>NC_062564.1:19508843-19877687 GCF_022837055.1 Prionailurus viverrinus
GCACAGGTTATGATGAAACTGTCACCCTGATTTCATTGGAAGTCATTCTCCTCTCAACAAC
This sequence comes from Prionailurus viverrinus, assembly GCF_022837055.1. NCBI lineage: Eukaryota > Metazoa > Chordata > Mammalia > Carnivora > Felidae > Prionailurus > Prionailurus viverrinus. Next base: position 19,508,905 of record NC_062564.1, read on the forward strand.
TTGCATCATGATCCAGCATCTGCAGTGTGATAGAGTCAAACACTGTAAAACACATGCTCATGACCAACAGAGCAAAATTCATGTCCTTTCTGCCCCAACCAGTATCTCCTCAGAGCGGTTCCTATAAGCAGAGACTTATTTCACCACCAGTGCATGCATGGACTCTATGGATACCACCTAATTATGAAATGTCTGCATGGAGAAGTTTCCAAGTTCACTAAATATTTACCTTCTTGGAATAATAGTGAAGAAACATCCCTTAACCTGACTGTATATTCCAGGGTGCTAAGGATCAAAGACTTTTCTGAAACCAACCTAGTTTCCTGTGGTGTCTTTACAAATGGAGTCCTAATAAAGGAACCCTGGGATAATTCAGTACTTAATTGAACCAAACAGAGTTTCAGTCAATTAGAGATCTACATCAGGAAGAAAGACCATGTAAGCCTTTTCAAAAAAACAAAAACAAAAAAGGCATTCAAATAGCTGCAATGCTTTAAGAAGCCATATATTTTTAAGTCATTGTAAAAGAAAACTAGATAATTTCTGAAACTGGCCTGGAGGCTAACGCACCGTATTGATTTTAAGGCCCCCCTATATGTGAGAGATTATTGCTATCACATAATTCTTTGGTAGTGATTTGGCCCTTGGATCATCAGAAATCACTTTAAATGTACTTTGAGTGACAGCTCCTGGTGTTAGTTATCATTATCAACAAACAATTCCTGAATGCTGACTAAGTATGTTGTAATACTATGCTGGGATTGCCATTAGCTGTTTCAGACTACAGCATTTCCAAAACAAAACCTCATTGACAGAACAAGCCCCCAGGAAAGAACAAACATTTTAGCTGATGTTTTCATGGCAGATAGATACTACATTCCTGCATAGATCACTGAGTGCCCTCATTTTGCTATATGACAATGACAAGCATGTTATTTTTTCCTTCTGAGTAAAAATTTAATTCCAATTATAAAGAAACAAAAATGAGGGAAAGCTCGTTGACAAACATTATTTAAAATAATTTTTTATACAATATGCTTTCTATAAAATTACGATCATTGCCAAGAACACAGATTTAACCTTAATACATTCAACTGTAGGATGAGCTAAATTAAGGGCCAATGCAGTTTTAATTGTTTAGGGAAAAAAAACCCAGACAAACAATAAGAAACCAAGAGAGAGGTTAGATGATGGATACAATCCAAAGAATTTTACTAACATCAAAAGGCGGCCTCTAGATTTTAACAATCCAATTCCTATCAGTTTTAGGTATAACTTATTCAACCTCTTTCTGTGTTGTTGGGGAAAAGGTGACAGACAGAGATAAACCGTTGGTGATTCAAAACTTTTTATACAATAAACTTGAAAGTTTATACAAATCACCAAAGTCACTCAAAACTTTTCCAGATCTGACATTCCCTAGTAATGAACTGAATACTCTTTGTAGCAATTAACAGGTAAAGCATCAGTTAAGCTCTAAAGTTGTTACTATAACCTGAGAAGACTTTAAACTCCCCCTACCATTCACAGCTAAAAGGCCAACAAATAAATTACTACCTTAATATATTCACTGAAATGGCCTGCAAGAGTTAATGGTGTTACCCAAGAGCCTATTTTACCTTCAGAACACCTTTGTACATAAACCAAATCTGATTCAATGTGAAAAGAGTCAATCTTACTGCATTCCCTTAACATAAGTGGGAACATATTTTTATTCCTATGTTGTAGACAAGGAATTGAGACACAGGAAGGAAGTTTACTCTTAGATGGATAGCAACTTCAATAGAACAGCCAATGCTAATATCAGGCTTGTTATTAATTTGATTCTAAAAGTCATATTAAATAGCCCTTAGAGTAAATGTACAATGACGTTCCTGGACAAAATTTCTGGTTGCTAGTGCACTTTGCAGTTCACGGTTTTCACACTAGCGGTTTATTGGTATAACGGCAGCTATCTTCACTCTTCTCTGCTATGTAATTTTTAAAACAATCCTTGAAGGTAGGTTACTAAATGTGGCTATTTTTCAGTGAATTTAAGTATTGCTGAAAAACAAAAGTTCAAAAATAAGTGAAGTTACAGGAAAATTAACCAGAGTCAAAATTTAAATAAGAGGGCATCAACTTTAGTGCTAGAATATTTTCTTTAATATCAAAGTCAAGAACATTAAGGCATAAAGTTGGGTACTTGCCTTGCCTGACAAAACTGAACAAGGGTTCAGTTAGTATATGTCTTGCTGTGGTGACTTATAAAAAGACAAGGAATTTGGCATATTAGTTTGGCATTGTCTCACAACTACCATGCCATCTGCACTTCAAAATTTAAGTAAGAGTAACAGTAATGCTGGAAAAGTTTGTGAATATAGTTTTGTCTTTAGAAGAGCAAACTATGCTACTTCATTAACGTTTTCCTCCAAAGGAGATTTGCAAAATACAGTTGGCAGGATTTAAAAAAAAAATGCTAGGGCTGCATTTTAAAAGTGTGGCTTTTTAAAACCACTGTATAAATACAGATAAACTCTACATTCATTCCTTTACTGTTTACTAACCACACAGAAAGGAAGAGTTTAAAAGCCCAGCAAGCTCTCATATCACAGTTTCAGATACCACATTTCTCCAAGGGTAAACAGAAATAATTAAGGTAATTATTGTTCGGATCCTCTGGTAGCAAAGCACATGTTTATTTTAAGCAATAGATGTTCAAAAGATCTTTGAAAATGTATGATTCTACCTGAACCGTTTCATAAGAAAAGAGAAAAAATATATATCCACAGCCAGATTTTTACAAGGCTGCCGCAGCTTTCTTGTCCATGTAAATAGCTTCACTGCTGAAGAGCTGAGTCATTGTTTTTTCCAAGAGTCCTTTCTCACTAAGCAAAAGAAAACAATATATTTTCCCCCAGAAGCCAATGCGATGTGGCCATTAATTAGAGTGTCTATGGGTGGCATTTGAGACTCTACCAGTCCAAACATTCTACATCGTGGGTAGGGTATCAAATTAACCACAGTGAGAAGGCTTGGAGAGGTTCTAGCATGCCAGCAACATCCCCAGCCCATTTCGGATTGCAGAATGAGGAATTTGAAGGACTATTAAACACTCTGTAAAATGCTCACAACAGATCAGCATAAAGCCATACAGTGCAGGTGTTGCTGTAATTGGAAAAATGCTCTGTGTTCAATGGCCCCTCAAATTCACCCTCGTCTCAGGCGCTCCTCTGGGTTTTACAAAGCAGTTTTAGGAAACTAACTGCTGACTGGACTCTTCCGAAGATTTAGGCTTACACACGTTGTGCAAAGTCAAGAGATGAGTTTTATTTTCCATCCACCTTTACTTAAGGAGCTGGCGTCCCTGTCACGAAGACAGGCATGTATGGCTCCCTTTACAAGGCTGCTTGAAATCAAGGATCCAGATGCATGAAAAATTCACACGTGAGGAATTAAAGAATTCATTATATGACAAATATATTATAGATATTAGAAACTCTTTTATTTATAAAACTATTTTACCACTTTGAGGTAACTATATTCACAGAGGAATCCATACATTAATCCAAAGAATATGATCGCATGCTTTATCTGAATACTTCTTGCATTGGCTAGAATGTATCGGACTGCTGATTTCTGTTATTTTTACAGAAGGATGTGCTGATAGAATTGTAAAGAACGAGCAAAGGAAGACTATCTGTTGGGCATTTAGTAGGCAGAGTGCTTTCCATTCTTTATGTTCTCTCCTTAGTAGTGTAATCCCTTTGTTTGGTGGGCCATGTTCACTGCTTTAAGAAGCATTTGCTTCTTAATCTACCTTTAGAAAAATCGGTAATTTGGCTGCGTTGTTAAAAGCAGTATTGCTTGTATTTGAAAGAAAACATTTTCCATCCTAATTATGTCTTCTCCTTTTTCAGTTGCAGGTCATGAATCTCTGAAACAAGATGCTGTTTTCTTGCACAGCTATCTGGACTCGCTTATCTGCTTGAAAACTAAATACCTTGTGCAGAAAGGCTACTCGCACAGAGCAATGGCCTTCTATGAGAAAATACGTCAGCACTAAACATCTCATTATTAAGAAACTTCTCACCAAATTAATTATTTTCTTCCATGTAGGGCTAATGATACACATGGTAGCATGTGAAGCCCAAATATTCCAAATATCGGAACATGGAATAGAGAAGATCCATTCTAAACCTTCTTACGTTTTCTTTCCAGATATTACAGAGCAAAGTCTGAGGCGAGGCTTGTGATTCGTCATGCTGATGACCAAATATAAGCAGTGGAAGAATTAGATGTTAGTTTAGGTAACAAGAAAATTAAAATTAAAAACCTCATTAGTTACATAACTGAAATGGATCTTGTAAAGATGGGAAATGAGACCACCCGCACTCAACAGAACCAAAGCCAGACAAGGACCTTCATGAGTATTTTGAGTTCTCTTTATAAATTATATAAAATACGATAAATATGATAAAGAATGATGATAATATATTTGATTTTGATAATAAGACTCCTCACTGGCAAGTTGTCTTTATGGAGTATTTGAAATGATCAGGAACTCTCCTTATAGTTCATATGCTATTAGTTAATTTGGTGAAAATGAAAGTTAAGTGGCTAAAATATTTCTCAAAACTGACAACAGCCATTGGAGGATTAATCTACTTTGGTCATTCTTATCATTATACCATTAGTTCATGTACTGGTCATTTGTTACTATATATTATATGTTATGTATAATATATGCTTTCCCATATAAAAATTACCTTTTATGGGGCACCTGGGTGGCGCAGTCGGTTAAGCGTCCGACTTCAGCCAGGTCACGATCTCGCAGTCCGTGAGTTCGAGCCCCGCGTTGGGCTTTGGGCTGATGGCTCAGAGCTTGGAGCCTGTTTCCGATTCTGTGTCTCCCTCTCTCTCTGCCCCTCCCCCATTCATGCTCTGCCTCTCTCTGTCCCAAAAATAAATAAACGTTGAAAAAAAAATTTTTTTTTAAATAAAAAAAAATTACCTTTTATGGATACGGTATCTTTCAAACAAAATTGTGACTATATGGGAATGTTTTTATAATACACGTGGATGGTATGCATGCTTTCTAATGACACACTGGTACAGACGTATTGAAAGTATATTTAGGAACATGTTGCACAACAGTGAAGGACTCCAGATTCATTTCATTGGTACAGATTTTTTTTTGTTTCATTTTATATTACTGTGTGTCATTAGTTAACTGCCATTTTCTTATAATTAACAAATATAACTTCTAATTTTTAACTGGTAAATTATTGTTTGGCTGGGTTTTCAGGTTGAGGGATAATTTAACAAAACAGAATATGGTAAATGAGCAAACAGGTTATAGATAAAGATTTCACTATGCATAAGAGACTGTAGGGCACCAATGATAATACAACTATGAATGTTAAAATACATCAAACTTTAAAGGATAAGAAAATTTCAAATCATTGCCCAAGTAAAGATCTCACAATTCTTATAAATCATAATTACAATAGCATTTTAAAAAGGTGAAATTAAAGGATTAAATGTGTGTGTGCATGTAATACTTTCAACAACAGACATGCTTCATTGGGCACAATAGACGAATTACTATATAGCTGTTTCCTTTATCCACCCCCCTCTGGTAAATTATTCAAAAGTTAAATACCTGAGGGAAGATTGCTAATTAAAGGAATTCGATAATGAATCATTTTGTTAATATAAAACTTAATCTTCTTGTTAAACGTGGATTTTCACTTATAAAGTTAATTTTAAAGTTGATTGGAATTGGGCACAAACATTTGTTTATGTGTAATGGTGATGGTGTGTGTTAAAGGAAGACCTCAGTAAAATGATACACACAGTACCCGTCACTTAAAACCTATGATCATCACAAGTGCTCTAGGTTCTGTACCACCCAAGAGAGGTTTCTCATTCATTAATAGCATACACAGGGTCAGTGCTTAACATATTCACACTCTTTCCATAAGTTTTACCAACCTTAATCGCTAAGTCCTATAAGCAAGACTTGGAGAAATAAATAGAAAATATAAGCCTTGCCTTCTTAAACACATAATTTAAAAACTTGGAAATAACTGAATATTGAAAATACAATAGGGGATTGGAATAGGGCTTTTAAAAATTAAACTATTTGTTTATTTTTAATTTCAATTGTTTCTTTAATTTCAATGTTGATTCTATTTTATATATATTATATATATACATACACATACAAAGGAATATATGATAGGTACAAAATGTGTTATGAATGAGTTATGTGCATGTGTGTGATGAGAAATGGTGATAAAACTGTACGTGTTATTTTTGAACTTTCCCACTTTCCCTAATATTTGTGTTTTCCATTATTACTATGAGATACTGTTGAAATACTATTGTACCATATATATCGTAATCTTCAGAATATAAGAGTTATAGATAAATATAGCAGAATAGATATAATTGAGCACTAAAAAATACTTCATGCATCCAAAATAAACCAAAAAAGTAAGCACAGAACAAAAATAGAGGTGAGATGAATACAAAACAAATACCAAGATGGTAGACTTAAACCAATACATATCAGTCACTGTATTAACTTGAGAGACTAAGAGAAAAATTACCAGGTGTATTCACAACTGCAAAGAAAAGATCCCCCCCCCCCCCCCCCCCCCCCCCCCCCCGCCATTCCCGAAACCAGCCAGGGCGTGCCCGGTTGTAGTCTGACTTAAAGGTGGGAACCAATCAAGTTCTGCTGAGTGGTTTGAAATAAAGGCGGGAACCAAACAAGTTCTGATGAGCGTTCAAATTTAAGTGTCAACCAATAACAGCTCTGTAGCCTCAAAAAAATCCCTAACTTGTTTGTGCCTGTCTATAAAAGAAGCTGTGAGATCCTTGCTCAGGGCCTCTTAGCATCACCGGCAACGAGTGCGCGGAGGACCCGGTTTGAACCTGCAATAAAAGACCCTTGCCACTTGGCTTTGACTCTGGACTCTGGTGGTTTGTTTTCGGGGGGTCTCTCGAATCGGGGCATATCAAACTAAAATGCAATGAGCACAATATGTAAAAAGTAGAAATAGCCATAATAAAGAAAGAAATATAATTAATTATTTTTTAAAAGTTCAAACTAGCAATATGTTTTTTAAAGAGACACAAATATAAATATAAAGGGACAGACAGGTGGAACATACACGAAAAGAAAAATACAGACCAAGATATCATTACGTGTAAGAAAACTGGTGTGGCTGTATACTATCAAAACAATAGCCTTCAAGAAAAAAAGTACACTTCAAGTAATGAAAAATAAAGATAAAAATTTCATGATCGTGAAAGTTCAGTGAAACAGGAAACTGCAAACAATTCTAAATGCATCTAATAATAGTTTTTGAAGAAAAAAGTAGGGTAAAAACTGACAGAACCTAGGAGAGAAAGAAACAAATGGAGATTTTAATACCTCTCTTTCAGTAATTGATAGAAAAATGGGAAAAAATAAGTAATAACACATAAGATTTAAACAATACTATTCAGGCAAATTGCATAAATGACATTTACAGAACATTACTCTACAACTTTAAAATACATTTTTCAAGTGAACATGGAAGTTTCAAGGCAGACAATAGATCGATTAATAATTCAAAATGTTTATTCAATTTAATAAACATTAAAGGAACAAAAAAGTATATGTTCTGACTCTCTTACTATAATAGTATTAAAATCGACATCAAAAATAATGTAATAGCTAGAAAATCCCCAAATACTTGGGAATTAAAACAATGAACTTTTAAATTACTCAAAGATGAAAGCATTTCATACATAATTTAAATTATTTTAAAATTATTTTAAATAATTTTATACATAATTATTTTGAAAATGTATTAGAAGAGAAATCTAAAATAAATTACCTAAGTTTATATCTTAAAAAGCTACAAAAAAAGAGCAAATTAAACACAAACACAAAGAAGATAGAAGAAAGGATTCAATAAAAATAAAAATGAATATAAATAAAATAGAAAAACTGATAAAGAAGAAAATTACAAAGACAAAATCTAACACTTTGGAAGGATGAATAAAATTTCAAGATGGGCCAAGCAAAAAGAAACAAAATAATTTACCAATATGATGAATGAAAGAAGGGACTCACTATATACCATACAAACACTGAAGTCTTTATGTCAATAAATTCAACAAATTAGATAGAATAGAAAAATTCCTTTTAAAACAAATGTTACCAAAACTAAAATATAAACATATAAGGAAAATGTGTCTATACTGAATTCATACTTTAAAACTTTTTCACAAATAAAATACAGGTATAAATGGCTTGCTTGGTAAATTCTATCAAATAGTTGGTGAAGATATAATACCAATCTTAAAAATTCTCTTAGAAAATAGTGAGTAAAAGAAAAACTGTACAACTTATCTAATAAAGCGCCCATATGAATGATATCAAAACCTGACAAAGATATTAGAAGAAAAGAAAATTGCAAAGAGGTACCTATAATGAATATGCTCAAAAGCCTTAAAAAACTTATTAGAAACTACAATCCAGTAATAGGCACAAAAGCACAATGGCCAAATGAGGTTTATTCTAGGGTCTTAAGCAAGATTGTTTCAACATTCAAAAATCAACCCATGTACCCACCATACTAAAACAATAAAAAAAATATCCTTTCAAACGGTGCAAACAAATCATTTTATAAAATTACTGGATATTTAAGTTTTAAATATTATGGAGAAAATTGGGAATAAAAAGGAAACTCCTTGATTTGGCAAAGGAATCTAAAAAAAATACCTCTAATAACATCCTACTGTATGCTAAAATGTGTACCCTGAAAATCTATGCTATTATATAGATAAATTAAACTCCAAAAATATGTTTGTCAAATGTTTTATGTGTGCTTTAGATACTAAGTTATATTCATCAATTATTTGGTGAAAGTTTATACATAAACATGCACAAACACACGTAGTCTTATTAAATATGTCACTGAAATCACCTATATCTTTACAATTTTTTCAGGGATAGGTGTGTGATTTACTAAGAGATATTTTTATATCTCCCAATGTTATTTTACAATTTTTATTTCTGCATATAATTCTATCAATTTTTTGCTCTATTTTAAGTCTGAGTTATTAAATGCATCGTGGTAGATTATAAAAGTGGCCACAAATTCTCCTCCTCTCTGAATTTACCCCTTCACGCATGGATGTTTCAAATCTTCTATTGAGGGGTGAAGACTTTTGCTCCCTTGAATCTGGTTTAGCCACGTGATTAGTTTTGACAGATGGGACAAGGAGATTAACAAAAGCAGAACATAGGAAATCACTGGTGCGTTGGCCCTCTCCTTTCTTGCTACTGTTACCAGGGTTATGTGAAGAAGTCAAGGATATCTGGTAGTATGATGACAAGCAGTAATGCTGCCACTCTAGTCATTCAGGGTGAGAACCATAGGGATGAGTCCCACATAAATTGTCAGCCCACTTAATCAGAAAACAGTAAGCATAAATGAAGCCAACAGTCTTAAATGTTTTTTTTTTTAACTATATTTAACGATAAAAGATTTATATTCACATTGTTCAGGCGCCTGGGTGGCTCAGTCGGTTAAGCGGCCGACTTTGGCTCAGGTCATGAACTCGCGGTCCGTGAGTTCGAGCCCCGTTTGGGCTCTGTGCTGACAGCTCAGAGCCTGGAGCCTGTTTCAGATTCTGTGTCTCCCTCTCTCTCTGACCCTCCCCTGTTCATGCTTTGTCTCTCCCTGTCTCAAAAATAAATAAAACGTTAAAGAAAAAAAAAATTTATATTCACATTGTTGGCTGATTATTGTTATTAGAAATGAATTAAGATGAAGTATTTTTAATTTTTCTCAATTCTACTTTTTTTAACATACTAAATATCAATAAATATAACAACACACAAACAAAACACTTAGGGGTTTTCCTCAAGAATTTTTAAGAGTGTAAATGAGTCCTAACACCAAAAAAAATTTTTGGAAACCTGTTAGATTCATCTAATCTAAATTAGATGCAGTTTCAACAATTATATTTTTATCTGTCTTCATGCATTTCATCTATTTGCCTTACTATAATATATTCTGTGTAATTTTCTTCAGAAAAACTTTTCTAGTTCACTAGTTCTCTTTTCAGTTGTGTCTAATTTACTCTTTGATCTTTCCATTGAGTTTTAAATGTCAATTACTTTTGGGGCACATCATTTAAGCTTCTGAATCTTGGTTTTGGTTCAGGTCATAATCCTAGGGTCATGGGATTGAGCCCTAGGTAAGGCTCTGTGCTGACCATGGAGCTTGCTTGAGATTCTCTCTCTCTCTCTCTCTCTCTCTCTCTCTCTCTCTCTCTCTTTCTCTCTCTCTCTGCCCCTCCCCTGCTCATGTGCACACATGCCTATGCTCTCCCATAACTAACTAACTAAATAAATAAAATTTTAAAAATAAAAATAAACATCACTGACTTTTTCATATAAAGGCATTTTATATGTCATGTCAGATATTTCCACTCTATAAAGTCCTTGGTGTTATAAGTCTGATATGATAGGCCTTGATTACTCATACATCTGTTATTTTTTATTGTTAAATTTTATTCATCCAAACCTGATTCACATAAACACTGAGGGCCTGGATTGAGGATGAAATTCATTACATCAATAGTCTTTTATTCCTGACAGGAGGTGCTAACCACCTGTAAGCACTTTAAGTTGATTTTTATAGGTGACATTTCCCTGATTAGGCAAAGATTGTAAATTCAAACCACAGACCCTCATAAAGAAAGGCTTTGTAATTCTCAGGGAAGAAATTAGTATTATCATGTTTGTTTCTCTCACATGGAAACTACATTCTAAGAGGACAGTTCTCAGCTTAAAACTTATGCTGAGGTGATTACACTTTGCGTTGTGCCATATTTACCCACAATTCTCAGATTTAGATTCTTCTCTCTGCCAGGCCTAAATTCTAGTGTCCTGTTTCCATCAAAGCTCTTTTCCTGCCAGAGTCCTTTCAGGGGGTTCAGGGTAGCCCCAGTCTCTATATTTATTTACCACTCTTGTATCGCCTTACTCTCTTTGGGAAGAAGCAGGGTACAGAGGCCCCTGGGGATCTCCATCAACTTCTTATAAACTCAGCAATGCATTTGAAAGTTTACAGTTGTAAATGATCCAACATCTGTATGTTTTCTGCTATAAGGGTATTTTAGAACATCTACTCTGCTATCCTGATGGAAATTAAAAACTGGACCTTCGGCCTTAGGTATTTTCTGAAGTAATTTGTTAAATATTGTATCATGACACACATAAGATGATCAAACTAGGCCTGTATCTAAGCCACACAGCTTAATTTTGCTACATTTGAAAATTATAAGTAAAAGATAAAAGTTAAACAAGATTCCAAAATTATTTCTTTGGGGTTAGGCAAACTTGGAATCTGCTTGGTTTCAGGCAACCAGAGAAGAGTGGAAAATTACTGTTTCAGGAATGTGGGCCCTAGGAAATATGGCTCAATATGTACCTGTTTTACAAAAAAATAAATTTATACAGCTGTGAACAAAACCACTGTAATTTGCAACACTCCCTCATTTTCTGAAGTATTCTATTTCTCAGTCTTTGCTGAGTCATATGGCTCATCAGAAGAAAACAAACATTCAGGCTCTCCCCTACTGTATTTTAAACTAAGTGATATGTTGGAAATTATAGAGCTGACCAGCATGATAGGATTAGAATGCTGACACATGATAATCCAACTGTTTTTTTAGCCCATTCAGCTCATGCAGTTTGGTGTAAACACTGTAATATCACCTGCCTCCTTCTGCATGCCCATTAAAAAATACAAATAAATCCAGGCTTACTTTGACTTTAACGGTTATGGTGTCTGTGTTTTGCATTCTACACTTGCACAGTTCTGCTCTAATTCCATTCAAAGTATAGACTGAAAATTTTCACTTTATAAAATACAACTTTCTTTCTTTCTTTCTTTCTTTCTTTCTTTCTTTCTTTCTTTCTTTTTCTTTCTTCTTTATTTTCTCTTTTTTTTTTCTTGCAGTTCAGAGCTTAGGAGTTTATCTTGTTTTCAGCCAATGAGTATGACCCATGTACTGAGTGTACTGATTACATGATTTGTGGTGAAGAAGTGATGGGGTGATTTGAAGTCAGAGTGTCCCTTTTAAAATATCATTGACATTGGGGCACCTGAGTGGCTCAGTCAGTTAAACGTCTGACTTCAGCTCAGGTCATGATCTCGTGGTTCATGAGTTTGAGCCCTGCATCGGGCTCTGTGCTGCCAGCTCAGAGTCTGGAGCCTGCATCAGATTCTGTGTCTCCCTCTCTCTGACCCTCCCCCATTCATGCTCTGTCTCTCTCTGTCTCAAAAATAAATAAACATTAAAAAAAAATTTTTTTAAATATTACTGACATAGATGGCAGAATATCATGGAAGCTTTTTGTGTGTCTTGAGTCCATGAAATACAGCCAGACCAACACTAAACCATCCTACAAACCTAGAAAACTGATTGGAGGATTAACACAACAATCTACACAACCTGAACCATAGAATTCAGCAGGTGCAGGGCATGGAGAGGTGTACTTGGGGAGAGAGAAGCCACGGTGGGCAGGGATGTGCTTTTGAAGGTGGAAAGAGGATGGAGAAGGGGGCTGGGCAGGGGGTGGAGAATATGGGAAAAGCACCCCTCCCCAAAAACAGCTGAACAGAAAGTAGAAAATTGGAAACAGCCACAGGGACTAAACTAAAAAGGGAGAAAAAAGAAAGGAGAGGGTTCAAATTCCATTAAGACTGTAAACAAGGGGAGCTCAAAGGCTGCAAATCCACAGCTTGATATCTGGCAGTGCTCTGGTGGGAAGGACGAATCCCCAGGAACTGAGTGGGGTCTGGGAGATTCTGGGACCACACGGGAAAAAGCGGTTCCACTTCTGGAAGGACATTTGGTAGAGACAGTTGAAGCCAACTGGTCTCAGCAGACCCCAGAAAACGGCCACATTCGCAGGTGCTGGAACAAGGTCGTTAAGGGTGAAGACTTGTGCCAGATGTGTGTTGTGATTTTCCCTAATCCCTGAAATGCTGCTGCTACATTATCTCTCGAACTTTTTCTGGGGTGGGCTGGCACCTGGCCTCAGTCTTAGGGCACCAGCAGCAGCAGGGTCCCAAAAGCATTCCTGGGTGCAGTTGGCATTCGGCCATTGTTTGGTGAGACCCTCCCACAGAAGGGCGGAAAGGATCAAAGCCGCAGTCCTTCAGAAGTGAGGGGCCAGGGAAAACAGCTGCATCTGAGACAAAACTTGGAAGAGAGGTACTGCCTGGAGCCTGGTCATGGACAGTGAAAAAGCGGGGAGTGGATGAAAGCTGAAGACAGAGGATGGGTGCAGGATTTCTGATCAGGAAGAACAGAGTTCCTTCCTATACTAGAGACTGGGTAGCTGGGTGACGCCATTTTCAGCGCTCCTGCGCATGAGCATATGCACCTAGGAGCTCCACAACACTCCACCTCAGTAGACTAGCAGCGCCATCTAGTGGAAATGGAGCAATTACACAGAGCCCCGCCCAAGGGGGCCAACCTCCTCTCCAAGAACACAAGTCTCACCCCTTACTTAGTTTATGGACTATAAACTGCTTCACAGTTTAACTTCTAGGGGAACATGAAGTAATTTCAGTCCTATTTCAATCTGTTAGCAGGTCCATCTATTGAATTTTCTTTTTTTTTTCTTTTTCATTTCTTTTCTTTTACTTGAATAGAGAAAGAGAAAAAATTCATTTTTATTTTCAGTTTTTATTAAAACTATTTTTCTTTAATTTTTTTCTCTATTTTTTAATTTTGTGTACATTTATTCAAATTCTATTTTACTTCCATCATTTTAGTTTACTACAGTAAACTACACAGTAGTGTACAGTAAACTACTACACTTTTTCAAATTTTCAAACGATTTCCTTTTTTTCTCTTTTTTCTCTTTTTCATTTCTTTTCTTTTTCTTGAAAACAAAAAGAGAAAAACTCATGTTTATTTTTAATTTTTATTAGAAATATTTTCTTTAAATTTATTCTATTATATTCTTCACTTTTGTGTAAATTTTTGGAATTCTATTGAATTCCCATCATCTCATTTTAGTCTATTCCAGTGTATTTATTTTTTCAAATTCTCAAATGATTTCCCTTTCCCCCAACTTTTTTTCTCTAATCTGTCACCCATTTTCAACACCCACACCAAAACACACCTAGGATCTAGCATCATTTATTTGATTGTGTGTGTGTATGTATGTTTAATTTTTTAATTTTAATATTTTTTAAAATTTTAATTCCTTTTAATTTTAATTTTTCTACATCATTAATTCCATTTCAATTTTCAAAATGAAAAATTGAAGGAATTCTCCCCAAAAGAAAGAGCATGAAGAAACGACAGGCAGGGAATTAACCAACACAGATACAAGCAAGATGTCTGAACCAGAATTTAAAATCATGATAATAAGAATACTAGCTAGAGTGGAAAATAGATTAGAATCCTTTTATGTAGAGATAAAAGAAGTAAAAAAATAGCCAGAATGAAATTAAAAATGCTATAACTGAGATGCAATCATGGATGGATGCCATGGCAGCAAGGATGGATGAGGCAGAACAGAGAATCAGCAATATAGAGGACAAATTTGTAGAGAATAATGAAGCAGAAAAAAAGAGGGAGATTGAGGCAAAAGATCACGATTTAAGAATTACAGAAATCGGTGACTCATTAAAAAGGAACAACATCAGAATCATAGGGGACCTAGAGGAGGAAGAGAGAGAAATAGGGGTAGAAGGGTTATGTGAGCAAATCATAGTGGAAAACTTTCCTAACCTGGGGAAAGACACAGACATCAAAATCCAGGAAGCACAGAGGACTCCCATTAGATTCAACAAAAACCAACCATCAACAAGGCATATCATAGTCAAATTCACAAAATACTCAGGCAAGGAGAGAATCTTGAAAGCAGCAAGGGATAAAAGTCCTTAACCTACAAGAGAAGACAGATCAGGTTTGCAGCAGACCTATCCACAGACTTGGCAGGCCAGAAAGGAGTGGCAGGATATATTCAGTGTGCTGAATCAGAAAAATATGCAGCCAAGAATTCTTTATCCAGCAAGGCTGTCATTCAAAATAGAAGGAGAGATAAAAAGTTTCCCAAACAAAAAGTATATATATATATATATACACACACACACACACACACACACACACACACACATACATACACACACACACACACACCAAAAGCAACAAAAGATTAGAAAGGACCAGAGAACATCACCAGAAACTCCAACTCTACAAGCAACATAATGGCAATAAGTTCATACCTTTCAGTACTCACTCTAAACGTCAATGGACTCAATGCTCCAATCAAAAGACATAGAGTAACACAATGGATAAGAAAACAAGATCCATCTATATGCTGTTTACAAGAGACCCATGGTAGACCTAAAGACACCTACAGATTGAAAATAAGGGGATGGAGAACCATCTATCATGCTAATGGTCAACAAAAGAAAGCCAGAGTAGCCATACTTATATCAGACAATCTAGACTTTAAAATAAAGACTGTATCAAGAGATGAAGAGGGGCATTATATCATAATCAAGGGGTCTATAGTCCAAGAAGACCTAAAAATTGTAAACATTTGTGTACCAAATGTGAAAGGACCGAAATTTATACATCAGTTAATCACAAACATGAAAGAACTCATTGACCGTAATACCACAAAAGTAGGAGACATCAACACCCCACTCTCAGCAATGGACAGATCACCTAATCAAAAATCAAGAAGGAAACAATGGATTTGAATGACACACTGGACCAGATGGACTTAACAGATATATTCAGAACATTTCATCCTAAAGCAGCAGAATATACATTCTTCTCCAGGAGAACACACATGCAGCATTCTTCAGAATAGAACATATACTGGGACACAAATCAGCCCTAAGTAAGTACAAAAAGCTAGAGATCATACCGTGCATATTTTCAGACAACAATGGTATGAAACTCGAAATCAACCACAAGAAAAAATTGTGAAAGGTAACAAACACTTGGAGACTGAAGAACATCCTTCTAAGGAATGAATGGGCTAACCAAGCAGTTAAAGAGGAAATTAAAAAGTATATGGAAATCAATGAAAATGATAGCAACACAACCCAAAAGCTGGGACGCAGCAAAGATGGTCATAAGAGGAAATTATATAGCAATCCAGGCCTTCCTAAAGAAGGAAGAAAGATCTCAGATACACAACCTAACCTTATGCCTTAAGGAGCTGGAAAAAGAACAGCAAATAAAACACAAAACCAGAAGACAGGAAATAGCAAAGATTAGAGCAAAAATTAATGCTATTGAAACCAAAACAGTAGAACAGATCAATGAAACCAGAAGCTGGATCTTTGAAAGAATTAACAAAATTGATAAACCACTAGCCAGTGATCAAAAGAAAAAGGAAAGGAACCAAATAAATAAAATCAAGAATGAAAGAGAGATCACAACCAACAGCGCGGAAATAAAAAGAATAATATGAGAATATTATTTGCAATTATATGCCAATAAAATGGGCAATCTGGAAGAAATGGACAAATTCCTAGAAACATATACACTACCAAAACTGAAACAGGAAGAAATAGAAACTTTGAACAGACCCATAACCAGTAAGGAAATCAAATTAGTAATCACAAATCTCCCAAAAAACAAGAGTCCAGGGCCAGATGGCTTTCCAGGGGAATTCTACCAAACATTAAAGGAAGAGTTAACACCTATTCTCTTGAAATTGTTCCAAAAAATAGAAATGGAAGAAAAACTTCCAAACTCTTTCTATGAAGCCAGCATTACCTTGATTCCAAGACCAGACAGAGAACCCACTAAAAAGGAGAACTACAGAACAATTTCTCTGATGAACATGGATGCAAAAATCCTCAATAACATATTAGCCAACCGGATCCAACAATACATTAAAAAAATTATTCACCATGACCAAGTGGGATTTATACCTGGATGCAGGGCTGGTTCAATATCCGCAAAACAATTAATGTGATTCATCACATCAATAAAAGAAAGGATAATAACCCTATGGTCCTCCCAATAGATGGCAGAGAAAGCATTTGACAAAATACAACATCCTTTCTTGATAAAAACCCTCAAGAAAGTATGGATAGAAGGAATATAACTCAATATCATAAAAGCCATATATGAACAACCCAATGCTAATATCATCCTCAATGGGGAAAAACTGAGAGCTTTCCCCCTAAGGTCAGGAACAAGTCAGGGATGTACACTCTCACCACTGTTATTCAACACAGTATTGGAAGTCTTAGCCTCTGCAATCAGAAAACACAAAGAAATAAAAGGCATCCAATCATCCAGGAGGAGGTCAAACTTTCACTCTTCACAGATGACATGATACTCTATATTGAAAACCCAAAATATTTCACCAAAAAACTGCTAGAATTGATTCATGAGTCCAGCAAAGTTGCAGGATATACAATCAAAGCACAGAAATCAGTTGCATGACACCGACATGCACCAACAAAGAAGTGACAGAAAGAGAAATCAAGGAATCGATCCCATTTACAGTTCCACAAAAAACCATAAAATACCTAAGAATAAGTATAACCAAAGAGGTGAAAAATGTATACACTGAGAACCATATAAGACTTATGAAAGGAATTGAAGAAGACACAAAAAAAAAATGGAAAAAGATTCCATGCTCCTGGATAGGTCGAGCAAATATTGTTAAGATGTTGATACTTCCCAAAGCAATCTACATATTCAGTGCAATCCCTATCAAAATAACACCAGCATTCTTCACAGAGCTAGAACAAATACTCTTAAAATTTTTATGGAACCAGAAAAGACCCTGAATAGCCAAAACAATCTTGAAAAAGAAAACCAAAGCAGGAGGCATCACAATCCCAGACTTCAAGTTATACTACAAAGCTGTCATCATCAAGACAGCATGGTACTGGCACAAGAACAGACACTAAGATTAATGGAACAGAATAGAGAACCCAGAAATGGACCCACAAATGTATGGCCAACTAATCTTTGACAAAGCAGGAAAGAATGTCCAATGGCATAAAGACAGTCTCTTCAGCAAGTGGTGCTGGGAAAACCAGACAGCAACATGCAGAAAAATGAACCTGGACCACTTTCTTACACCATACACAAAAATAAACTCACAATGCATGAAAGACCTCAATGTAAGACAGGAAGCCATCAAAATCCTCGAGGAGAAAGCAGGCAAAAACCTCTTTGATCTTGGCTGCAGCAACTTCTTACTCAATACATCTCTGGAAGCAAGAGAAACAAAGGCAAAAATGAATCACTGGGACCTCATCAAAATAATAAGCTTCTGCACAGCAAAGGAAATAATCAGCAAAACTAAAAGGCAACTGACAGAATGGGAGAAGATATTTGCAAACGACATATCAGATCAAGGGTTAGTATCCAAAATCTATGAAGAACTTATCAAACTCAACACCCAAAAAACAAATCATCCAGTGAAGAAATGGGCAAAAGACATGAATAGATACTTCTCCAAAGAAGACATCCAGGTAGCCAACTGACACATGAAAAAATGCTCAACATCACTCATCATCAGGGAAATACAAATCAAAACCACAATAAGATACCACCTGACACCTGTCAGAATGGCTAACATTAACAACTCAGGCAACAAGAGATGTTGGCAAGGATGCAGAGAAAGAGAATCTCTTTTGCATTGTTGGTGGGAAGGCAAGCTGGTGCAGCCACTCTGGAAAACAGTATGGAGGTTCCTCAAAAAACTAAAAATAGAACTACCCTACGACCCAGCAATTGCACTACTAGGTATTTATCCAAGGGATACAGGTGTGCTGTTTCTTTTTTTTTTCTTTTTTTTTTAACATTTATTTATTTTTGAGACAGAGAGAGACAAAGCATGAATGGGGGAGGGTCAGAGAGAGGGAGACACAGAATCCGAAACAGGCTCCAGGCTCCGAGCTGTCAGCACAAAGCCCAACACGGGGCTCGAACTCCCGGACTGCGAGATCATGACCTGAGCCGAAGTCGGCCGCTCAACTGACTGAGCCACCCAGGCGCCCCCTGGGTATATATATATATATATCTATATATATACACACACACACACATACACACACACACACAATGGAGTATTACTCAGCAATCAAAAAGAATGAAATCTTGCTACTTGCAACTATATGGATGGAACTGGAGGGTATTATGCTAAGTGAAATTAGTCAGTCAGAGAAAGACAAAAATCATATGACTTCACTCATATGAGGACTTTAAGATATAAAACAGATGAACATAAGGGAAGGGGAGCAAAAATAATATAAAAACAGGGAGGGGAACAAAACAGAAGAGACTCATAAATATGGAGAACAAACTGAGGGTTAGTGGAGGGGGTGTGGGAAGGGGGATGGGCTAAATGGGTAAGGGGCACTAAGGAATCTGCTCTTGAAATCATCATTGCAGTATATGCTAACTAATTTGGATATAAATTTTAAAAAAATTAAAAAAATAAAATTAAAAAAATAAAATATTAGTGACATAAACCCTGGAAGTTTGGGGTCTCCTTTTCTTGTTGTATTTCCAATGACATGTGATAAACCTGAAAAATAGAGCTTTTTGATAATAACAACACAAAATAGAATAAAGAGATACATGAAATAGTTTGGGCCAATGAAAAAGAAAAGATTCACTCCATTAGTTAAAATTTATTTAACCTGGTTATATAGGTTATATCTGTGTATACCTCAAAGATGTTTTTTCAAAATAGCACTAATATATGAGAATTTGAATAGGCGCCTGGTTCTGCTATATGTTCTATTTGCATAGAACATATGCTGCATATGACAGAAGAGTTTTGTACATTAGGACAAATCACCCAGGAAACTGCTTCTCCCGCTCCATGACAGAGACACCCCCCCCGCCCCCCACTCCTCCTCAGACTCCCAAGCTCGTTCTTGGTACAGAGGGCTTTTGGGATCTTTGGTACTTGCTTGTGGACTCAGAAATGCATTTAAATCTTTATGGTTGTAATTTATGCAGCATGTGTATGTTTTACAGTAGAAGGGCATTTTAGAATATAGGTCCTATCATTCTGATGGAAATGTAGTCACCATGTTTAAATGATTAAAAAAAATAGTTTCTGTGAAATAATAAACATATATATTAGTCTTTACCTCAGGTTCCTGACATAGAGTTTTTAAAACCCTTATAGGGGCGCCTGGGTGGCGCAGTCAGTTAAGCGTCCGACTTCAGCCAGGTCACGATCTCGCGGTCCGTGAGTTCGAGCCCCGCGTCGGGCTCTGGGCTGATGGCTCAGAGCCTGGAGCCTGTTTCCAAATCTGTGTCTCCCTCTCTCTGCCCCTCCCCCGTTCATGCTCTGTCTCTCTCTGTCCCAAAAATAAATAAACGTTGAAAAAAAATTTAAAAAAATAATAAAACCCTTATAAATAGGAGTGCTAGGAGAATCATTTGTTCTAATATTTTGTCTTTGACACTAGTTTCTGACACAGAGCCCTTAAATTCCTTGGAATTTCCTGGGTGATGGAACTATCTTTTGTCCTAATGAGGCAACTCCTGATGGACTCCTGGATAGGGGCTGGACAGCACAAGACCAGTCATGACTTGAAGCTTGAAACATTCAGACCCAACTCCTATTCTCTGGAGACAAGGGAGTAGCTGTAAATGGAGTTAATAATCCATCATGCCTATGTGACACAGTCTCCCCCATTTCTTTTTAAAGTACAAAGTCTGGAGGAACTTGGGTTGGTTTTGGGTTGGTGATCCCATCTACAAGGCTGAGTGTGTCATACCTCAACTCGACGGACACTCCAGAAGTTCCTGGGTTCTGGACCCTTCCACAACTTGATCTATGTATCTCTTCATCTAGCTATTCAATTATGTCCTTTAAAATATCCTGTGTTATAAATTAGCAGTAGTAAGTAAACTGTTTCCTGGGTTCTCTCAGTAAAGCAGTACTCAGAGGAAAGAATTCCTCCTCTCTTCCTGGCCCTCCTCTGCTCCCTACAGGCAGGTCCCAACGTCCTGAAAGTCTTGCCCCTCCCCCACTTAGGATTGGCTGTCCTTGACCCGCTGCATCAACAGCCACGGGGGAGGGTAGAGGCAGGGCAGAGAGAGGAGGAAGGACTCCTCGCTTTAGCCACCATGATGGATCCCCGTGTCAGCCCACAAGAGAGCTACCCAGATAGTGACAGTTCATAGCTTCCGAAACACCCCTGAGCCTGTTGAGCATGACCAAGTCCTTCCTGCGTCTGGTGAGCAATACATTCATTAAAAGGAAGGAAATGGTCAAGAGCGGGAGGAGGAGGCTGACAGGAAATAAAGAGTGATTGTCCGTGAAATCTTCGTCTTCCCAAGAAGACGGTGGGAACCTCTGTTTTTTTTTTTTAAAGTTTATTTTGAGAGAGAGTGGGCATAACCATGAGTGGGGGAGAGGCTGAGATAGAGGGAGAGAAAGAATCCCAAGTTGGCTCCACACTCCACACTGTCCAGTGCAGAGCCCGATGCAGGGCTCAATCTCACGAAGCAAAGAGTGAGATCATGACCTGAGCCGAAATCAAGAGTTGGTCCTTAACCAACTGAGCCACCTGGGTGGGCACCAGAACCTCGCATCTGTAGCCAAGTGTGGGTAACCTGGGGCCCTATTATATGTGATCAGTGTCTGAAGTGGGGGACAGTCTTAAGGGACTGAGCTCTTAACCTGTGGGGTTTGAGCTAACTCTGGTTAGTGACAGAATTGAATTATAGGACACCTCGCTGGAGTCAAAGAATCAGTTAGTGTTGGAAAAAACACTGCCTTGGTCAAAGAAGTGCTCTGGGTGAGTAGTGAGTTATTATAAACCAACTTCTTAAAGGCAACTTAAAGGCACATAACCAGCAATGAAGCAATGCATATTTCCTGTTCTCAGGCCTCAGTTCTAAGCCATTACAATGAATATCCCCCAGAAAATGCTTTGATAATTTTCCAATGCTGATGAAGTAAGACTCTTATGGGATTATGATGGACAAAATTACTTTTCCCAAAATTTATACGTTGAAAACCTTATCTCCGTGTGATTTTATTTGGAGATAGGGCCTTTAAAGAGATAATTAAGATTAAATGAGATAATATGGATGGGTCCCTAATCCGATAGGACTGGTGTCCTTATAAGAAGAGGAAGAGACATCACTGAGAAAAGACAATGTGAAGACAGAAGGAGAAGTCAGCCATCTGTAGGCAAGGAGAGAGGATTTAAGGGTAAGTCAACTCTGCTGGCACTTTGATCTTGGACCTCTAGCCTGCAGAAGTGTAAGGAAATAATTTTTTTAAGCCCCAGTCTATGGTATTTTGTTATGGCAGCCCTAGTTGACTAATACAGGTATGCTCCAGAACACAGAATTATAAAATACAAAGGATATTTTCCAAATACATATTTTAGTGTTCCTCAATCTGTGTGGCATGAATAGCACAGAAGTTCAGAAACAGGTGCCTGAGTGGCTCAGTCAGTAAAGTATCTGACATCAGCTCAGGTCATGATTTCATGATTTGTGAGTTCAAGCCCCACATCAGGTTGTCTGCTGTTGGGGCAGAGCCTGCTTTGGATCCTCTGTCTCCCTCTCTCTCTGCAACCCCACCCACAGGCTCCTGCTCTCTCTCTTAAAAACAAATAAACATTAAAAAAAAAACAATGCTCAGATAAATTACTTCATTACAAAATTTTCATAGATACAAAATTATTTCATAAAATACTACGATATATTTTTAATGAAGAAAATACTAGTGAATTCAAATAATAAAGATGACAATAATGATAGCTATATATATTTAATAACACAATATAATTATGTAAGATTTTGCCCTAATATTATAATAACATTTGGTAAGTATTTCTTCTATGCTAGACCGTGTACTCTTTTCATGCTTTCTTTACTATGAGAAAATTAAAGTGTGCAGAGATACTAATTAATGCATAAATGGTCCTAGAGTTAATAAATACCTTAGGAATCTAGCACATTCTTAGGAATCACTTGGCAGTGTGACCTACAGGGGAACAGCATTCATCATATACTTCAAAGCAGAATAAAAATTATACCAAAACATGGACTTGGTCCAAGAACGCATTTATCAGTTGAGGAAGCTAAATGCCAAGAAAGTTTAAGAAATATGTTCAAGATTAGACATCTAGTTAGCAGTAGAATCAGAACTAGAACCCACAGTGATTCAATAATAGTCAAAATCTCCTTCCTTCCTCTCCTATATATTAGGAAAAACATAAATTTAAAAAATGATTCTAAAACTAAAATTATGTACCAATAAAAGGCACAGCATAGGGAACATAGTCAATGATACCATAATAGTGTTGTTTGGTGACAGGTAGCTACACCTGCAGTGAACATAGCATAGTGTATAGAGAAGTTGAATCACTATGCTGTGTACCTGAAACTAATGTAACATTGTGCATCAACTATACTCAAATTGAAAAAAATTAAAATTATGTATGATACTGAAAAATGTGAGTTCTAACCAAAACAAATATCAGATGACAAAAATAATTTGTGATTTACTTTATTTCCAATTCTGGTAGTTAGATTTCATACAATCCTAATAAGAACACTCACAGTTTTAGAACATTTTATACCATTCATGCTTACATTAAAAAAATGTATTCAATGGGAGAAAAGGAGAAGATGGTGGCAGAGTAGGAGGACCCTAGGCTCATCTACTCCCATGATCTCAAGTAAATAACTAGCAAACCATCCTAAATGCCCTAGAAATTGACTTAAAAACTGATAGAATAAACTCCACAACTAAAGGGAGAGAAGAGGCCACATCAAAGAAGTGCCTAGACTATACAGCCTATTGGATTTTTGCTTTCATGAAATTAATTACAACTGATAGACCTAAAAACCTTGTCATTAAAATATTTTTCTTTCGTGGGGTGCCTGGGTGGCTCAGTTGGTTAAGCATCCAACTTCAGCTCAGGTCATGATCTCACGGTTTGTGAGTTCAAGCCCCTCATCAGGCTCTCTGTTGTCAGCTCAGAACCTGCTTTGGATCTTCTGTCCCCCTCTCTCTGCCCCTACCCTGCTATTCTCTCAGTCTCTCTCAAAATAAATAAATAAACTCTAAAAAACTGTAATAAAACTTTTCTTTTATAGTGAAAAAATAATGTGTATCCTCTGTTTACTGGTGAAAAATGCTGTCCTTTTAGATCTAATCCCAATTAGACAAACTTTTTAATAAAATAATTTAACATTAAAAAACTTATTCCATTCAGAACTGATGTTGATAAAATATGGGTTGTAAACAAATTTTTAATAAACAAGAAATGATAAATAAAACTTCTCCATGATATCTTAAAGAAAAACAACTTGCAAATTGTAGATTGAGAGAATTTTGATAATGAAATATACATTTAAACTTTCAGTTTAGGTTTTCATTTTGAATTTTAAGCTTCTTTATATAAACATTAAAGAGTAAGAATTGGGAGTACTTAATTATAAGTTTAGTTTTTAAGGACATAGAATATCTTCTAAGCATGCACATGAGTGGGGGAGGGGTAGAGAGAGGGAGAGAGAGAGAGAATCCCAAGCAGGCTCCATGCTCAGCACAGAGCCAGATGTGGGGCTCGATCTCATGACTGTGAGATCATGACCTGAGCCAAAATTAAGAGTTGGACATCTAACCGACTGAGCCACCAGGTGCCCTGTTTGTTTTTCTGACTTAATATTATAGGTGTTTCATCTGTTCTTCCCCCATCTTATCTGACTCATATAGGATTTAGACAGAATAATCTTAGAAAATCAGTATGATTGGAATTTCCAGGAAAAAGGAATCTATGGATCAATCCTGAAGAAAATCTTGATGAAATGTTTTCATCTAATTTAAAAGGCCAAATTTGGAAAGAAAATAAAATATTTTGATAGAAACATGCTTTGCTTTTATTGTCATTGTAGGAAAGTTTCCTAGAAATGTAATGGATCCTAGATCATAGTGAGCTTTCTATTACAGACAAGTCTCATTAGATAAATGTTAAGTGAACATCACCTATTCTTGGGGCCACTCCAATTGGGAATGCCATGTGGAAACTATCATGCAGATATCTGAAAAGCTTCAAGCAGAAGAATGTGTATTCCTCCATTCATGTCTAATATTGATGAAGTTTATTAAATCACACCTGAAATCTAAATTTGGTTGTATTGTTTTTGTACAATATACAATATACTGTTATATGGTATGTTATTGATAACAATAAGCTAGTAGTCTCCAAACTTTCAATTTGAATCTGGTTTCTTAAAAATATTGTAAGTAGGAATGTTCCATTTCTTAAAATATAATATCTACATAAAATGAATAGATATCCCATTAGTAGCTAATCACTCTTTAAAACATTACTAGGAATAATGTAAAATATAAGACTGGAATATCCTTCATGAGTATAGATGCAAAAATTCTCAAGTATTACAAAATTAATGAAGCAGCACATTAAAAAGGTGATACACCATGATCAACTGGGATTTATCTCTGGGATACAAGAATGGTTCAACATATGCAAAACAGTAAATATGATACAGCACATTAATAGAATAAAAGATAAAAATCATATGATCATATCAGTAGATGCAGAAAAGCACTTGACAAAATGCAACCTTGCTTCATGATAAAAACACATAACCAATTGTATATAGAAGGAAGATATCTCAACACATTAAGACCATATATGACAAACCCAGAGCCAACATCATACTCAGTGATAAAATGATAAAAAGATCAGGAATAAGACAAGGGTGCCCACTCTTAACATTCTTATTAAACATACTCCTGGAAGTCCTAGCTAGAATAATTAGGCAAGAAAATGATATACAAGGCAATTAATAAGAAAGAAATAAGTAAAATTAACTTTGTTTACAATGACATAAATCTATAGAAAATCCTAAAGATGCCACCAAAATCTACTATAACTAATCAACAAATTTGATAAAGTTTACAGGATGTAAAATCAACATACAGGGGCACCTGAGTGGCTCAGTCAGTTGAATGCCTGACTCTTGATTTTGACTCAGGTCACGATCTCATTTTTCATGAGTTTGAGCCCCATGTCCGGCTCTGCATTGATAGGGTGGAGCCTGCTTGGCATTCTCTTCCTCTCTTTCTATACCTCTCTCTCTCTTTTCTCTCAAAATAAATAAATAAACATAAAAAAATAAACATACAGAAAAGAGTTGTGTTTCTGTACACTAACAATGGAATATCTGAAAAAGAAATAAAGAAAATAATCTCATTCACATTAGCATCAACAACACCAAAATACGTGGGGATAATTTAACCAAAAAGGTGGAAGATCTGTACACTGAAAACTGGAAGGCTTTGATGAAAGACATTGAAGAAGACACAAATAAATGGAACAATATCCTGTGTTTATAGATCAGAAGAATTAATATTGTTGAAATGTCCACACTAACCAAATTCATCTATAGATTCAATGCAATCACTATAAACGTTCCACTGGAGTTTTTCACAGAGGTAGAAACAGCCTAAAATTTGTTTTAAGTCCCCAAATTTTGTCTCTGACTGGACAAAACAATCCTGAGAAAAAAAGAACAAAGCTAGAGGCATCATACTTTCTGATTTCAAACTATCTTACAAAGTTGTAGTAGTCAAAACAGCATGATATTGGCCTAAAAACTGACATAAAGACCAATGGAATAGAATCAAAAGCCCAAATATACATCCTCCCTTGTATCATCAACTAATACTTGACAAGGGAGCCAAGAATACTCAATGAAAAAAGGAATACTTTTCTTCAGTAAGTGGTGTTAGAAAACCTGGATAACCACATGAGAAGAATGACATTGAACTCTTATTCCCCTCCACTCACAACAATAACTTGAAATAGATTAAGGACTTAAACATAAACCCGAAACCATAAAACTCCTAGAAGAAAACATAAAGAAAAAACTCTTTGACATTCATCTTGGCAGCAATTACCTGGATATAATAGCAAAAGTACAAGCAACAAAAGTAGAAACATATGAGTGGGACGATAACAAAGTAAAAACTTCTGCACAGAAGAAGAAAGCATTAACAAAATCTAAAGGCAATTTATGGAATGAGACAAAATAGTTGCCAGCCCTGTATTGTATACAGGGTGAATATTCAAAACATTTAGAGAACTAATACAACTCAATATTAGAAAAACAACCCAATTCAAAAATGAACAGAGGAACTGAATAGACATTTTTCCAAAGAAGATGTTCAAATGGCCAACAGGTTCAGGAAAAGATGCTCAACACCACTAATCATCAGGAAAATGCAAATCAAAGTCATTATGAGATACCAACTCACCCGTTAGAATGGCTATCATCAAAAGACAAAAGACAAGAGATCACAAATGTTGGCGATGGTTGAAGAAATGTTGGTGGAGGGGCACCTGGGTGGCTCAGGTCCTGACCTCACAGTTTGTGGGTTTGAGCCCCACATCAGGCTCCGTGCTGATGGCTCAGAGACTGGAGCCTGCTTCGAATTCTGTGTCTCCCTCTCTCTCGGCTCCTCCCCCACTCATGCTCTGTCTCTCTTTCTCTCTCTCCTTCAAAAATAAATAAAAAGATTTTTTAAAAAATTTAAAAAAAAGAAATGTTGGTGGAAATGTAAATTGGTGGAGTTAGTATGGAAAATAGTAGGGAGGTTCCTCAAAAAAATTAAAAACAGAATTACCATATGATCCAGCAATCTCACTCCTGGATACATGTCCAAAGGAAATGAAAACAAGATCTTGAAGAAATATCTGCACCTCAACAGTACTATTCACAATGGTCAAGATATAGAAGCAACTTAAGTGTCCATCAATGGATGAATGGATAAAGATGTGGTAGATAAATATACAATGAAAAATGTTTAAACGGGAGAAAGAAGGAAATCCTATCAATGGTGACAACTTGGATGAATCTTCACTACATTATATTAAGTAAAATAAGTCAGACAGAGAAAGACAAATACTATATGCTATCACCTACATGTAGAATCTATAAAAGCCTAACTCAGATAAACCACAGTAAACTACAGTGGTGGTTATCAGGGATTGATGGGGGAGTTGGGGAGATATTGGTCAGAGGGCACGAACTTCCAGTTGTAAGATTAACAAGTTCTGAGTATCTAATATATGCATGGTGATTATAGCTAATAATACTGTATTATATACTTTAAAGTTGATAGGAGAGTAGATCTTAACTATTCTCACCACAACAAAGAAATGGTAATTATGTGATGGGATGGAGGAGTTAGCTAATGCTATGGTGGTATTTTGTACTATATAAATGTATTAAATCAATAGGTTGTATACTTTAAGCTTACACAATGTTGAATCACAATATTGTACACTTGAAACTAATAGTACATTGTGTGTTAACTAACTGGAATTTAAGTAAAAACTTAAAGAAAAACTGAAAAAAAATCAGTCTCCCTATTTATGAAGTCTTCTAATTATGGATGTTTCTTTCCTTGTGATTGCAAATTCAAAGATAACATACCGCTGACCTCTTTTATGTGAAATATTTTTGTGTCTAAAGGAAAATTGTATCTGGGAAATTCTATGAACATAGTTAAGATTGCATTTACCAACACTAATAAATAATGTAAAAAAATCCATGAATATTGATTTCAGAAAACCTTCTCTTTTAGAGATGAACCACAAGTGTAAGTTAAAGAGCAGTTCTTTTGAAATGCAGGACCATAGGGGATGAGCAGTGTATGTAGTTGCAAATATTAAACTTGTTTTTTCATTTAGAGAAGGTAATGGGTTTCCACATATAGCTATTATGTAAAGAAGGATTTGTAAATGCTGATTATTCTTTGACCATCTGCCATTCACTGGAAATAACTTTTTTAAACAGGTTATAAGTCACTGACTTCTGAAGGTTAATTTAAAATTTTTTTAATGTGTGTTTATTTTTGAGAGAGAGACAGTCTGCAAGCAGGAGAGGGGCATAGAGAGAGGGAGATACAGAGGGAGAGGGAGAGAGAGAGAGCTGTTAGCTCAGAGCCCGACTCGGGGCTTGACCTCATGAACTGTGAGCTAGTGACCTGAGCCGAAGTCCGATGCTTCGACTGAAGCCACCCAGACACCCCTGAATGTTAATTTTTAAGAAAGAACTTTCATCTGTGAAAATAAAATATTTGGAAAACAAAGGTGAGATTTTAAAAATTATTTAAATATTAAGTAAATATAACCTTACGTCAATATCCACTTGATTAGATAAAGAGATGGTAATTATAAAAAGACATGGAGAAACTTGAAAAATACAATGTGAACCAATACTTTTGAGGATAGTAGAACTATGTTTCATAAGATTACTCAGCTATGAGCTCAGATACAACTATTCCATGTATAAGTTTGCATAATCCTACCTTAAATAAATCTGCATCTTTCATATTTCCCCCCCCTGGGAAGGGAATGCCAACATAAAATATCAGATCATCAACATATTAAAATCTCAACCATTGACTTATCATCTACAGTTTATCTTCCTCAACCTCTTCAGCAGGCCTTCTCAAGCGTTAGCCATAGTTTTTGATCATAAGACTATACTTACTATATTCCACTCCACCCACTGCACTTGACTGTAAGCATTCATTAAAAAATGTTTATTTATTTATTTTGAGAGAAAGAGAGAGAGAGGAGGAGGAGGGGCAGAGAGAGAGGAGGAGAGACAATTCCAAGCAGGTTCTGCTCTGTCAGCCCAACATGGGGCTGGAACTCACGAACTGTGAGATCATGACCTGAGCCAAAATCAAGAGTCCGATGCTTAGCCGACCGAGCCACCCAGGGGCCCCACCTTTAAATACTTTAAAATCAGAAATGCCATTTGCCTTCACCATCCTAATCAAGGGCCTGTCATGGCTTGGCCAATTCTGACTCCCCACATGGTATGCTTACATGTATGTACAGTTTACTTGTTATCTTCAGCCCTACCTCCTTCACACTGGTGTTTCACCTGCCTCCTCATCAATAATTGTGAAATTACAAATTCACAAGCCTTCTTATTAAAATTAAAATTTGTGGAAGGGTCTCAAAATTATTTTTAAAAAGTACTGAAATGCAGCAATTGTGGAATTGAATACTCTTTCCTCATTACTTAGAAAGAGGTGCTGAGTACTAGAGAACGTTAATGGCCTGTTATTGACTGGGATTGACTGGAACCTATCTAACAAACTATTTTCAAACAATTAAAATAAATCACTGCAATTACATTGCCTCCTCTGGCTATGTTATTTTTAGTCACAGGTATAATAAGATTTCCCAGTAGGTTTTAGAGAAAATGGGGGGGGGGGATCTACTTGTGGCATGCTAAGCATCCCAGAGATCGTGAATTAATGTTGGATAGAGCAATCAAACCAGCAAACACTGGCAACAGTCTTAATTTTCTAGTTAGAATTCGTTGTGGGTGGGCAGGTCAATCACTGCCATTTAAATCCTCACACCTGTGTATCTTCACTGTTTGGATCAATGACAAACTTAAAAGCAAAACAAGCTTCACCCCCAGAAAAACACAACTCTTGAAATGACGAGTGACAAATTCTACAAAGGAAAGTGCTGGCCTGTGGTGTTCTTAACTTTTTTTTTTTTAAGAAGGATTTATGTTTACTGTAGGCAAGCGCACGTGTCTTTGCATACTGATGAGATCTCAGGTGCAGTGTCATTGAACTTGAGAAAGCAAAGCTTGCAAAATGGAGGAATGTAGTTAAGTAAAACTGCTGCAGATTGTAACCACCTGCTGTCAGGCTGGCTCTGTCAGTGCGGGAAGTGTATTTCCAAGTTTTCAGAAAACAGATCGACCACTACTCTTACTCTCACAGAATACTGATGAGTGAAATGGTTCTTAAATTAACCTGAATTTCACTATTAATCTCTACCCAAGAGAGAAAGATGTGAGTGAAGGTTCATGCTCCAAGTAGAATATGTGTGTGTGTGTGTGTGTGTGTGTGTGTGTGTGTGTGTGTGTGTGTGTAGGGTCATTGGTCAGCGGAATCATTCACAGAATAGCTTAGGTTTTAAAGCATATTGTAAATTAGCAACTTAATTTAACAGATATATACTAAAATGTTAATCATGGATTACATATGATACCAGTTATTATTACCAGAATATAAGTTTTATGAAAGTGGGCATTTTCCTACTTTGTTCACTGCTATACCCTCAGCATTAAGAAAAAAGCTGATCTCATGGAAGGTATTTAACATATATTTGGTAGAATAACAGGGTGTATACTTCTAAGTTTATATGATTATTTATAAATGTTTTCCCCTTTCACTTATATTAATGTCTTATTCTCCTACTCAGTATCCCATGAAATTCAAAGTAATTCATCCTACCGTGCGCCAGGAACTTTCACGTACAACACATTTTTTAATACTCATACAAGTTTATCACATTTCATATTTTACAAATAAACAGAGTGAGACTCAAACGTTGTTCAAAGAAAAATCAAAGATTAGTTAGTAAATATTGGACTTTGGTCTTGAGCCACTTGATGGTGTTTACAAAATTTAGGTATCACATGTATTTCGGCTCCCGTTTGGACTCTGTTGCATTGTGTTCATTTCTTCAACTAAAGTTGTGCATCTAAAGTTGTGTTTACCCACTTTGAGTTGTTTTTTTTTAAATTCTATTCCATATCATGTATTTGCTCATTTATAATTTACCCCTACTTACTTGCAGAAGGAATGAAAAGCAAGTGCTCCTCACTCTACAGTCTTCACCAAAGAGACTGGAAGACCTGGCAGGTGTCCGAAACTCAATACAAAGCATCAGGGATGAAGGCCCAAAGGAATGGTGTGTCTCATCCTACATAACATCCGACAGTGGAAACAGGTAATGATAAGAGTCTCTTGGAAAGCAGGATAGAGGAGACCCAGTAAAAGAGGAAACAGATACACACACACACACACACACACACACACACACACACCTGCCTTTAAAAATATATATATACAGGGGCGCCTGGGTGGCTCAGTCGGTTAAGTGTCCAACTTCAGCCAGGTCACGATCTCACGGTCCGTGAGTTCGAGCCCCGCATCAGGCTCTGTGCTGACAGCTCGGAGCCTGGAGCCTGTTTCGGATTCTGTGTCTCCCTCTCTCTGTGACCCTCCCCCGTTCTTGCTCTGTCTCTCCCTGTCTCAAAAATAAATAAACGTTAAAAAAATTAAAAAAAAAAATATATATATATATACATAGTTTGGAAAAAATAAAACATAAACAAAAGAGAGAGAATAGTATAATAAAACTGTTGCATCTATCAGTTTCAGCAATTACCAAACTATAGTCAACCTTATTTCATCAACATTGCCCTCTGCGCTCTCCTTTTCTCATCCCCCTGGATTATTATGAAACATATTCTCAACATCATATCATTTCATCTGTGAATATCTCAGTATGTAACTAAAAATAAGAGTAATTCTTTAATGTAATTAAATAGCCTAGCATTTCTTATGTATCTCATATTAGTTTAGGTTTATTTGATTGAATCGGGATCTAGACCAGATCCATATGTTGCAACTCGTTGATATGTTTTCTAAATCTCTTTTGATCTTTAGTTTTCTCTACTAATTTCTTTCTTTTTCCTTGTGAGTCTTTCTTCGATTTTTTTTGTCTTGTGGAATTTTCCACCCACTGGATTTTTCCAGCAGAAATTTTTCCCTTGATGTCATTCATCACATCCTTTGTTCCCCATATTTCCTGTAAATTGTTATTTCTAAATCTAGAGGCTTACTCAAATTCCAATCTGATATTTTCACAAAAAAGGGTTTGTAAGTGGTGGGAGCCATCTGGAGGCATCCCTGTTGTGAAGACAGCAGCCATTAATGACCCATGCCTGGATCCATTATTGCATTAGGTGTTGCAAAGTGGTAATCTTATTCTACCACTTCTTTTCCACTAATTAGTGAGAATACATCTGTGGAGAGAAACAATCCCTTCTGTGTGCATACCCTGAGGAGAGGTTTATATAGGAAAGACAGAATGAAAGCTTGATTATTGAAAACTGGGACATGTTTGAGGGTAAAAGGGGGTCAGATTCACAATGATACCAGAGCAAAGGTGTAAACTTGGTAAGTTCCAAGCAAGATAGAACATGTGGCTGCTATATACATAATTGTTACTTTATAAAAACACACACATGTACTTTTTTCCCCACCAGCCTACAACATGCATATGGTGGGATTAAAAAATATTCAAACATGGCTATTTTATAGTCCCTGACTTTATGAAGATTTCTGAGAGAAACACTAAGACAGAAGTACACTCACAGCTTTATGAGCCAAAATAACAGAGAGTTGAAAGGTTGTAAATGGTTCTGCCCACATCCCATTTATCAGAATTCAGGCACATGCCCTCCCCCAACCAACAAGGGAGGCTGGGAAAATTCTGGCTATTTTCCCAGAAGGAAGTTGTAAA
Source organism: Prionailurus viverrinus (assembly GCF_022837055.1). Lineage (NCBI taxonomy): Eukaryota > Metazoa > Chordata > Mammalia > Carnivora > Felidae > Prionailurus > Prionailurus viverrinus. The sequence goes on from NC_062564.1 coordinate 19,542,351, forward strand.
AGGGATGATGAGCAATTAGGAAAATTATACAGCATGCTGTTTTTGTGCAGTAAAAAAATTAATTTTGAATATATGGAATTTATTATAAGATACTCATATGCATGTGTACATGCAAGTTCATGATAATATTAGTTTCAGATTTTTGCAGGCAGTATTCAGACACACAGTTTCTAAGGTTTAATTATATAACCTCATCTTTAAAAGGGCTAGGACTATTATGGTAACTAAGAATAGGATCTTGGTAAATCTGCCAGGTCCATACATAAATTAATTTGATATTTAAAATAAAAGCTTAAAATAAAGCAAAAAATGTTTTGTTAGCTTAGAGCCCCCCAATTTTCTATTTCACTTGGTTTAGATGGATGATTTCTTTTTTTTTTTTTTTTGGTCTGTTTTTGTGCTTAAATCTGAAGTGGTTTTCTTTCACAAACTAAAATATATACTTACCAGTTTAAAATTTCCATTACTACATCACAAAACACTTGACATGACTGAACTTCAGTGAGAGTAGCCTTTAACCACTAGGTCATTAGAATCAATACAGTAAAAGGACATCGGGATGTGGCTTCTCAGTGCAGCTAAACTAGCCAAGTGGATCATTCATCTTATTTGTAATTGTATCTATATAAAGTAATTGTTACAAGTGTGTTCTATCAACATGATTTTATCTTCTTGTAAAACCAGATCAAGAAATGGGTATTTTGGATTTGATGTGAGTCCATGTCAGAGAGGAAGCAAGGGACAGAAGTGCATTGATTGCTAAATGAAGTCTCAGCACCTACAACCTATGGTCCCTTCTCACGATGATGATAGTACATCAGCTGCTATGCTCCAATTTGAAAACATAATTTATTAGAGGGTTGGGAATATTTCTTAGCTTAAAGTATACTGATATTTAACTGCATGTGGGGATAGCAATAAATCATGCTAGATCAAAGGTCTGCAAGTTAATAGCTAAAAAAAGATTGGAGTATTTTCCTTCATTTTAGTCTAAAATCTCTTGAGTATATGTAATGTAATAGAAGCAGATAACTATGTCCATATACAAATTGTCTTGTGTTTTACATCCAGACATTGAAACCCCTGCTCAACATTTCCCTTCAGGTCCAATTCATGAACCTGACACTTATAAATTTAAGAATCAAATTGCAGATCATTTTAAGCTGCATGTAAAGCTGAATTGTGAACTCACAGTGAATGGAAATTTTCAGTATACATTTGTTCATTCAGGAGAAAATAGAATGAGGCTTTTTGCCATCTGATTTAAGAGGAAATCAAATATTATAGAATTGATTTGAAGATGCAAACTGATTTTAATTGAATTCTCATCATCTTCTACCATTGACAGACACTTTAGCTTGGTTAGGTGATATGATTCATGAGATTTTAAATGTTTTCTTAAAAAAATAATTTGCATGCAATTTGATACTTGGATTCCAGAAAACTTATCTTTTGGCTATGTTTCCTCACAGTGGGAGATGGAAAACTAAAGCCATAATAGACTAATTAATCAAATTAAATACCATAATGCTTTCAATTCCCCACATCCCTCTTTGCTCGTAGACACAGACCATGTCTAAAAGGACTCTAGAATAATGCTCTGTCTTAAAAAGGAGAGAACATTACATACATTGCTTAAAATTTTGTGAAATCCATTCTAACACTCTTACATATACTAAGGACATGGGCTACATTAAGAAATGTTATTAAAATTATGGTATTTTCAATTACTGAACCAGTTCTGATTTGGGCCCCAAATTATCCCAGAGCCAAATGTGAAGCTGTTTCTAACATAGAGAATATCTAGGGTAGAGGATATCTAAAATACTCTCAAAATTATTCATTTGCCATCTTCTCTTTTTTAGTGACATTTTAATTTAATGTATGGATGTCTGAGTAGTTTTCCAAAATTCTTTAACCAGATAATTTCTAATTTTATAGGAAAAGCAGAAGTCAGTTTATCCTTAGGATTATTGTGCATCAAATAAATAATAGACGGACAGAAGATTCTAAGGAGTTTATCGTGGCTTCTCTACTCCTCTGTAATCAACTAAATGTCTTGTCACGAGCTTCCGAATCCAAGAAAACCCAAAAAAGTATTACCTGACAGATAATTCTTTATTACGTGGACAAGACAGCCTTGTACTGGAGGACCAACATCCTTAAAAAATATTAGCTAAACTGCAGTGTTGGCAACGTATATTGAAGGACAAAGCAAAGCTGTATGAGCCATGTGAATGATTTCTCCTAGTTGTGTTTACCAAATTATCTTTGCCTTTTTTAATGTGGCAGTTTTTTTTTTAAGAATGCTAACGCTTTTATAACACATGGGCAGAATGTGGATTGTGAAGAAAAAGGGAAAGCCCATTCCACAAGTGAGGAATTGCTCATTAAAACTCATGTCAGGACTTTGTAGGGCACATTGAGGCCATGATTATTAGGACTCTCTGCTGGAATGAAGGTTCAGTTTATATGAATAATAAAAAATGCATGTTAAAATTTGGTAATACCACTTACAGGTTCTGGAATTTTTCTTCAAGAAGAAAGGACACATTGAGATACTTGAGTCACAGGTGATGTGATGAGAGGGAGGTTTGCAGAAGATTAATCTGGCAGTTGTAGGCCAAATGTGTTGGATTAGAAGAGACTGGAACCTAGGAGATCAGTAATATATTTTTAATATAAAATGTATTGAAAGAAGCCTATGGTATTGGTCATAGGAATAAAAACAATGGACTAAATGTAAGAAACATAATTAAAGAGGCTCCTGGGTGGCTTAGTCAATTAAGCGTCTGACTCTTGGTTTCTATTCAGGTCAGCATCTCGCAGTTTGTGGGTTTGAGCCCCATGTCAGGCGCCACACTAGCCTGTTTGGGATTCTCTATCTCTCTCCCTGTCTCTCTGCCCTTCCCCTGACCATTCTCTCTCTCTCTCTCTCTCTCTCTCTCTCTCTCTCAAAATAAATAAATAAGCTTAAACAAAGAAATATAATTAAAGAAGATGACACTTAATGACTAAGTGGACTTTCTATTTGGAGTTGATAACTCTAAAATGTTAATTACACCTTTATTATCAGGAAAAGTATACTGTTGTAGACAGAAATCATTCTAGCCAACACAAAATAATTAATATATGAAATGAGAGCAATTAAACAGGTGAGTTGTAAAGAAAAAACTATGTGGTTCATATCTTGTTGCAACAGTTCCCTGCTGAGGAACACTGACCAAATGACAGTTTTTATAAGATTCTTCTTGCTAAACTATAAAATGGAATAATAAAGTACCTACCTGTAAAGTTTATTGTGATGTTTATTGTTTATTAACAAATACAGTCCATGTAAAGTGCTTGATGCATGATGTCTCAATAAATGTTAGTAACTTCTGTTGTTGCTATTGTGCTGGTAGTTATTGTTGTGTTTTGGAAACCAGGGAGATAATCCATTAGGAGAAAAATTGGGGTATGATTTAAGATACAGTCATCCTACTGAATAGTCAAATAGGCTGCTGGAGATAAATGATTATAGTTCATGGCTGGTTCCCAGCTTGAGACGTGGAACTGAGAAGAATTAAAATAGGGATAAAAGTTCACATTATGGAATTGACTTCCTTTTACTGGGATGAGGTAAAATGAAAACAGGAGAAGTCAAATTTCTAGTTTTTCTTCACAAAAGAACTGGTTAAATGGCAATCACACACCAGGATTTCAGGCAACCAACTCTTAGGTAAAGAATCTAGAAACCCATGTGCCGATGCAACAAACACCCTTCCTCAAAGCGGTCAAGATGCTACCGTATGGTATTAGGGTTTCCTAAATAGTTTTCTGCAGAGTGCTCATTCCTCCAGATATTTCATTTAGAAAGTTTTCATATCTAATCTGCTTTAGAAATCTATTAGAGATCTGGAAAGTCCTGCAGGAATCTTGTTTACTTAAGCCAGAATTCCTGAAGTTATTCAAAGAAATCCTCCCCACTTCTCTATTATATCTAATAGCAATCTGAGGTATTTGTGTACTAAGGGATGGACTTATTCTATTTATTGGTCAGAATCTTTTCCAACCCAGATAAACCTTTTGTGCAGGGAGAGATAATAAGCTCATTTTATACTCTGCACAAAGTAGATAATTCCTCAAAAATCCTCAAATTCCTCTGAATCAAAGACCACACAGAGTTATTGACCCCAGAATAAAACTGTTGGTCCTTGCCTCTGTCTTTGTCTTTTGCATCTGTCTTTGTCTGTCTGTGACTTACAACCTTGAACTTATCTGTTCAGACCCTGATGGCAAAGTTCTGTTCACCCCTTCCCCTGTTGAATTCAGACAAACCACTCCTCCCAGATTTGTTTTGTGACCGCTTTGTACACAGTGATACAATATAGGAAAGGAAAATATTGGTATAAATGTACAAAATTGTAAGGTTCATATATATTTCAGGAAGTTTAAATCTGTAACCTAGAGATAAGAGTTGCAGGGCCCAACAAGAAGTGTTACAATCTGCAGAGGACCATTCCTACTTATTCTTTGTTAAGCAGGAACTTAACATTCTCTCTGGGAAATGACCATAAAATCCCTCCCATTTTCTCTGCCACCGTCCAAGAATTATAATGAAGTTAGTGTCAGCCATCATTCCTTGTTGCTATGCAGAATGGATTTCCCCTGGAACTAAGGAAAAAAAACTCATGGAGAAAATTTCAGAATGAAAGAACATTCTACCATTCACTCAACTCTAATTAAACTGATAGACAGACAGATAGAGATATATAGATATAGATACAGATACAGATACAGATATAGACAGGTATGTATATAAATATGTAAAAACAATGTTGCTCAGAATAATAACCACTTTCAAAACTCTCTGAAATACATACCTTAGAATAATGCAAATTCTACATTAGACAAATTGTTTCATGAAAACATAATAAATTTTAGAGAGGCGTAAAATTTTGTGTTACTTTTGGAAACACAAAGTAATCTAGGGCTACTCTGTCACTACAACCTCAAATAATAGTACAAGATAGTCTAACAAACACAGTCTGTGTATCCTTTTCCTATGAATTTTGAATTTTCAGTGCATCAACTTATGTTATTTCAGGTGAGTGTGTGTGTGTGTGTGTGTGTGTGTGTATGTGTGTGTGTGTTAGGTGTGCAGCCCATAATAAGCAATTGATTGGTAGTAGCTATTTTTATGAAATCTTCTAAAAACGTTAGAATAATACAGTTTTAGTGTCAAGACCACTTGGAAAAAACATGAGGCTTGGTCCTTATCTACTTTATTCTGGAATGTTGTCAAGAAGCCAATTTTAAAAGTTGGAAGAAACTAAAGGAACACATTTCTGTAAATGTTGTAAGACATATTTGAATATTGTAATACATATTTGTATGGTTAAATGTTGTAAGACATATTTGAATATCAGACACATAGACTGGTTTCAGTAGTATCTGATGTTATTGGTAACTATATGTTTAGATGAATAGATTGCTTCATTGTTATTCTGAACATTTCCATAGACCAGGTTGTCTATGTGACTGGAGTTTGGGGAAATGAAAACTCTGACAATATTTGGTGGATTATGTAATATGACATGCTTTGGCTCAATAAGGCCTCATACACCTCAAGCAAAGCAGTTGAAATCACAGAGGAGATAATGTCCAAAGGACCATGTTTTAAAAGATGTACTGCAAAGTTTTCTGCTACTATTTACATGGTAGAATATAACTGGAGAGCTTTTAAGCTGGAATGTTATTATTACATTTATGAAAATCATACTGGTGTAGTAAGGGGAGTGGATTACTGCGGGAGAAAGATTAGAGTCTGCATGCCAAACTAAGTTAGAAATATGTTCCTGGCTTTCTCTAGGTGACTTAAAGTGATGAAAACTGATAATGTTTATATAAAACTGATGTTTGATAAACAGAATATCCACAGACAAGCCTGGTAATTTAATTAAAACGTAGGTTTTATCAGATAGAAAATAATTTGGCTAAAAGTAATAGAAAAATCAACTCAAATTAACTTAACTGGTGTGGTTACAATGAATTAGCTCACAAACACTAGTTCCAGAGGCAGGGTACTCCTGGCATTGTATTGCCAGAATGTTCTTCACTTCTCTGAATTCCCTTGGCCCTATTCTTCCTTCCATTTGTCTCATTTTCAAAATGGCTGAAGCAACTCCAAGAATCACATCCAGACATAGCAGAGGTGTAAAGGACCATCTCTTTTAGTATCTTCTTATGACTGAGAAAACCTTTTGTAAAAGTCCTCTTCCTGTCTTCTTTAAATTTATCCTTAAGTTTCACTGACCAGAAATGAGTGAGTTTTATGTCCACCCCTGTCAGAGACACCGACAAAACCAATGGAATTATAATGATTGGCTTTAACAAGAAGAATGTGTCCATGAGCTGTAAAAAGGGTGCCACTCTCTAAGGGTGGGTGACCGAAAAACTGAATTCTGGTTAGCATGGAAAGAACAAACAGTGTTGAGTAGTAAACCCAAAAAATTATACTGTCATGAACAGTCAACTAATATATATCATTACTGGAAGGGGTACTTCATCTGGAAAGCAGAACTTTTCTACTAGCTGCTGCTGGTTTCCAGAACTCTATTATTCTAACACCATATTTCCAATCAGATCTTTACATCTACATAATTTTTCAGACTAATTACGGAAGAGCATGTTCCTCCTTTTCCCTTTTAAAAATTTCTACTCTCCCTTGAATGTATTTTTTTCTAAAGCAACTTGGATGACAGTGAATGAAAAGTTCGTTCAAATACAGCCATTTTCAGGGTTCTGGGTGGCTCAGTTGATTAAAAGTCTGATCTTGGTTTTGTCACGATCTCACAGTTTGTGGGTTTGTGTCCCATATCGGGCTCTGCCTTGGCAGTGTGGAGGCTGCCTGGGATTCTCTCCTTCTCTCCCTCACTCTCTCTGCCCCTTCCTGATTGTTCTCTCTCTCAAAATAAATAAATATACATTTAAATATATATATATATATATATATATATATATATATATATATATATATATATTTAAGATGAGCCATTTGAGTGTCACTTTCCACCCTCAAATTTTATGGTTGATATAATGAGAAATATAATGGAAACTTAAGGCAGTTTAATATTGTTTCTTATGAGACCGTGGTGGTGTACAAATGGTGGCTCTTCAAGTGCATTCTGTCTGAAACTGAAATTGACATGTAAACAGTCTAGTGGGTTTTCAAACTGCTGAGGATTTGTTCTCCCACTTTTTGTCAGTAATCATCTTTACCCTCAACCCACTACTCTCTGTGACGTAAATGCTAAACATGTCCTATTAAGTGAAAAATAGTGAATGATCTTGAAATTAATCCTATTTGATGAAATCAGCAGTGAATGTACATAGAGATCAAGAACATTGGTAACACATTAAGATTTATAATGTTATTTTCAGTAATTACAAACACTGTGTTCCTCTTAAATATGCACTATAAGCATTGTGAATACGTAAGTGGTTTATTTGGGATTTCAGCTTTTATCATAGAATAAACAATAAAATGAAGATAGTTTTATCCTTTAAGATAGCACATTAGTAACTGAACATGACTTGCATAAAGTAGTTCAATTCAAAGGAAACAATAGTAGATTGAACAAAATCAATGACATCAATAACAAATTACGATTTGGGGAATTAAAACTTAGTTAAGACAGACAGCTGAAGATAGAAAAGAGAAATAAATGAAGGAAGGGGAGAAAGAAGGGATGGATAGAGGAAGGGAGAGAGAGATGGACGAAGGAAGGAAGAGACTTACTTTGGTTATATGTCTTAATTAGATTGTGAAGGTGCTGTAGCACATGACGTTTGGTGTGAGGCTTCACTAATTTATGTGTATATATTTTGTTGCCAGAACCTACAAATATATTGTATGCTTAGAATCATTCAATCAATTAATAAATAAATAAGTTCCCTAAAATTATCCATTGCAATCACATTACTTAATAGTCAATTGAAATTCCACATTAGAAACCAATGACCCTTTAGAAAGCACTATCATGGTTTTATACTGAATATTGGGACATTTCAAAAATAATAAAGGTATTTCTCCAAATAAAAAACAAATACATGAATGTCTCAAATATCCATAGTGAATATTACAGAGAATGAAGTGAAAAGAAGATAACACCTCATGTGCTAGTTTTCTGATTATTGTCAAATAAAATTACAGGGCAAGAGACTGATTACAAGGTATAAATATTCTGAATATGCAAAACATATAAATGCAATGGAATCTCATTATTCATGAATCAACTCATTATCTATTGTTTTCTTCCTTTTTCTGCCTTTTTATTTAATAGATTCTACAATCTAAGAGTTTTGTAACCCCCAAAACTCTCACTTCTATCACCCTTCAATCTACTATGGGATTTTGCCAATTTCCAAGAGACTGGATATTGAGAAGACAAAAAAGGAAAAGCCAATAAAGAATATTGGAAGAGAAGGACATAGAATTCATGTGAACTTTCATACTTTAAAGACCTGTCCAGATCATTAAAAGAGCAAGCTTTAGCCAAGGTTTTTGTTTTGTTTTGTTTTGTTTTGTTTTGTTTTGTTTTAACTTTTTCAAAGTAATTCATGTTACAAAGGCTGAACCCATCTGAAACTGTATGGATGACAATTTCAAAATTTTTTCCAGTAGATATCAAGTAAATAAATCATCTGAAACATCTTGTAGGAGACTTTTCCTTTGTCTGAAACCTGGCACTACCTGAAAATATTTCATCTACGGTGTCAGAGGGATTCCTGGAATGCTGTTAATGAATGAATCAGGAGGGCAAGAAAAGAACCTTGAATTTACTTTATTGGATTAATTATAACTCTGAAAAGCCATTACTGCTCAATTTGTGAGCTCATAAAAATCTCCTTTATAAATAAAGGAGACTGTGTTGGGCCCTGACTATTGGTCTGTTGTAGCCAGTGTGCTTTATTCTCTCACCTGAAGAAGGATAGATGTAAGAAGCAGGTTAACTGCTGGTTGCCTCTCAGATAATCCCTGCCTTGAAGTCACAGACCATGACCAAGATAAAACACCTAAAACACTCTCTTAACGGAAAAGAAGGAGACCATTGCCTGGAGGAAAAAGAGATTACCTGTATGCACATCAGACAGGACCCAGGAGCACAGACCCAAATACCATATAAATCCAAACTATTTTCAATCAATACTAGAGCAGTCAGTAAATACTCTATGATCTCAGGGTAAAATAACGTTCAGAATTTATTTCCTCATGGGAAAAAACCATATTTTCCAACACAAATTATATTTTCTGAAGCAGGTAAGATTCATTTGGATAACCCCTGAGGCCTTATACTCACTCTAGACCACAAAATAAATATATGTCTGTCTGAATATTTGGCCTAGGTGAGGGAATCTGGGCACACTTTATCAGGCAATCCTATTTCCATACCATTTATTGTACTCAGGGCAGTTTGGAGCACACAGTGTACAACAGGCATCCCGTTAAATGGAGATTAGTGTGCTTGTTGAGCAATCATTCAAATCCAAGTGAACTTGAACCCTTAAAAGCTGCTTAAGCACCGCCAAAATAATACTGTCTTTCCTGTTCTGGTTCATTGTTTAATTTCAGGTGGGGGAAAGAAATCTGAACTGCCAGAACATGCATAATGAAAAATGTGATTTGATTTCAGTTTTCAAATATACCAACCAAGACTCTTCTGCATAATATTTTAGTTCTTTGTATCAATAGAATACTTATCATGTGTAGAAACCCTTCCCATGAGACTTGAAAAATATTATACATATTCACAGTAGCCATATTAAAAAGAGATGCTACTTGACAGGCCCAGTCTTGCCTCTGGCACTTGGAGATTTCATACCATTTAATAAATTCAGCCAAATATATAGTTCAAGAGTCCTCCTCCAAAAGAGTGGTAGAATAAAGTAAAGGTAGTCTCTCCTGCTTAGGAATCTCCACTTTAGGATGGGGTCAGTGGAAAATTACTTGACATTTCAGCATGTCTAACTCATGCATCAAGAGCCAGAAGCAAAGGGGCACAAAATCATTTCTCAAAACTTTCCAGTGTGCCTTGTTGCAACTATACGATATTCATTAAATGTGCTTTAGATGCCATGTTACAGTTTTGGTGTGGAATACTGAAAACAAGCATTACAGCCTAAAGCCTACAATAGAGAGAGCAGCTAACAACCCTGGAAGGAGTCCTGACCAGGGATACAAGAGGGTATAGTATTAAACTTTGTAAAAATAGGTGAACGAGATTTTGTACCTTCTCTAGGCAAAAGGTAAACTGCACACTGAGCACCATCTACAATGAGCACTTACTGATTTCACTTGTAGGAAAATTGATAAACGTGTATGGCACAAAGAAGAGCTAGATAAATCAATCCTCCAATATTTCAATGTGATAATACAGAATAATTGTAGTTGGCATACTACAAATAATCTTTATCTATAGAGTACATGGTTATTGATTTGAATACATTTCATAAAGCATTCTTTCAGAGATTACTTTGGACTCATTTGTATTTACTTACATTTTACTAAGTGAGGATGTATATGTTCTTTTCTCGTGGGCATGGTAATAAAAGTGGTTTCTCTCCTTATATGTAAATTCCATGAGCTTATTTGTACCCTGAAATTATTAGCCTGATGGGATATTTTGTAACAGAGAAATTTAGAAAGATGATATAATTAGAACTCAAGTGGCATCAGGGAAATACTGACCGGAGGAAACCAGAATTGAATTCCAAACATATCAAGTTGGTTCGTCAAAGTCCTGGAATTTCTCAAGAGGAGGAAGGCAAGAGTGTATCAACTTTAATAATAAAAAATACAGAATAGAGGGTCTTAAGATGGCTGAAACTGATGAATCAGACAACAGGGGCAAAAGGATAGGTAGGATACAAATCAAAGCGGAGACACTGTGTCTAAGATCTAGGAGAGGTTTGTCAATCTATAATTGGTAAGGATTGAGAAACACAGGACTGCAGCCTCAGGGTGATATGATGGCTACCATTAAAGATATGTTCTCTGAAATTCTAAGTAAGTAAATATTCAGTTGTTATTGGAACAAACTTAGAAACACTGAGAATAGCTATACAAATTATTGAAAAATAGAAACAGGACAAATAATTGATTAAAAGAAATGGAATAGGACAAGAACTTGGTTTCTTTTATACTAGATGAAGTCATTGCAGATGGAATCTGCAAATGGAATCATTGCAGTGTGAATCAAGTAAACAGTTTCTAAGTTTCCCTCTACTCTCCTGCTAAATGGCAAGACTAATCTGGAACTAAATCAGATATAAGTTGATTACATTCCACTACGAACACAGAAAACCACAGATGTGAGAAGCCCAGTCAGGATTATACATGTGTTGTACTTCCAAAGTGAATTATTTTCTTTGTCCTCTGTACCTGGTCGTAGAGATAGTCTAAATTTCCAAGTCTCTCTTGGAATACATATGCTAAAATGACTAGACTCAGGCTAATTAGATGTAAGGGGAGGTGATTTAATTAAAAGTCTAATCTATTTCCAAGTTAAGTCAAGCTGTTTCCCTGGACATTGATAGCACCGCCCACCCCCAACCACCACCACTTTTCCTCCTGGCTAGAAAATGAGCACAGTGCAGTAATCAAGCTTCAGTGTTTTAGAGAAGCATAGGATCTTAGGGAATCCACAAACAACAAAATGAAGCAACCTGGGCTTCAATGACCTCAAGGAGCTCCAGGCCCTTCATGGCCATAGACAAATGGGTACATGAGTGAGAAACAAAAATACATCACATTTAATCCACTGTGTTTGGAGGTCTATTATTTACAACAGCTTAGCCTTTCTCCTAATAAGCTCACTAGAAAAAAGAAGTGTATTTGTTATATCACTATTCTGGCCAATACCGAGTCTAGAAGAAAAGGTAAAAGGACATGTGAGGGAAATCGTCATAAAGCACCAGCATTGAAAAGGAGATGCTTTAAATTTGACTTAGTTATTTCCAAATATGGGAAAATTTTCTCTATAACATGGAGTTGTAAAGACAAGTGGTAGTTGTTAAAACTACTCATACATTTTCAGTTCAAAATTGAAGGCAGTGTTTAGTTAGAAACACCAAGAGCCAAACAGCACCTCTACTAGACTTCATCATGAAGCTTTCTCACTATGGAAGCTTCTCTGTCACCTTCATCCATTCTCTGTCACTGTCTTTGTAATTGCCCATTATGATACAGGAATACCATAATGTGGTCTTTAATAGCCAGATGGTGGAGACCTTTCATTTACATGGGAGTTGTCACTTTAATGGATTGCAAGTTTCATTGTTTAATGTGCTTTACATATGTTTTCTAGTTCTAGCCAGTTGTGATCTCTTCATTTTGCCCCACATATCAGGGTATCCTTGTTGATTGGCTTTTATACTCAATCTCAAAAGAGAGTACTTGTTCGACAAGTCTCTATAACATCATTTTATGGTCAGTTTCAATGGTCAATAAAAGCAATATCTAATTGTGTTTTACCACCCATTTTTAATGAATTATTGATTTCATAATATTGATATTTGTTTGATGATTACATGCTTTAATTTCTAATAAGTTTATTGGCATGTACTATTATGTCAGTTTATTACAAAGATAATAATTACCATAACTAAACTATTAGTACGCTAAAAATTATTAGCAAATGTATGAGGCTAAGTTATTAATAACTTGAATCATAGCTAATATAATAGTTACTTTATCTGTAGGTTATCTCACAAAGCTTTGTCCTAGGCATTACAAAATATTGATTAGCTCTATTGTAACAAATGTTGTTATGCACTAAACTGAAATAAGAAAAAGAAAAAAAAATATTCTTTTAGTCTTTGATTTTTCCATTTACCTTTTCTAAGTCTTGAACTCATTAGGATCAACTCCTTGCAAAAGAATCTTAGTTTGTATTGTAGCTCCATTATTCACATTGTGAAAAAACTTAAAGTAGGGCACACATCTTTTATTATTTTAGTTGTCTGTGTTAATTAAACAGCATTAGGCTCAGACATTTGCCCTCAGTTAACATTGCAGGGTTTTTTGTTTTTTTTTAATGTTGTGGAGAAATTCCTCCTTCCACATTTATTTAAATATTTACTTGTTCTGAGAGAGAGAGAGAGAGAGAGAGAGAGAGAGAGAGAGAGCGAGCACTCTCAAACATGAGCAGGGGAGGGGCAGAGAGAGAGACAGAATCCCAAGCAGGTTCTGTGCTGTCAGTACAGCGCCCCACGTGGGACTCAGTCTCATGAACCGTCAGGTTATGACCTCGGCCGAAATCAAAAGCTGGATGCTTAACTGACTGACCCTCCCCGGTACCCCTCTCCCTCCACATTTTGTCAGAAATGACGCAATTCTCTATATAGCCTCTATTTTTAAGTTTGATAAGGCTAATATAATAAACATTTGGATTTCTGTTTTCCTAGGGATTTAAAATCAAGTTTGAACAGATTCATGACAATATCAAAATTAACACGGGGAAATCTGTAGCTACGAAGTTATTTTAAGGGGTTTATTTTAATGAGGAGATTAGAAGGTGGCAACCTTGGAGAATTATACATTTTGGTTACTCCTAAAATGTTTTACTATTTTACCTTAATAATTAGGAAAAATCATAAAGACAGTCAAGAATAAATTAATATAAAGCTCTCTTCTATTGGACTTTATCTAAAGTTTAGAGTTAACATATAGGTTTAAAATTTAGTTTTGGATCAAACAATTTCACTTTCCATTAACAGTGATATGTTTTCTATCTGAAGAGCAGATATCTGTATGTCATCTCACAAAGCTTAGTCCTAGGGATTAGAAAATATTGTTTAGCTCTATTGCAAAAAATACTGTTATGCTCTAAACTCAAACAAGAAAAAGAAAAAAAAATTATCCTATTAGTCTTTGACCTTTCCATTTACTTTTTCTAAGTCTTGAACTCATTGGGATCAACTCCTTGCAAAAGAACCTTAGTTTGTATGGTAGCTCGTTCCAAATATTTATTATATGATTGAACTGATTCAAACTACAGAACCTTTAAATTAGCACAGAAGGAATTTGAACAGTCACAATAAATCATTAAAAAAAATTTGAAGCATTCACGCTCAGCACTTACACCTTCAGCTATTATAAACTCTTAAAATGTTAAACTCAATTTGAAAATGTATTCATTTAATTCCCAATATATTGCTTGATGCTTTGTATGTGCTACCTGCTGTTCTCCTATTTTCTCTGACAGGGGATACATCAGTAAATAAAGCAGACCAATAGCCTTGCCTCCTGGAACTTACCTTCTAGCAAGAGGAAGAAGGAACAAATAAACGTAATAAGTAGTTGAAATATTTTATAGGTTCTAAGGTGATGCATATTTTGCTCTAAAAAACAGAGTACAAAGTTAAATAAGTCAGAGAAAGACAGATATCATATGTTTTCACTCATATGTGGACTCTGAGAAACTTAGCAAAAGACCATGGGGGAGGAGAAGGGGAAAAAATAGTTTCAAACATAGAGGGAGGCAAACCATAAGAGACTTTTCAGTATGGAGAACAAACTGAAGGTTGATGTTGGGGGTGGGGGGGCAGGGGATAGGGAGAAATGGGTGATGAGCATTGAGGAGGGCACCTGTTGGGATGAGCACTGGGTGTTGTATGTAAGGTATAAATCATGGGCATCTACTCCTGAGCACACTGTATACACTGTATGTTAGCTGACTTGACAATAAATTATGTTTTAAAAACAAACATAAATAAATAAATAAATAAAAATTAAAAGTAGAGCACAGTAACAGGACATGAGTGTGGAGAATGTACAGGCTGCAATTTTAAATAGGGCAGAGGGTCAGGTTAAATGTCACTATGGAGGGGGAAATTTGTGCAAAATGTAAAAGATGTAAGCAAATGAATCAGATGGATATCTGGGGGCAGAGAATTCCAGAAAGAGGAAATAGGGATGAAAAAAGCCCTAAGGTGGGAGCATGCAACGTGAGTGTCTGGACAGCAAATCACCCAGCAGGTCTCAGTACAGGGAACAATCAAACGCTAGATAGTAGGAGAGGTGGGAATATGGAAGCAGTGAGGACAGGTCAGAGATGGGTAAGGAATATGTTTGTAGCACATTTTAGGATTCAGAAAATGATTCCAATAGAAAATCTCTCAATGCTTCAATAGATAAATTTTAGTGTTGTTTTCTAATTTTACTTTTGTTGAAAAAAATCTCTGACAGCAAAAGATAAGTGAGGATAATATGTCACTATGTGTTGGTTAGTTTTGCTCTACATCAAGCTTGAACAGGAAGACTAAAAATGATGTGTTAGTTTATTTTTATTTCCATAAGAAATAATTTTCCATCAGAAAATTGATAAGAAATGGGTCCTTCTTATATTTAAAGTATAGGAGGAGAAAGAAAGAAAACAGAATGGGGATTCCTGAATGTAGTAAGACCTAATTCTTTCCTGTGTTCGAGCATCCCTCGTCATCTGAAATGTAAATTTGAGTCATGTACGTTATGTGTCAATGATTCCACATTTTTTGAAAGCCCAAAACCAATCCATAAAACTCATATGTTCTTAACTCTTCTGTTCAGAAATAAATGACATCTAACACAAGCAATGACAAATGACTCTTTTAACCTTGAATCAAACTACAGTAAATGCCAACTAGGCACTTAGAAGAAGCTATTCCATTTTGTGTACTTTGTATCTTTCGGAGGCTTAGCCACATACCAGACTTGAAATGGTTGTGTTCAGTCATTTTAGTTACTGGTGCACCTATTCCTCCATAATTCAAAAATAACTAAAAGGATTATTTTTTCTCAGAGCTTTCCAAAAGAAAACACCTTATCACCTAGATGAAGTGTGGAAAAGTTGAATTCTAAAGCCAAAAGGGTTATGAATGTCCAGCGGACTGAAAACATAAGATTATAAAAGGCAACTGGAATGGACATTGTTTTTTTTTCATCGTCTTGGCCATTAACCACTACATTTAACATCCCATTTTTATCTCCTGGTCTTATTATTATACCCAAACCTATGCTGTTTAAACACACATTAAGAAATCAATTCATGTTTTTGTTTTTGTTTTTTTCCTGGTAAAACTGATGAAAAACAGAGGAAAGTAAAAACATAATCTAAGGGAGGAGTAGAATGTAAACAATCAGCCCTTTTGCCCAATAGGCTATCTATTCATGTAATAATTTACTCTTATTTCATACATACAGATTCTAATGGTATAGTAAAATTGTTTTTAGAGACCATTTTCATTTCGTCTGAAGGGTACTCTCTTTGATATTTGGTACTGTGACAGCAAAGATAAAGTGCTAAGTGTTAGCTATCTCATCTGCAATTCAAGATTTACTGTGCTATTCAAATCAATCGTAATGTAATATTGACAGAGCGAAGGGGGCCATCTCAATATGTCTCAATATATCTCCCTCAGGGCAGATTTAGTCCCCTCAAATTTTCAATGTGTGGCCTCTTAATAAACATAGATTCTTTCTCACATAACAGCGTCTGCATAACTTCTGTTATGACTTTGAGGCAGTGACACTTATGGTGGAGTTATTCCAGCTTCTTCCATAACAAATGTATCATCAATTTTGCACTCGTCAAGGAAGACTGGAGTCCCAGTGGGTCCAATTGTAAAGAAGTTTGCCATGTTCTCTCAATCCCTGTTTCTTTCCCCCATTATGATATAATTTCAAGGGATCTTGTGAAATGAACCATGACATGCCAAAGGCTGGGCTGGCCTTATGGATGGGCAAGTAGAAATGGAAATTAAGTAGAGAAAGGAAAAAGGAGACCAGCTTGTGCTTAAAGGTCACACAATTACCTTATCATGCTATTTCACACTCAAAATTTAATTTAGATTTCTTAAAACTTCTACCTCAAGGGTGCCTATAAAAATCAAATACCACTGAGAGTGTTAGGAACATAAAGTTAGAATAAATTTATCTCAAATGGTTCCTAGAAGAGTTTGCTGGAATAGAATAGAACAATTTACATCTTGATAGGACTGGGGAAGGCTACCCGTGGTGCTGCTATCTGTGCATACATAAGCATCTTCAGAAGAAAAGTGATGCTGAAAATAGATGCACAGAAGGGAAGGCAAGTTTCACTCATGCCAACATTTTGCCTGAATCCACGTTAGGCCACCAAAAGCAAGCCTGTTTCACCTCCAGCTACTACTAAGGGGCAGTAAACGTGATTCTGGTGAAATATTAAGGATGCAGATTGCCCACCCCTAAGAAATTCTCAGGTCATCATTTCCTGCACCAAAACATTGCCGAAAGTCCTTTATTCACTTATTCATTCATGCATGTACTTAAATGTTAATATGCGGAATTTGCTTGAAATTGTGGGCAGCACTCTGAAAGATATAGAAAGGAAGGGAGCATGACCTTTTTCTCAAGGAACTCACACTCCAGTGGGAGAGATAAAGTCAGAAAAAAAACTGTCATAAGAAGAAGAAGGTGATGGAGAGAGGTTAAAAATACTCTAAAGAGTGCATATTTGAAAAAGGAACTTTGACCAGGAAAATGAAAAAATTCTTGATGGAGGAAATAGCATTTGAAGTGGGCTATGAAGCCAGATGGTTTCAACAGGCAATACTGATGACAGCAACACTCAGTATATATTGAATAAATAAATGAATAGTATAGAGTTGAAAGTGTATTGGATTAGTATCAGTGATGTGGAGTCTACCTCCAATTCTGTTATATTCTCTTGGGCAACCTATTAAACTTTTCGAGCCTCAATGTCCCCCTCTGCAAAGTAGAAGGATTATATTGTCTTTAAAAAAATTTTTTTAATGTTTATTTTTGAAGGGGAGAGAGAGAGAGAGAGAGAGAGAGAGAGAGAGAGAGAGAGAGACAGCATGTGAGCGGGGGAGGGGCAGAGAGAGAAGGAGACACAGAATCCGAAGCAGGCTTCAGGCTCTGAGTTGTAAGCACATGAGATCATGACCTCAGACTAATCTGGACACTTAACTGACTGACTGACCCAGTTGTCCTGATTGAATTGTCTTTAAATTCCTCTGTATAATTCTATGAAGGCAGGGAACCCATGTTTCTTTTTCAAGTTTCCTGTGGAGAAAATGACTACATTCTTGACAGTATGTAGTAAAGTGGCAGAATTCTACAGAAGATACTGTGGTTATCCAACTTCCATTCTACCCGTCTACACTTCCCTTCATTTTGTGTAGCTGCCAGGAAGTTTGAGTGGGGTTCCCTTTATCCCCAGATCCAAAGGTACTTCCTGCTTTTCCACTACTTTTGACCAAAAATATTATCTCATCATTCAGTATCTAACTCAGTCTCACACCAGGACTAGGCATAAATTGGTTCAAAGCTGACCAATGAGACCAAACTTGGACATTTATTCAATAATTGAGGAAGGCAGTCATTTTTCTCAAACCGGATGAACAAAAGAAGCTGACAGCTATCCAGTGACCACAAGGATAACATCTTGAGGATAAAGGTGACAGACAAGAGGTGAAGACGCAAAGACATCCGGTGACATGGAAACAGAGCTCTGCCCACACTGACTGAAGCCCATCTATCTTTGGACTTGTTCATTTGTGAGCTAATAAACCCCCTTCACTGTTTAAGGCATATGAGTTTGACTTTCTGTGTCTACCAACCACTGTTCTAAACCACTAAACCACTTAAAGATTTTTTTAATAAAAGTATTTTTTTCTAAACCAATTTTACTAAACAAATCAAGTACTAAACCATGCATTCAAACATTCATCTTCTCAAAGAGAGAGCTTGCAAAAGCTTATCTGACAAAATTTCCAACAAAAAAGGCTATGGCTTTCTTTCTCTGAAGTGGAAATCACAGTTACCTTTTTGGGAGAGCTTTAACAAGAGAAAGGATTTTGAAAGGATGAAAAGAAGAAAATGTCTATTCTCTAGAGACTTTCAATCATTCTGGTATAATTTTAGACCAGGATATTTTTGGTACGATCCTTACTTCCCACCCCTTTAAAACTTGAACCCCAACTCATTTCCCAGGGAGTGCCAGTGTTTTCAAGAATTGAAAAGAATAAGGAGTAACCTTTAAAGTCATGTAGCACACAGCTTTCTTCTACATGGGAAGCTCCTGCCTCCCAAAGAGGGGAATGGCCTTGCTTGGGAAGGTCAGTGTCAGAATGGGGACAGGATCTCAGGTGTATGTGCATCCCCCGACCCCCAGCCAGGCAGCCTGTACTTCATTTCAGCTGCACGATGCTCTGATTTGGCTACAGAATCTGTTAGCCATCCAGGTATGCACACACCTGCGTTAATGAATTCTTTGCTTTTCCTTTAACCCCCAATTCACAGATTGTAAAGAAGCACTGAGAATCAAAGAACCCAAATTATTCAAACGAACATTAATGGTTGACACAGGACTAAATACAGATCTCCAGACTCTACCCACATGCTCATTCCTGACTTGCATTCCATTATCCCTACTGAGTAAACAGCACACCTTGAATAAATGTTTCCCTAAATTTTTTGATGAACAAATCAACTTTTGTGATTACAGTCATGAAAATGTAGAGTTTGGGAATTGGAAAAAGCCTTAATGAAAACTTTCCACAATTAATTATGATACCAGAATCTACTTGCTAGGCCTGTTATTTCTTGAAGAAGAAGAAGGCAGGCTCCACTCTACAAAACAAACATCCTCTCATTTTTGTGGGGCAAGGCATGTCATGCAAATTTGAGCACTAAGGAAGTATTTGAAAATATTTCTCTTGCTATTTACTACAATACTTTTATGTAACAAAACCAGAGAGAAATATTTAGGGAATAGCACCCTATGTTACTATAGCATTTAGTATGTACGAAAACCCTTTCTTGAATTACACAGATTATTGTATATAACTGCACATTGAAATATGACTATATATGAAATGTTACTTCTCTTGTCTGTTGTTAGTTTTTCCTGACTTTGAATTTCCTTTAATGAATGCCAGGAAGAAATTCCCTTGTCATATATTAGGCTGCCATACTTATGCTTTGTTTTGGTGGGGAGTTTTATTTTTTTTTTATTTTTTTTTTATTTATTTATTTTATTTATTTATTTTTTTTATGAAATTTATTGACAAATTGGTTTCCATACAACACCCAGTGCTCATCCCAAAAGGTGCCCTCCTCAATACCCATCACCCACCCTCTCCTCCCTCCCACCCCCCATCAACCCTCAGTTTGTTCTCAGTTTTTAACAGTCTCTTATGCTTTGGCTCTCTCCCATTCTAACCTCTTTTTTTTTTTTTTCTTTCCCCTCCCCCATGGGTTCCTGTTAAGTTTCTCAGGATCCACATAAGAGTGAAACCATATGGTATCTGTCTTTCTCTGTATGGCTTATTTCACTTAGCATCACACTCTCCAGTTCCATCCACGTTGCTACAAAAGGCCATATTTCATTTTTTCTCATTGCCACGTAATATTCCATTGTGTATATAAACCACAATTTCTTTATCCATTCATCAGTTGATGGACATTTAGGCTCTTTCCATAATTTGGCTATTGTTGAGAATGCTGCTATGAACATTGGGGTACAAGTGGCCCTATGCATCAGTACTCCTGTATCCCTTGGATAAATTCCTAGCAGTGCTATTGCTGGGTCATAGGGTAGGTCTATTTTTAATTTTCTGAGGAACCTCCACACTGCTTTCCAGAGCGGCTGTTGGTGGGGAGTTTTAATCACGTATTATATCCCAGTATCAGAAAGATTTAAATTGTCTAATTCAAATATTCAGATGACCAAACAATCTTTTCCTTGTGATCAGAAATAACTACTAAGTATCATAAGCTCTGAGACAGAAATGCTCAGCTGTATACAAATTATAAGATATTCTAAAATATCTATGGAGTTTTGAGAAATTGGTTACTTATTTGGTTGACCTACCCATGTGGGCACTTGCAATGATAGATGTTTTTCTGTTGGCTCAACTTTCTCTTCAGACTGTGATTAATAATAGATAGTGATTAAGTTTTTTAGAATTTATTGAATTTATTGAGGACCACAATTATATATTAGATAAAAATTGAAATAAACAGGCTTGGTTACTCTAATGTACTATACACGAGGACATAGAAAGTATGCTGAAGAAAGAATGAACGTTAGCCCCAGATAGACTTCAGTTGAAATCTTAATTATAATGTTTTTTAACTGATGTTTTGGGAAATTCACTGAAATATATTTGGCCCTCTCTTCCCTTTTTGTAAAAAGGGAATACTAGTATCTACTTCTAAGAATTTTTTTTTGAAAATTAGAATTAACTATACATGAGTTAAAGAGAATCAACAAATTTGTAAATCAACAAATTGGATGTTTGTGGACAACAAATACCAAGTTTTCCATTTACAGCGATAGTTTAATAGGAAACCATATGACTCTAATCTTTAAAAGTCATGTCTATTTTTATCACTTATAAAAACAGATTCACTTTCACTTTTGCCATAATATTCATCATTAAACAACATAGCGGGCTACATCTCATACTTCAGTAACCCAATAGGACTGTCACAAATGGAATTATTTAGCACTGAAAATGAATGAGCACCTATGATTTATTCAATGTCATATGTTAGCATGGCCTCAGTTACTTAGAGCCTCTGTCCCTTCTTACTTTCTTCCAGTGAAGAAGCTTCTAAGAACTAACACAATTAAAAATAGATTTAATGCCAAACTAGGATGAGAACTTGTTCACATCCACTGGTGAAAACAATATTATGTGATTAAACTACAAAGATAAACAAGTTAGCTTATAAACTGAGAATGCCAGGGGCTCTCAGCCCTTTGTCATTCATATTTTTAATAACATGAACACAATTTTTTATGTCGTGTTATAACTTATCACCTGTCGTTTAAAGAACTATTGTGCTCAGATCAGTATGATGTTGGATGTGGTGTTGTAAACAGCTTTGTAGAAACGTTGTTTTCTGTTTCAGAAAATGCCGTGATGTGTGTGCTAATAACTAGCTGCACCAGAAGAGAATGAAATGGTTCTAGTTTCCCCACACTTTTACTTGTTGATAATCAACTTCTCAATGTCTTTTTTGTATGTCTTTGCTTTCATCTTTCTTCCCTATTTCTTAGCCATATTGTCAGCTAGGAGACAGAATTTTTATATGCTATCAAATGTGGGATTAAGAAGTATCATGAGAGAATTTCAATATAGCAACTGTTTGGCTAAGGTCATGTCACAGTGAGATAGAAAGCGATGGATAAAAAGAAAAATCACTTAAACATGAGGAAGTATTAATAAATCAGGAGAAATCAAGTGTGCAAGGGGAAGTTGGGTGTTTTGTATTCTGTGTTCTCAGATATACAGTTTATCACCTGTGTAATTACTCTACCATGTAGGATATGCATTTGAGCAATTGCTGTAAAGTACTACAAAGTACATACAGCAAGACCTCTTCATAATATTTCCCCACTTAATCATTTCCATATGTAGGAAGCCCCTGACTTATACAGACATGACCCTCTAGGGGTGAGGTTCAAGCCAGGGACCCAACCAGCCCTCCCCATCCATTCCTTAGAATTGTATTAATGATGTATAAGAGCTTCATGGGTGCTAGGGTTAAAAATACAAGCCAAAGGACATCAAGATTCAGTCTAACGAAGAGGAAGGACAGTAAATAAGACACCTTTCCTTTAGTAGAACATAACTTTGAACAAGTTACTAATATGAACCTCTGTTTTGTCATCTATAAAATATGGATAATAGTTGCCTTGTGGAATGGTTTTAAGGCTTAAATTACGTGTGTATGGAAGATGTTTAGCACTGTGCCTGCAACAAAGGAAGAACTCAAATAATAGGGGATATTTACGTATTGCTATTATAACTCATGCTAGTTTTATTATTGATGGTATAATGCCATATTAAGATGCTTTTCCACCCAATTAGATGATAGACTAGTTAGCACATTAAAATATGCAGGCATGTTAAAAAAGTAATTGTGCCAGAAATTATATGTGATAATTATAAATGAATGCCAGGGAACCCATGCCAGAGATGTTATTTTTAATATTTCTCTCCAAAAAAAGAAAGAAAGAAAGAAAGCAAATTAGAGCTGGCATGACATTCTTATTCACAAAAAGATCAAAGCAAAAGATAAAAATAGCTTCCATGATGGTTATTAGACCCATTCCTCAACACAAAGGTTATAAAAGATTCTACAACTATGTGTCTAATGTAGAACATCTGAATACAAATAACAATTTTTAAAGCCTGAATCAACAGTCTAAAAGTTAATATCTGATCAAAGATACACAGGACAAAAGTAGCTGAATAACAGATCAGAGATATTGGAAAACATCAAATGTGGTTTTCTTAACAGTTTTTAAAATGCAGATAGTTATTGAATTTGTCTGGTTGGCTCTCCTTTATCTCTTTGTTGACACAGAGAATTAAAACTTTCCATCACTGTAACGTTTGTCCCTAATTTTGTGGTGGTAATAACAATGGCCACTGGAGGACAACTCTGCCCCAGACTGGCAGCTAGTGTGACCGGAATACTTGTTCTAGACTAATGAACATTGATTGCCTCCATGCACATCAGCTTAATCAGGGACAGTTTTGAACTCTTGGGCAGGAAATGATTTGATGACCAGGTAGGGCACTGGGGAGGGGACCATGGCAGAGAACATCTTATTGACAGTCAATTGTCAGGTTCAAGGCAGAAGGGGAAGGCTTTGTCATTGTTCTACACTTGTGCTAATTCTGACCCAAACAAGTATACACAGGAAATGCCTAGGGATCCAAAGGCCCACCTGTCCTCACAAATACCATTCAAACATTTTGGCTGACAATGCCACTGAAATGAGAGAAAAATACAGTTTCAACCTTTTAAATGGGGTGTTTCCTTTAGGTATTACATATATCACAGAAGATAGAAATTACATGTGATGACCAGAAGTCTGAAAACAGAGAAACATCAAACTTTTATTTCTGTTCCTGAATTTCTTTGTTTTCATGATACAGTTACGGATGTTCCTCTTAAAAATATGAAGGTGAAAGTGTGATGAGGAATCTTTGTTTTTCTTACTGGTTATATAAACTACATTTGTGGGGTTTTTTTAGTTTATTTATTTTGAGAGAGAAAGAGTGAGAGAGTATGCACAAGTGGGGGAAGAATAGAGACAAAGGGACAGAGAGGGAGAACCCCAGCAGGCCTCACATCCTCAGTGCAGAGTCCGATGCAAGGCTTGAACTCGCAGACCATGAGATCATGATTTGAGCTGAAATCAAGAGTTGGATTTAACCGAATAAGCCACCCAGACCTGCCAGCATTTGTGGTTTTTAAATTTTTTTTTTCAACGTTTATTTATTTTTGAGACAGAGAGAGACAGAGCATGAACGGGGGAGGGGCAGAGAGAGGGAGACACAGAATCAGAAACAGGCTCCAGGCTCTGAGCCATCAGCCCAGAGCCCGACGCGGGGCTGGAACTCATGGACCGCGAGATCGTGACCTGGCTGAAGTCAGACGCTCAACCGACTGCGCCACCCAGGCGCCCCAGCATTTGTGGTTTTTAAGAAATCTGGCACACTACTGAAGAAGTTTACTAACACACTGGATGCTAAAAAAAAAATTGATAAACTACCTTTATGCCTCCCTCATTTCAACGGACTGCTTCATTTGTTTTTGTTTTGATGGAGGCTGAAAAGAGAGTTGGTAGAATGGCTTTACTGAGAGAACTAGAAGAGGCAGACTATACAAACTGAGAATGTGTGAAAATAAGCAAAGGCGTTAATTTTGAGGAAAAACGCTTAATTCAGCATCTTGAATATCACTTCCCCATGAGATTAAAGATAACTACTAATTATGTATTGCACAAGAGAGCTATAAAATCAGCAAAGCTGAATCTTTTTAAGTCGTATCTCTTTTAAAATGATATCTTAGCCTCATTATTATATGAAAATAATGTGCTAAAGTATTACTATGAAGGAACTTCCGCTCCCACTACAATAAATAAGGTCTTGGTTTGCAAGTATTGAGAAGGAATGTAAATAATTATATCAATTTTAAAGATGTGCCAAGGATATAAAAGTGGCTCAGAGATTTGTGGGTAGTTTACTTAAGACATAGGAGGGATATACTGACATGCTACAAAATTTGGGGATAAGGTTGGTAAAGTACTGATGAAGCAAAAATACGTGAACATTGGTAGATGTGCTAATAGTGAGTATTTTTGTCTCCATTAAGAGTTCACCACCAGGAAATATGGGATCACAATGCAATGATAACAAGGTGACGTGATGCTGTCTCTAGAAGGGCATTAGCCCATCTGAAGTCTTAAAAAGTAAAATTTAATGAAGTAACGTCTATTATTGTCTCCACTTCTCTTCAGTGTGGGAGGAGTCTATCCTCTGGGATAAACTATTGGATCTCACTGTTGGTCACTGAGAAGAAGCATCAGGACCCTTTAATACTATAATACCATCCCAAGTGATCCTTTATACATTTTGAATTATTTTGGCTTTTCACTCAGTTTACTATGCAAGGATGACAATTTTCTGCTCAACAGAGGAGAAAAATCTTAACCACTTTGCAGTATTAATTTTATTTTAGGAATTTGGAATTTTGATATAGTCAAATCTTTTGCCAGCTCTTAACTCTAATACACAGTAGATATTAAAATGACTCATGGGGCGCCTGGGTGGCGCAGTCGGTTAAGCGTCCGACTTCAGCCAGGTCACGATCTCGCGGTCTGTGAGTTCGAGCCCCGCGTCGGGCTCTGGGCTGATGGCTCAGAGCCTGGAGCCTGTTTCCGATTCTGTGTCTCCCTCTCTCTCTGCCCCTCCCCCGTTCATGCTCTGTCTCTCTCTGTCCCAAAAATAAATAAACGTTGAAAAAAAAAAATTAAAAAATAAAAATAAAAATAAATAAATAAATAAAATGACTCAGATTTGGTATTATATACACAGGCAACCTGAACTGAGAATTAAGCCAATGAAAAACTATTTTTTATTTTTTTTTTTTTATTATTTTTTTTTTAATTTTTTTTCAACGTTTTTTTTTTTTTTTATTTATTTTTGGGACAGAGAGAGACAGAGCATGAACGGGGGAGGGGCAGAGAGAGAGGGAGACTCAGAATCGGAAACAGGCTCCAGGCTCCGAGCCATCAGCCCAGAGCCTGATGCGGGGCTCGAACTCACGGACCGCGAGATCGTGACCTGGCTGAAGTCGGATGCTTAACCGACTGCGCCACCCAGGTGCCCCGAAAAACTATTTTTTAAAAATAAGCTATTTGTTGTTCCTGTTACAAAATTCCTCTAAAATAGCATAAAACAGTAATGATTTATTGTTGCCTATAATTCTGCACATTGGCCATCTGGAAAGTTCTTCTGCTGGTCTAACTGGGGTTCACTCATGCAGCTCTAGTCATCTGATGGCTTGAAGGGACTGGAAAGTCAGGAGAGTTTCACTCACTTGTCTGGCAATCTGTGATCTGTTGTTGGGGGCCATTCAAAAGGTCAGCCTAATATCAAGAGATTGGAGGGACCCCATCTCCTGATGGAAGGAATAACAGCACTACATAGCAAAGCAATGTGGAGGCAGCGATGTTTTCTGCATTAGCAGCATAATTCCATCCACCCTGCATCCTGCTCCAGGTGTTCCCATTGTGCCCTTCCGGGCTTGCTTAGTATCTCAGCTCAATACTTTACAAAGGACATAAGTAAGACCAAAGGTAGGGACATGGGAAGCAGAAGCAGGAGTTACAACAGTAATTGAAGAGTTATTTTTGGTTGTTGTGTTAAATCCAAACTCTGTCCTTAAACAAACAAACAAAAAAAGATTATGGATCTGTGTTGACCTTCACAAAGAAAAAAAAATCAGCCAAATGTACATAGACTTTAGAGAAAAAAATATTCTCTGAAAAATATTCCATAAAAATAAGGCATGTGGGAAAATAACTGCTTGCTACAAGGCTAACATAAGAAATTTGCACCAAAATGCACTTACATCCATCCAACATGGAATTCACAAGCAGATCTTTTGTGTAAACCTAAGTGCCTCAAAAATTGTCCCAGCCACCTTGTTCATGTTTTTGTTTGTTTTGTAATAAAAATATTTCCCAGCTCTGAATAGAATCTAGTTTGTATCAGAAAAAAATAATCAAAAAAGTATATGTTCCATGAGAGCATGGAACATACACATTTTTCAAGTTGTTTTAAAAACAGAAATAAATAGTAGGTATGATATCTTTTTTTGTTTAAATTGGAAAAAAAAGTATGAAGAAAGAAGATCACTAACAAAATTCCCAAAGAAAATGAAATATTAGGTATAAGGGAACCACTTAACAGTAGCTAAAAGGAAAATTGATGACAACTGAGGTTCCTGGGTCCCTGAACAACTTCAGCTGTTCTGTCCTTAAACCTCAAACAAAGGAGATGTTGGGCCACTGGGAAATTACTGCTCAAGAACCTACCATGGCTTCCTTTTAACCAATAAATCAAACTCCTTCTTGTGGAGACATAAGAGTTTCTATGTGCAGCTCCCACTGGAAGTGTCTAAGCTGGTCTGCCCCAGCTCGCCAGACGAGCCTTCCGTCAGCTTAGGGAGCCACGTTCACACTCACTATCAATCATGCAGCTTTCCATCTTCATGCTGGTGCTCACATCCTATGCATTCTCAGTCTGTCCATCTCCAACACCCTCTGTGAAACTCTATCCAACTATTCTAGGCCACACTGACCTTCTCCTTCCTTACTTCCCTAGGGAAAGTTTGGAACCGATAACAGGCAAATAAGAATTCAAGAAACAGCAACAGCTTCTATGTTGGGTACTTTTTATGTGCCAGTACAATGAGTGAGGTCATATTTTGTTTTTCTAGCTCCTGCTCTCGCTCTCTCTCTCTCTCTCTCTCTCTCTGTCTCAGATAGCATCCTTACTGCCTAGTAAGCAATGATCTTGGCCTGTTGTATACAGTCTTGAGGAAAATTCCAAGAGACTATCTTCCAGTACAAACCCTAGAGGACAGATCTTTCTCTCCTTATTCCAGTGGCCCACAGGCAATAAACAAAGGCCTTTGGCTCTCTAGCAAGTGATGAAAGGAGTAGTAGGATGGCCAGAAGTCATTCACCTTGGTGGTGGCTATCACCAGAGTAGGGTTCCCAGAGTCCTGTCAAGGCTCTTTCAGCTATAAGACCACTGTTTTTCTTCCTGCTTCTTATCTTTCCGGGACTGCTTGATTCATGTCATTCCTATTTCGGCTCTAGGAAGATTTCCATTAATTCTGTGAGTTCCTTGCAACTTTTCAATAAATTGTTTTATTTCAATTAGCCGGAATCTCTTTCAGTTATGTGAAACCTGGTATTGTAAAAGAACCAAGCCCTATGGAAAGTATAGACATAGCAGGTATAATTCCAAGTTACAGACACAGTCCAGAGAAAAGCTACTTTTTTTGTTTTCCCATAACTGCACTTGATGGCTATTTTGTTAGATGGTAGAAATGATTCTTAGTTAATTCAGGGAAATCTTAGTCATTTCCATGTTTCTTCAATCAGTTTAAACCACCCCCCCCCCGAATTCTCAGGGCTGCTTCTGGTTCATGAGGCTTATAAGACATGGGCAAGTAAGAAGGAGGCTCTGTCTCTCCATAGTTATTACCTGTCCATGCTGGTATTCATCGTGATGCCTGATTTCCTACCAGATTCATGACCATTGTTATGGGCTGAATTATGACCATTTCTCCTCAAAGTCACATGCTGAAGCCCTAATTCCAGTGCAAGAGGATGTGAACCTATTTGGAGATAAGGCCTTTAAAGAGCTGATTAAGTGAAAATGACAATGTTTAGGAGGGCCCTAATGCAATCTGGCTGGTGTCCTGATAGGAAGAGGGAATTTGGACACAAAGAGAGACACCAGGGATATGAGTGCACAGAGAAAGGACCATGTGAAGACACAATATAAAGGCAGACACCTAAAAGCTATGGAGAGAGGCCTAGGAGAATTCACACTCCCAGTCTCCAGAATGGCGAGGATATAAATTTCTGTTTAAGCTACCTGGTCTGTGGTACATAGTGAGGGGAGCCCTGGCAGTCTAATACCATCGTTGTTAACCATTGCGGTTTACCAACTCCTATTCCTAACCTCTACAGATTTAAATCTGAAGCTCCTTCATACACTTCCTTGACCTTCCTGGGCAGTTCTAATTTCCTCTAAAACCCACATTCTTAAACACTACCTCAGACTATTTCCTGCCAAATTATACTATCAGATTGCCTGCTTCATGCATGGATGTATACCGTGTCCTTAAGGCAGAGTGCATGAGGTTACTAAATAATTAAACTCAAAGTAATATTGATGGCTGACACCTTCATGGATTTGGGGGCCAATTTAATGTTTGTAGAGTCTCTTCACTTTGCTCCAGGACTCCTGTCCCCAGCTAAAGTATCTTCTTATGAATTGATTAAAGAGGAATATTGGATGTGGGTCTCACCACACAATAACAACTGCTTTATATGGAAATATTTAGCACAAACATTATAACAGTTTGATTTATACAAAATAAAGTTTCTATAAAATAACTAAAGACACACACACACACACACACACACACACACACACACATATATATATATATATATATATATGATGACTTGACTTTACATAAAGTGGCTAATTCTAGAAATCCTTGAAGTGTTTATGTTACTAGGTTGGGATCAAAGTGAAACCAGTGTATTGTCCTGTTCAGAGTGGCCACTTAGTAAATATTTGTTTAATCTTTGATGCAGAGCATAATTAACATCAATTCATGATCTGCTGCTATCAACAATAATTTGTTAAAATTTTCACCTTTTGTTTTAGAAACCATAGGTGAGGAAAAAGAGCTGATTTCCCAGCTGAGAAATGAGCAAAAATGTTGCTGGACAGCCAACATCTGGTATCATTTAAGTCTGGACTGGACAGAGAGAGAAGAAAAAAGATAATACCAGAGGGAATAATCCTGTGTTGCAGGGAAAAGATGATACAGTTGGTCTTTTCAGAGATGAAACACCTTCCATTTTGCAGCCTCACTGCAAATAGAGTGTTTATCTTTGTTCAGTTTCTTGCGTTCCATTGTCTGGTAAACAAACTCTGGAGTCAAAAATGCTAGAATCCCGTTTTCCCAAAGAATGATGTCAAGGTATCTTAACCTTTCTAACTTCTTAGCAAGCTACTCTCGAAGGCTGCCATAGGTAAAAGTGCATTACATTCAAATGGAGGGTTTGGGTGGTGGTTCTTTCCAGGAAGGTAAGCAAAAGGAAGAAGGTCCTTTCCAGGTCAGTGTACTATATGATTACCAGGAAATTTGAGCAAATTAAATCAACTTGTGCTGGGAGTACAGATGTTATAAGTAATAACTCCCATTTAAATCAGTGGTGGATTGAATGTTGTTCACTTACCTTTAGAGCAATGTTAAAGCGGACAGAGTTCGGTGTATCCGTAATGCAGCCACACAGCTGCTATATACAGAAATATAAATTTCACCCGAGTCACATAAGCCTGAAATGAGCAGGATGAAGTATCACACCCCTTGGCCTTGACACCCTAGAACCCCTCACTTGCCGCAGGATTTAATCCAGTTTCATTCATAAGCATTTTTACTCCCGCGACTTAATGACCCCTTTGTGCAATTATGATACTGTTCTTGGTTCTATATGACTATAGTAAAAGGCTATGAGTTATAAACTTTATAACAGAGTTACAATATTGATACTAAAATTTAAATGAATGCACTAAGGCTGGAAGCTGACTGCCTATAGAGATAGGTCTATCTCTTGGGGGAAAGCTAGACTATGAGAGTCATATCATACCAGATATATGTGACAAAAATGGGCTTACTACTTTTACCTAAGAAACCTATTTCCTATAACTGATGTCTCTGGTAATTTAAGATCTCTATTTCCAGGTGATCTCAGATATCATGTGGTTATAGTATAGCAGGTGATTCTGGGCAAGAAAGTGAACGTTTGAAGACACTGCAATCACTAGTAAGAAAATAAGCCAGAGTTTAGCTACCTTTCTTTAGGATTATCATACACACACATACACACACACACACACACACACACACACACACATGTGCACACACACATCAGGGTGAAAACTCCTAGCAAATTTTAAATATTTTCCCTTGTAATAGCCCAGATACTCATTAGTTGTCTGATCCCTGTTGGAAAAAAAAAAGAATTATATCTAATAAATGGCTGTGGGTTTCCGGACAAAAATACTCTCTTTTCCACCTTGCAGACTGAGAGAGACCATGTTGGAGGTGTGGTTGGAGCTGTTGGCCTAGTTGGCATGCTAATCCTGAATCCCGAACCCACAGGCTTACCCACCCTGTGCCTGCAGCCCCCACCTCCCTGGGAGCATAGTCTCTGAGGAAGCATTGCAGCCCACCCCCACAGCAGCAATTCACTTCCCTAAAAAGACAGAAGAATTGAAGAGACAGAAAGGTTGGAACATTGTTTCCCCCAATTTTTCAATTGATCAGCCACTCCCCCTTCCCAGGGATGACATCAGTAAAGGAGTGCATACAGAATGGGCAAAAACTATCCATTTTAAGAGCTAAGATTAATTCATTACTACTGCAGTTTATTATTATGCAAAAAAGACACCAGTCTCACGCTAGCGTGTCTTCAGGTTAGTCAAATGCCCTCTTAGATGGCAGTCAGAGACAGCTAAGTCAGGCTTATATGGGTGATTGTTTGGATGAGAAGTGCAGGTTCAAAGAAGGAAATACAAGGGGCTGCCTGACTGTGGCAAGGACGATTATTATTCACCCTTGTGTCACCAAGTCCCAAGAACAGGACAAGGCACTCATTAAATGTTTACTGAACGTAACTGATATGTAGTAGCACTTCTGAGAATAAATACACAATAATGCAGAGTTGCATGGCTTCCAACAACGGTGGGTAAAAGTAACAACTTGGGAGTTAGACTACCTGTAGTCAAAGTCAAATACAAATCCACTGTGTGCTACATGATGACTTGGGTGAGATACCTAACCCTTCTGTGCTTCTCTGTTCCCTTACTGGTAAAATGCAAATGTGATAGTATCTACCTGAGAGGGCTGCAGTTTAAATACAGGAGGTAAGACAGGCATGACATAATGACTGGAAATAGTAGGAACTAAAATAGCTTATGAAAAATATAAAATTGCTTATGAACCACATATGCACTTAACTGAGATAGAGATTTCCCTAAGGATCCTTATTATATGGGGAGATACTTCTAAGAACATTTATAGATGGTAATGGAGAGGTATCAATAAGAACCAACACAGACAGTAAGAGAATAATATTGGATGCCACTATGATTCTATGCAGTTTCCTTTTTCTAAAGAATCCGATCACTGATGCTTTCATTTTTACACATTTAAATTAACAATACTTGGTCATATATATTCCACCATGCTCAATGCTTCAGTCAGCATTTTGGTCCTTTCTAGCAACCCTGTCTTAGGTAACTGTGCAGCCCAGCTAAAAATCAAGAATGGAGAACTTAATAAAATATGCAATAAAATGTGCACAGAATATTTTACCAACAATACTTAAATTATGTTACATTTTTGAATTTCCGTATCTGGGTTTGTTGACTTAGGCACAAAATAATTTGCTATCCACTTGTCTGTGAAGAACAGATTTTGCACAGATTGGAAATTGGTTGAACTGTAATGACTTGCGACAAATTCAGAGAGAAATTCAATTTCTTAACTGGTAAGATGAACCTCAAAAACAGATCAAAGGGTAATACACCTGAACAGGAAGATGTCCAAGGAATGCCGTGGGTGGCAGTAGCCAGACCTTAGTCACCAAGCACACATTGTATTAGGTGCTTACTTCAGACTCTTCCATTCTGTACCTGAATAGACTTTGAGTTCTGCCTGAATTTCTTTGAGGTCACTTCATACTGTAACCCAGATATTTATTTTCACATCTCACATTTCCCTTAAGGCTTCTCGGTTGTCCTTTACTTTCATAACCACATATAATGCCTTGAGAGATCCTTGTTCTATAATTAATGGGAAATCTATTTTTTTCTTCCACTAACTCTGGGCTGGGGGCTATGGTATAAATTACATTTTTTCCCCAGTAAATTCTTTCCTTTTATGATAGTTTTCTATTCACTAAATTATTGATCCTTACTCCAGCCAATTTTTAATGACTGTTGTGCCCTTTTCCTGTACTATGCCCCAATACGCTGGATCTCAATTCTTTCATTCCCCAAAAGGCCTACCACCATAAGGATAGACTACTGACAAGAGATTTTTCTAAAATTTTGATTTAATAAGAGAGATTTCAGAATGTCATCAGACTACCAACAGCTGAGATTAGAATGTTGCTATCCCAAAAATTCATGAGCCATTTACTGAAAGAGATAATTTCTCCCAGTGTTTGTCCATAATTCCTGCCTTAGAGTAGCATCATCTGGAGGAAGACTGCTTGTTTCAAGATTCTTCTCCCCTTTCTAGGTACCAATCCTCAAACTCTACCTCCTTTTTTGACTTTCTCTGTCAAGCAATTGGCTTTCTGCAACTTATCCCAAATTGGTCCCAGGCACATCATTTGAATAAGAGAAAATTCATTAAGGTGCTCATTACATAAATAGCTATCAATACCTGAATCTCACTTCTGTGCAGTAAACACACTGGAAGGAAATAGAAAATGGAAATGATATTTTCCTGTTAATGATTATTGAACTGTTAAGCTTTCCTACCAATTTCTGACTACAGAAAAACAGCAATGGAAATGTATTTCTCCTCTGTCCAGAGTAAACCCTTAAAAGTCATGTTTTTATTACTGTTATTTATACGCTTGAATTATCTCTGTACTAGACCATGAGATCTCTAAAGTCAGCATTCAGTTTTGATTATTAGCTAAATAGATCATAGTACCAATTGTGTACACTGGGCCTTCAGTTAAATACATGCTGAATGAATGTCAGTAGAGGTTAGAGAACACCTAGAAAATGGAAAATTTATATTAATATAATTATGCAACTGTACCTAGAAAAATTAAAATTTTTAAAAAGAGTTGAACAAAATATAAAGAATTTGAAAAGTCATGACTCAATGCTTATTATACATACACCGTAAGGAAAACATACAGCTGGGTTTTGAGGTGTGTTCTTTGTGCAGAACGTTCTAATGGGTGCCATGGATGCATTTCAAAGATGAGCATGCTTGCCATATGCCATGTTCCAGTTAGTCCCATTCTTATCTATAGTCTCACTTTCCAGGGTTTCAGTGGCCTGCAGTCAACCGTAGTCCAGAAGGAGATGGTCATCCTTCTGATATTGAGTCAAAAGGTCAGTAGTGGCCTAATGCTACAACACAACACCTGTATCATTCACTTCATTTCACCTCATCACATCTGCATTTAATCATCTCACACATCACAAGAAAGGTTAGTACAGTACAGGATATTTTGAAAGACAGAGACCACGTTCACATAACTTTTATAACACTATACCATTAGAATTGTTGTATTTAATTAATTACTATTTAAAGTTTATTTTGAGAGGGAGAAAGAGAGTGCACATGCGAGCAGGGGTGGAGCAGAGAGAGAGAGAGAGAGAGAGAGAGAGAGAGAGAGGCAGAAAGAGAATTCCAAGTAGGCTCTACGCTGTCAGTACAGAGCCTGATGCAGGGCTCAATCCCATGGGCCATGAGACCATGACCTGAGTTGAAATCAAGAGTCAAATGTTTAACCAACTAACCCACCCAGGCTCAACTGTTCTATTTCATTAATAGTTATTGTTAATCTCCTACTATCCCTAATTTATAAAGTAAATGATATTATACATATGACAGCATAGGAAAAAATATAGTATATTTAGGGCTCTGTACTATTTGTGGTTTCAGGGGCCCACTAGGAATCTTGGAATGTACCCCCATGGATAATGGGATATTTCTGTATATAAAGGTGGTAGTGGAAAATATCACAGTCTGACCACATTAGTGGATGATTTATATCTTAGAAAAGCAAACTGAGAGGAAATAAAGCCATGATGTCACGTCATCATGCCACCAGTTCTTATTACGTTGGTAGTCAACAATGAAGACGCTTGAGGTAGAGAATAGGACAGTCCTTTTGGCTAGATTCATTGATATCTTGTTATTTAACCATGCTGGAAAATTACATTCTAGCACATGAAGAGCAGTACTTCCTAATCATTCCAATTAGCTCCCCAAACCAGTCATTGGAAGGACTCTTTCTTCTACTACCTATGATGCTAAAAAAAGAATCAAATAAATCACATTTTCTTCATTTTAAACTTCCCCCATATAACATGTTACTGTGGAAAGCTGCTCTTGCTTATTGCTATTGATAAGAAAAACAAGACCATGTACAGAGGAAGATTCCTTGGTCCGGGTCTTGAGAGAGAAAAAAAGGTTTAGGGGCTACACGTCTAGGAAAATATCTATGGTAGTGAGTTAATGGTCTTTCCAGACTGGAACTGACAAAACTCAAGAAGCATTCTAGTCAAGCTGGGTCTGCAGGAAGGCCAGCCAATCTAGCTATGCAATGGCAATGATACTTAGATGCTATATTAGTTTGCTCAGGCTTCAATAACAAAGTACCACAGACTGGGTGGCATAAAAACAGAAATGTACATTCCCATGGTTCAGGTCTGGTTTCTTCTAAAGCCTTTCTCCTTGGCTTGTGCATGGCCACGTTCTCCCTCTGTTTTCACTCGGTCTTTCATCTGTACACATGCATGCCTGCTGTCTAAATTTCTTTTTCTTACAAACACATCAATGAGATTGTGTTAGGGCCACCCTAAAGACTGAATTTTAGCTTTATTGTGTGTTTAAACACCTTATTTCCAAATATAGTCACATCTGAGGTATTGGGTGTTAAGACTACAATGTATGAATTTGGGGGAAGGAATAAGGCAAGGGTGGAATTGCATCGTGACCCATGCCTGTGTGATACATTGATAAACTCCACATGCCAGAGAATATTGTTTTTGTCAAATAAATAGGAATCTACTCAAAGTTTGAAACCCTGTTGTCATGACATGGACAGTCCCTATGTCCTCATTTGTCTATAGGAATTCCATGACAAGTTGGTTTTTGGTTTTGTTTTTTTAACAAATGATCTGGTAAAATGAAGTTACTTTCTACAAAGAATAAAGTAGTTCTTTGGGATGATTGCATAATTTTTAATAAATAATCTGTTAGGCCACTATAAGCAGAAAATCAATATAAAGTCTGTACAAATTTGTAATTCTAGCATCAGGCATGTAAGAATTTTGGAGGAAAAGCAAAATTTAAAATACTTAACAGGTGTTTATTGCAACTTTGTATGCAGCACTATAAGGGGTACCATATAAAATAAAGCTAAAAAACTATAGTTTACTGTGGCTCCAGTAAAGACTCTTCACCTCTAAAAGATGAAAGAAACCATGAGATAACTTCACAAAAAGAATTCTAAACCCTCACAAAATTAGAAAACTTCATTCTTAGACAAAAATTGAGAAGTTAAAAAAATATAATTTTGTAGCAGATATTATTTTATTCTGTATTTTAATGAATAAAAGTTATTTTTATAGGATGACAAGCCTATGTAATAGAATTTAATTATGAATTAGTATGACTTAATTTTATAATTTAAACCACTTACTGAATCATATGAACTGTTTGTCTAAAGAAATATAAAAACAAACATTAATCATGCTCAAAACACTACTCTCTACATGAATGAATATATTTTTTCTGACAGTCTTGGAATTATTGAATGTCTGCTATTTAAAAATAGTAGGAGGATTTGTTTCTATATCTGGCCATTGATCACTTTTAGTATCCATTTCAAACAACCAAAATCAGTTCCATAACAAAGAATTCAGTTATTTTATAAAATCACAGCAAAAAAGAACATAATTACAAGAAATAAACAATGTTACAAACAATGCTTATTAACTATAATAAACAATATTACAAATAATGCTTATTAATGTTGATAAAATGATTCTCTCACGATACACTCCTAATTTAATACTATCGCTGTTTTATAAAAGGTCAACATATTTTTTACTGAATATTTACTACACCCAAAATAAAACAAGGTGCTATGTAGTATATGGTAATACATAAGGTGAAATCCAACATCCTCAGGGAGCTTACAACATCACTTATAAGTTAATTTTACATATTTGTAGAATAAAACATTAGTAAAATAACACATAGATGAGGCAGTAATGCAAAAGTATGAACAGAGTTCAAGAGAGGTAGAGAACCCATTCTTGTTTGTTTATGAAGTCATATTAAGAAAGAATTAAGTAGACAGAACTTAAAAAAATACTTAGAGAATTAAGAATATTTTTGTGAATAAAAATGGAAACAAGGAGTTAAAAGAGTGAATTCCAGGTAGAGGAAACAATGTAATTACAGACATTAAAAAGTTATACTATGGAGTATGAATAAAAGGGTTTGATTGGATGGACTGGATGGTAAACTTTAGGGAAAAGAAGAGAATTAATTTTGCTTTTGGGAATATGATCTGGATGTATAATAGAGTCTTGAATGGCTCGATATGGCAATGGGTAACCTTTGTAAGTTTTTGAATAAGCTAGCAAATCAGAAAGAGTTGAGCTTGATATACGATAGTCATTTAGGAGTAACTTTCAAAAAAGCAATGGGAATGTTTATAATGTCTAAAACAAAAAGTTTAGATAGGATAACCTTACAACCTGATTTGCCCAAGACACTGTACATTTATTACGTACTGTCTTAGCATATCCCCTTTCTCTGTCAAAAGTGTCAATTTGGATCATACTTTATATAGTCACCCTAAACAGAGAGAAATCAGAAACCTCCAAGAACACTTACAGGTAATGATTATAAATGGAAAACAAATCCAGAAAGAGGTAAGGAAAAAGTGGGAAAAGCATAGAAATCTCAATTCCAATATGTTTACTGATAGTTATAACTGGTCACACATTATTGTATTTAGTATTCTTCACACAAAGCATGGAGTTATTCCAATTCCCATGTTAATAAGGAGTAAGTGCAACATAACATTTACATTAATTTATTTTTTTGTTTTAACATAACTTGCTTTTCTAATTTTTAAAGTAATTTTAAAATAGTTTACACTCCTTAAACTGATACCAGCTCAAATCAAAAGAAATCGGTCATGAATGTGATACATAGTACAGACCAGGAAACCACAAGCAGTCTATCAAGTGGATTACTCACATGTACAAAACAGAATTCATTTGTGGAAGACTATGCATGTTCTTTTTAATATGATTCTATTTATTTTTATCCAAGTCCTCCATTAAATTTTAACCTTCCTGCAGGCAGTGACAGTTCCTTTTCTATTTCTAGTCAAATGCCCGATTACATGAAATAAAAAGTGAGGACTGACTGACTAGCTAAACAGTTTTCCGTGAGAGAAGGAAAATGCAATGAGTATGCATATACCAGCCACTTAAATATCTCACTAGCTGCATTGTGTATGCAAGTGTTTTAATAGCTTCACATCTGTACTGCTAACCTAGCTCTGTGACACACCCAGCAAATTTCCCACATCAACATCATGCTGTTTGTTCATATGCCTCATGTTTAACATTTTTATTATGTCACATTTTCCCTATAGAAGCCTGATCTCAACGGAGAGCGCTGAGACGGGAAAGCAAATACTTTTTATAAAAGAACTATATTTCTTTGTTATATTGAAATATTAATAAGTTTTCAACTATTTAAAAGCCAATTTGCTTTTACTAAAATTTCTCCATTGGACAGCTGTGATAAATTTTTAGTAGAAATACATTAAGTAACACTGGCATGTTAAAAGAATTAATATAGTTACAAACTGCCTTCTAGAATATTATATTCTCCCATTCCTCTGTGTTTCATTGCCTGCTATCTCTAAGAAGGTTGTGTATAAGTACCCACGTGTCCATCTAACAAATGGACATTGTGAAGTTTCCCTTGTTAAGAATTTGGATTAACAAAATTTTTTTTGAAGTTTATTTATTTATTTTGAGAGACAGAAAGAGCGAGCAGGGAAGGGGCAGAGAGAATCCTAAGCAGTTTCCACTGTCAGTGCAGAGCCTGATGCAGGGCTTGAACTTACAAACCATGAGATCATGACCTGAGCCAAAACCAAGAGTCAGATGCTTAACCAACTGAGCCACCCAGGCATCATTAAGAATTTGGATTTTTAAGGCTTATTGTAAGAATAGTCTCAAGTTGATCAACTCACTTTCTTTTACCCTCTGTCACTGTCACTTTGTAATTATTGATATGGTTTTCCAGAAAGAATGGCTTCCTCTTTACTTTGTTATTGAAATTACATGGGGGTATTTTCACATTCACTGTTCACATCTTGAAAAATAAAAATACTTATTTTAATGTTTTAAGTATTTATGCAATAAAACTTGAAAGTACAGAATAGACCCTGGAACATTTTAGAAAAATGATACTATATTAGTTCTGAATGATGACAAAGTTAAACTCTGAACTCTTGACTTGGCTTTTGCTTACTCAGGTTCTTCTCATCACTTTGCTTCTTCCTGATATCTCGTTTATTGCCAGGTGGTTAAAATATAAAATGCAATATTAGCAGTTTTTTTCTTTGTAGAGATATAGTTTATATTAAATGGGGGCCCAAGATGTTGACAGAGGAAGATCCTTAACTCGCCTCCCCATGGATGCAATGAATCTACCTACAAATAGAGCAATTCTCCTGAAGAAAAACTGAGGGCTGGCTAAACAGCTTCTGCACAACAAATTATTCTGCCCTTACAGAGAATGGCAGAATAGACAGAGACACCGTAATGAAGGGACATAATGAAGTGTCACCTTTGACACTGTAGACCACAGTGTGCAGGGAAAGTACTGAGGAACTGTGAACAGATTCATCTGTCCTGGGGCATGGGAAAAATGCCACAGTTGAAAAAGCAACTATAACATAAAGGAATGAGTCCTAGAACCCTGCCCACAGTGGGGAGCTGCTGGAACTCTCTCCAGGGCTAGAGGTGCTGGTGAGCGCCATTATTTACATTCTGGTTCCAACTTGATAGTGCAGATAGAAGCAGGATCTGAGCTCCCTCGTTGGACTGCTGTCTCAGTGAGTGCTGGCTGGAGTTAGGAGATGGGTGGGTGCCACTGTGTCCATTCTTCCTCCACCTTAATAGTGCAGAGGAAAGCAGGGTATAGTGTCCTGGCCAACCCACCACCTCAATTAGCTCTGGCTCTAACCCACACTAGTCCAAGCCACCCCCCCCACCAAGTCAGCTCCAGGACCTATGCCCATCCAACCTCCACCTGTTCTACCAAGGTGGCCCCAGGGCAGTTGCATATCAGGATACCCCTGGACAGTGCCCACTATAGATTCAGCCATTATACCAACGTGACACAGGTGCAAGGTACCCCAAAATACCCCAGGCCCACCCATGTATCAGTTACAGAAGACTCACCAGGGAACCCACTGTGCAGAGTGCCCTGTGACCTCTCAGCCCACTCCCACCTCAGGTCCAGCTATGTCACCAGAGTCTCCTGCAGTGAGCACAACAGGATCACCTGGCCCATGTCCATTTTATCTCCTGAAATCCTGCCAGGGAGCCCTATGATTGGAAAGCTCTGGGATCCCCCACCTGATCTGCATCACTTTAGCTCCAGTCATTCCTGCTAGGGTGGGCCCAGCATGGAGTGCCACAGGACTGCCAGCCTGCACCTTCTACAGCCATAACCAGCCAGTCTAAACCTCCAAACATGTGCAAATTATACAGGGACTTTTCCTAATAAGGCCATTCCTTTAACACTACAAGAAATAGCTGGCCCCACTAAAGCATAGAAACAAATACAGTTTTCAAGATACAATATTAATATAGAGATATCTGTTGCATTTCCTTTTTTTAAAGTTTATTTATCTATTTTGAGAGAGAGAGAGAGAGAGAGAGAGAGAGAGAGAGAGAGAGAGAATCCAAAGCAGTCTCCACACTATCAGTGCAGAGCTCAAATTCACAAACCATGAGATCATGACCTGAGCTGAAATCAAGAGTCGGATGCTTAACCCAAGTGCCCCTGTTTGATTTCTATACACTATTAACAAAGTAGCAGAAAATGATATTAAGAAAACAATCCCATTTGTAATTGTATCAAAAATAATACAATAACAAGAAATAAATTTAATCAAGGAGGTGAAAGATCTTCAGTCTGAAAACCATAAGACATTGATGAAAGAAGCTGAAGATAACACAAACAAATGGGAAGATACACCATGTTATTGAATTGGGAGAAATTATATTGCCAAAATATCCATACTGTGAAAATACCCAAAGCAATATAGAAATTCAATATAATCCTTATCAAAATGCTAACAGTATTTTTTACAACACTAGAATAAATAATCTTAAAATTTGTACAGGACTACAAATAACCTTGAATAGCCAAAATAATCTTGAGAAAGGAAAACAAACCTGGAGGTATCACAGTCGCAGATTTCAAGTTATAATCCAAAGGCATAGTAATCACAACAGTATGGTACTAGCACAAAAATACACACATAGGTCAATGCACCAGAACACAGAGCCCACATTTATACACTCAATTAATCTACCACAAGAAGGCAAGAACATACATTGGGGAAAGCACAGTATCTTCAACAAATGGCGATGGGAAAACTGGACAGTTACATGCAAAAGAATGAAACTGGACCACTTTCTTACACCATACACAAAAATAAACTCAAAATGCATTATAAATCTAAATGTGAGGCCTGAAATCATAAAACTCCTAGAAGGAAACATAGTCACCTCTTTGACATCAGCCTTAGTACTGTTTTTCTGGATCTGTCTCTTCAGGCAAGGGAAACAAAAGCGAAAACAGAAGCATCCTACACACCTAGAAAACTGATTGGAAGATTAACACAACAATCTGCACAACCTGAACCACAGAATTCAGCAGGTATACAGCAGGGAGAGCTGAACTTGGGGAGCAAGAAGCCATAAAAGGTAGGGAACCCCTTTTGCAGGTGGAGAGAGGATGGAGACTAGGGAAAGGGGGAGCATGCGGGAAAAGCACCACTCCCCAAAAGCAGCTGGAGAGAAAGTGGAAAATTGGAAACAGCCACAGGGACTAAACTAAAAAGGGAGAAAGGAGAAAGGAGAGGGTTTAAAATCCATGAATACTGGGGTGCCTGGGTGGCTCAGTCAGTTGGGTGGCCAACTTCAGCTCAGGTCACGATCTCGCAGTCCGTGAGTTCGAGCCCCGCGTCGGGCTCTGGGCTGATGGCTCAGAGCCTGGAGCCTGTTTCCGATTCTGTGTCTCCCTCTCTCTGTGCCCCTCCCCCGTTCATGCTCTGTCTCTCGCTGTCTCAAAAATAAATAAAACGTTAAAAAAATAAATAAAATCCATTAATACTATAAACAAGGGGAGCGCAAAGTCTGCAAATCTGCAGCTTGATACCTGGCGGTGCTCTGGTGGGAAGGGCGAATCCCCAGGAACTCAGTGGGGTCTGGGAGGTTCTCAGGGCACACGGGGAAAAGGGGTTCCACTGCTGGAAGGACCTTTGGTAGAGACTGTTGAAACCACTGGTCCCAGCAGACCCCAGAAGGTTGCTGAGGGTGAAGCCTGGTGCCAGGTGTGTGTTGTGATTTTCCATCATCCCTGAAACGCTGCTGCTACACTGTCTCATGAACTATTTTTGGGGCAGGCTGGCACCTGGCCGTAGTCTCGGGGCACCAGCAGCAGCAGGGTCCAGCAAGTGTTCCTGGGTGCAGCTGATATTCGGCCATTGCTCATTCGCCCAGTGCTCGGTGAGACCCTCCTGCAGAGGGGCAGAACGGGTCAAAGCCGCAGTCCTTCTCAAGCAAGGAGCCGGGGAGAACAGACACAACTGAGACAAAACTTGGGAGAGAGGTACTGCCTGGGGCCTGGTCATGGAGAGTGAGAAAGCAGGGAGTGGACAAGAGCTGAAGACAGAGGACAGTGCGCGATTGCTGATCAGGGAGAACTGAGGTCCAATACTAGAGACTGGGTAGCTGGGTGACGCCATTTTTACTGCTCCCACACATGTGCATGTGCAACTAGGAGCACCACAACAATCCACCCCAGTAGGCTAGCAGCGCCATCTAGTGAATAGCAGAGCTGTTACACCAAGCCCCGCCAACTGGACCAACTTCGCTCTTCAAGAACACAAGCCTCAGCGCTTGCTTAATTTATGGACTATAAAGAGCTACATGGACTGACTTCTAGGGAAAAACGAAGTAATTTCAGTCCTACTTCAATCTGTTAATAGATTTATCTATTCAATTTTCTTTCTCGTTTTTTCTTTTTCTCTTTTACACTTCTTTTATTTTTCTTGGATACAGAAAGTGAAAAAACTCATTTTTATTTTCAATTTTTATTAAAAATATCTGTCTTTAATTTTTATTACTATATTTTTACTTTTGCATAAATTTTTTCAACTTCTACTTTACTTCCATCATATCATTTTAGTCTACTTCAGTGTACTCACCTTTTCAAATTTTCAAACAATTTCCTTTTTTTATTTCTTTTCTACTCTTTTTCATTTCTTTTCTTTTTCTTGAATGCAGAAAGAGAAAAACTTCATTGTTACTTTCAATTTCTTTTAAAATATGTTTTAAAATTTTTTATTACTACATTTTTTCTTTTATGTAAATTTTTTCAAATTCTATCTTACTCCCATCATTTTATTTTAGTCTACTACAGTGTATTCACTTTGTCAAATTTTCAAACGATTTCATTTTTTTCTTTTCTTTTTTATTTTTTTATCTTTTTTTCTTTCTCATTTCTTTTATTTTTTCTTAAATACAGAAAATAAAAAAATTCATATTTCTTTTTAATTTTTATTAAAATAACTTTATTTAAATTTTTTATACTATATTCTCTACTTTTGTGTATAGTTTTTCAAATTCTATTTTACCCACATCATCTCATTTTAGTCTACTTTGGTGTATTCATTTTTTCAAATTCTCAAACTATTTCCTTTTTTCCTCTCCCCCGTTGTTTTTCTCTAGTCTGTCAAACAACTTTCAACACCCACACCAAAACACAACTAGGATCTAGCATCATCTATTCGATTTTTGTCTGTGTGTTTTTAATTTTTAATTTTAATATTTTTTTAATTTTAATTTTTTCATTTCAATTTTTCTACATCATTAGTTCCTTTTCTCCCTTCAAAATGACAAAATGAAGGAATTCATCCCAAAAGAAAGAGTATGAAGAAACGACAGCCAGGGAATTAACCAACAAAGATACAAGCAAGATGTATGAACCAGAATTTAGAATCACAATAATAAGAATACTAGCTGGAGTTGAAAACAGATTA
The DNA here is from genome assembly GCF_022837055.1 of Prionailurus viverrinus. Classification (NCBI taxonomy): domain Eukaryota; kingdom Metazoa; phylum Chordata; class Mammalia; order Carnivora; family Felidae; genus Prionailurus; species Prionailurus viverrinus. Next base: position 19,586,648 of record NC_062564.1, read on the forward strand.
GAATCCCTTTCTGCAGAGATAAAAGAAGTAAAAAGCAGCCAAAATAAAATTAAAAATGCTATAACTGAGATGCAATCACAGATGGATGCAGCGGCAGCAAGGATGGATGAGCCAGAACAGAGAATCAGCAATATAGAGGACAAATTTGTAGAGAATAATGAAGCAGAAAAAAAGAGGGAGATTGAGGCAAAAGAGCACGATTTAAGAATTACAGAAATCAGTGACTCATTAAAAAGGAACAACATCAGAATCATAGGGGACCTAGAGGAGGAAGAGATAGAAATAGGGGTAGAAGGGTTATGTGAGCAAATCATAGTGGAAAACTTTCCTAACCTGGGGAAAGACACAGACATCAAAATCCAGGAAGCAAAGAGGACTCTCAATACATTCAACAAAAACCGACCATCAACAAGGCATATCATAGTCAAATTCACAAAATACTAAGGCAAGGAGAGAATCTTGAAAGCAGCAGGGAAAAAAAGTCCCTAACCTACAAGGGAAGACAGATCAGGTTTGCAGCAGACCTATCCACAGAAACTTGGCAGGCCAGAAAGGAGTGGCAGGATATATTCAGTGTGCTGAATCAGAAAAATATGCAGCCAAGAATTCTTTATCCAGCAAGGCTGTCATTCAAAATAGAAGGAGAGATAAAAAGTTTCGCAAACAAAAAGTAAAAAGGTTTGTGACCACTAAACCAGCCCTGCAAGAAATTTTAAGGGGGACTCATCTGAGGGGAGAAAAGATGAAAATATATACATATAGACCAAAAACAACAAAAGATTAGAAAGGACCAGAGAACAGCACCAGAAACTCTAACCCTACAAGCATCATAATGGCAATAAATTCGTATCTTTCAGTACTCCCTCTAAATGACAATGGACTCAATGCTTCAATCAAAAGACACTGGGTAACAGAATGGATAAGAAAACAAGATCCATCTATATGCTGTTTACAAGAGACCCACATTAGACCTAAAGACACCTTTATAGTGAAAATAGGTGATGGAGAACCATCTATCATGCTAATGGTCAACAAAAGAAAGCCAGAGTAGCTATACTTATATCAGACAATCTAGACTTTAAAATAAAGACTGTATCAAGAGATGAAGAAGGGAATTATATCATAATCAAGGGGTCTATAGTCCAAGAAGACCTAACAATTGTAAATATTTATGTGCCAAATGTGGCAGCACCCAAATATATAAATCAATTAAGCACAAACATAAAGAATCTCATCGATAGTAATACCATAATAGAAGACTTCAACACCCCACTCACAGCAATGCACAGATCATCTAATCAAAAAATCAACAAGGAAACAATGGCTTTGAATGAAACATCAGACCAGATGGACTTAACAGATATATTCAGAACATTGCATCCTAAAGGAGCAGAATATACATTCTTCTCCAGTGCACATGGAATATTCACCAGAATAGACCATAAGTAAGTACAAAAAGATCAAGATCATATTGTGCATATTTTCAGACCACAATGCTATGAAACTCAAAATCAACCACAGGAAAAAATTTGGAAAGGTAACAAATACTTGGAGACTGAAGAACATCCTACTAAAGAATGAATGGGCTAACCAAGCAGTTAAAGAGAAAGTTAAAAACTATATGGAAGTCAATGAAAATGATAGCAACACAACCCAAAACCTCTGGTACACAGCCAAGGCAGCATAAGATGAAAGTATATAGCAATCCAGGCCTTCCTAAAGAGGGAAGAAAGATCTCAGATACACAACCAAACCTACACCTTAAGGAGCTGGAAAAAGAACAGCAAATAAAACCCAAACCAGCAGAAGACAGGAAATAATAAAGGTTAGAGCAGAAATTAATGCTATCGAAACCAAAACAAAAAACAAAAAACAAAAATACCCAATAGAACAGATCAATGAAACCAGAAGCTGGTTCTTTGAAAGAATTAACAAAATTGATAAACCACTAGCCAGTTTAATCAAGAAGAAAAAGGAAAACACCCAAATAAGTAAAATCAAGAATGCAAGAGGAGAGATCAGAACCAACACAACAGAAATAAAAATAAGAAAATATTATGAGCAATTATATGCCAATAAAATGGGCAATCTGGAAGAAATGGACAAATTCCTAGAAACATATACACTACCAAAACTGAAACAGGAAGAAATAGAAACTTTAAACAGATCCATAACCAGTAAGGAAATCAAATTAGTAATCACAAATCTCCCAAAAAACAAGAGTCCAGGGCCAGATGGCTTTCCAGGGGAATTCTACCAAACATTGAAGGAAGCGTTAACACCTATTCTCTTGAAACTGTTCCAAAAAATAGAAATGGAAGGAACACTTCCAAACTCTTTCTATGAAGCCAGCATTACCTTGATTCCAAAACCAGACAGAGACCCCACTAAAAAGGAGAACTATAGACCAATCTCCCTGATGAACATGGATGCAAACATCTTCAACAAGATATTAGCCAACCGGATCCAACAATACATTAAAGAAATTATTCACCACGACCAAGTGGGATTTATACCTGGGATGCAGGGCTGGTTCAATATCCACAAAACAATAAATGTGATTCATCACATCGGTAAAAGAAAGGACAAGAACCCTATGATCCTCTCAATAGATGCAGAGAAAGCATTTGATAAAAACCCTCAAGAAAGTACAGATAGAAGGAGCATACCTCGAGATGATAAAAGCCATATACGAGCGACCCAATGCTAATATCATCCTCAATGGGGAAAAACTGAGAGCTTTCCCCCTAAGGTCAGGAACAAGACAGGGACATCCACTCTCACCACTGTTATTCAACATAGTATTGGAAGTCTTAGCCTCTGCAATCAGACAACACAAAGAAATAAAAGGCATGCAAGTCGGCCAGGAGGAGGCCAAACTTTCACTATTCACAAATAACATGATACTCTATATAGAAAACCCTTAAGACTCCACCAAAAAACTGCTAGAACTGATCCATGAATTCAGCAAAGTTGCAGGATATAAAATCAAAGCAGAGAAATCAGTTGCGTGACACCGACATGCACCAACAATGAAGCGACAGAAAGAGAAATCAATTGAATTGATCCCATTTACAGTTGCACAAAAAAACATAAAATATCTAGGAATAAGTGTAACCAAAGAGGTGAAAAATGTATACACTGAAAACTTCATAAGACTTATGAAAGGATTTGAAGAAGACACAAAAAAATGGAAAAAGATTCGATGTTCCTGGATAGGAAGAACAAATATTGTTAATATGTCGATACTTCCCAAAGCAACCTACATATTCAACACAATCCCTATCAAAATAACACCAGCATTCTTCACAGAAATAGAACAAATAATCCTAAAATTTGTATGGTACCAGAAAAGACACCGAATAGCCAAAGCGATCTTGAAAAAGAAAACCAAAGCAGAAGCTATCACAATCCCAGACTTCAAGCTATACTACAAAGCTGTAATCATCAAGACAGTATGGTACTGGCACAAGAACAAACACTCAGATCAATGGAACAGAATAGAGAACCCAGAAATGGACCCACAAACGTATAGCCAACTAATTTTTGACAAAGCAGGAAAGAATCTCCAATGGAATAAAGACAGTCTCTTCAGCAAGTGGCGTTGGGAAAACTGGACAGCAACATGCAGAAGAATGAACCTGGACCACTTTCTTACACCATACACAAAAATAAACTCAAAATGCATGAAAGACCTCAATGTAAGACAGGAAGCCATCAAAATCCTTGAGGACAAAGCAGGCAAAAACCTCTTTGATCTTGGCCATAGCAACTCCTTACTCAACACAGCTCTGGGGCAAGGGAAACAAAAGCAAAAATGAACTACTGGGACCTCATCAAAATAAAAAGCTTCTGCACAGAGAAGGAAACAATCAACAAAACTAAAAGGCAACCAACAGAATGGGAGAAGATATTTGCAAACGACTTATCAGATCAAGGGTTAGTATCCAAAATCTACAAAGAACTTATCAAACTCAACACCCAAAAAACCAATAATCCAGTGAAGAAATGGGTGAAAGACATGAATAGACACTTCTCCAAAGAAGACATCAGATGGCCAATTGACACATGAAAAAATGCTCAACATCACTCATCATCAGGGAAATACAAATCAAATCTTCGATGAGATACTACCTTACACCTGTCATAATTGCTAACATTTACAACTCAGGCAACCACAGATGTTGGCGAGGATGCAGAGAAAGAGGATCTCTTTTGCATTGTTGGTGAGAATGCAAGCTGGTGCAGCCACTCTGGAAAAAAGGTGTAGGTCCCTCAAAAAACTAAAAATAGAACTACCCTATGACCCAGCAATTCCACTACTAGGCATTTATCCAAGGGATACAGGTGTGCTGTTTTGAAGGGATACATGCACCCATGTTTATAGCAGCACTATTAACAATAGCCAAAGTATGTAAAGAGCCCAAATGTCCATCGATGGATGAATGGATAAAGAAAATGTGGTATATATAGACAATGGAGTATTACTCGGCAATCAAAAAGAATGAATTCTTGCCATTTGCAACTACGTGGATGGAACTGGAGGGTATTATGCTACGTGAAATTAGTCAGTCAGAGACAGACAAAAATCATATGACTTCACTCATATGAGGACTTTAAGAGACAAAACAGATGAACATAAAGGAAGGGAAACGAAATATAAAACAGGGAGGGAGAAAAAACAGAAGAGACTCAGAAATATGGAGAACAAACTGAGGGTTGCTGGAGGGGTTGTGGGAGGGAGGATGGGTTAAATGGTTAAGGGGCATTAAGGAATCTACTCCTGAAATCATTGCTTCACTATATGCTAACTAATTTGGATGTAAATTTTAAAAAATAAAAACTAAAGTTAAAAAAAAAAGAATGAAATCTTGCCATTTGCTAAAACATGGATGGATCAAGAAAGTATTATGTGAAATGCAATATTTCAGACAGAGAAAGACAAATGCCATATTATTTCATTTACATGTGGAATCTAAAAAATAAAAGAACAAACAAAATGGAAACAGACTCAAATACAGAAAACAAAGTGGTGGTTGCCAAAGGGGAGGAAAGTAGAGGGGTGGGGGGTGAAATAGGTTAAGGGGATTAAGAGGTACATGCATCCAGTTACAAAATAAATAAGTCATGGGGCTGAAAAGTATGGCATAGAGAACATAGTCAATAATATTGTAATAACACTAAGGGGACAGATGGTGAATACACTGTTATGGGGAACATTTTGTAATGTATAGAATTGTTGAATCACTATGTTTTTAGACTTGAAATTAATATAACATTGTATTTCAATTGTACTTCAATAATAAAAAATATACACGCAAAAAATATTTGATTTAGATAGTTTAATAAATTTTGATAAAACATATTCCTATATAATCCCCCCTATCAGGACGAACTACATTTCCATCACCCCAAAAGTTTTCTCATGTCCCTTTGGTAGTCATCTGTCCCCTTTCCCATTCCCCCAAAACTACCTGTCACTGTCACTTTGCCTGTTCTAGAATTTCATATAAATGCAATTATATAATACTACTTTTTTGTGTGTCTTGATTTCTTCATTTAGAAAAATGTTTTGAGTTTCATCTGTGACTGTATATCAGTTGTCTGTTTCTAGTCATTGGGGAGTAGTTTTCTATTGGGTGAACATTTTTTTACCCACTCATCTATTAAGAGGTATCTATTTCGGTTTTTTGCAGTACTTGGATATTCTAAATAAAGTTTGGACAACCCTTGAATGTACGTCTTTTTGCGTATATGTTTCACATCTCCCAGTTAAATGCCTTGAATGAGGAATTGTGTGTAGGAATGTATTTATCTCTTTTAGGAACTACCAGTTTTCTTGAATAGTTGCATGTTCTCTACTCCCAACAGTAGAAGAGGGAGTCTACTTGCTCCACATCCTTGCCAATTTGCTGGTATATTTCACTACACTCAGTTTTATCTTTGAGAGAGATGAACTTGTGCAAACCTGTGTACAAAATCCTATCTCCTGGGGCACCTGGGTGGCTCGGTCGGTTAAGCATCCAACTTCGACTCAGGTCATGATCTCACGGCTTGTGAGTTTGAGTTCCATGTTGGTCTCTGTGCTGGCAGCTCAGAGCCTGGATCCTGCTTTGGATTCTGTGTCTCCCTCTCTCTGCTGCTTCCCCAGTTCCCTCTCTCTCTCTCTCTCTCTCTCTCAAAAATAAATAAACATTAAAAAAATCCTATCTACTGGAAACTTTCTCTGGTCACCTTGTGTTTTTTTTGCATGTGTACTTCTGTTTGCTTTTTTGTTTGTTTTGGTATAAATAATACCATCACTAGCCTCAGTTTTTTCTAACAATCTCCTTTGCATTTTAAGGAGATTGTCTTTCCATGATTCGACAATCAGACATTTTTAAAGATGCATTCCAGTTTTCCATTAAATACAACATACGTTAAAGAAAATTAAACCATAACAAAAACAATTTCATCACATTGACCTTAACATCTTATGGTAACAAATGTATTTCTCTCTATGATGAAAGCATTCTATACAAGAAAATGATTGAATTTGATTTTTACAATGATCTCATGAGTAACTTTTTATTTTTTATGTGATAATTCATTTTTTAACATTTATTTATTTTGAGAGAGACAGAGAAAGTGAGCAGTGGAGAGGCCGAGAGAGAGAAAGAATGAGAATCCCAAGCAGGCTCTGTGCTGTCAGCACAGTACCCCACCTGGGGTTGATCCCACAAACCATGAGATCATGACCTAACCCAAAATCAAGAGTTGGACACTTAGCTGACTGAGCCACCCACGTGCCCCAAATAAGTAACTTTTTAATACAAACTCATTTCAATTATAGGCAAATGTGGTATATTAATGCTCAAATAATTAGATATTACTTACCATTAGATAATAATTAGATATCCATAAATGTAAATAACTTTTCTGAGTCTCAGTTTTTCATAAGTTAAATGAGGTTATACATAACTATTCCACAGAACTCTTTTTTATTTAAGTTTATTTATATGTGAGAGAGAAAGAGAAAGAAAGCACAAGTGGGGCAGGGGCAGAGAGAGAGTGAGAGACATAATTCTAAGCATGCCCAGTGCTGTCATCATGGAGCCTGATGTGGAGCTTGAACTCATAAATTGTGAGATCATGACCTAAGCCAAAACCAAGAGTTGGTCACTTAACCAACCTAACCTCCCAGGCTCTCCACAGAACTCTTGAGATGATTAAATGAGTCAATATTTGTCAAAAACTTAGCATTACTTCTTGCTCTTTTTTTCTTCCAAAATGTTATTTAAATTCTACTTAGTTAAAATATAGTGTAATACTGATTTCAGGAGTAGAAATTAGTGATTCATCACTTACATATGACACCCAGTACGCATCCCAACAAGTGCCCTCCTTAATGTCCATCACCTATTTAGCCCATCCCCCCATCCAACACCCCTCTAGAGACCCTCAGTTTGTTCTTTATTATTAAGAGTCTCTTTTGATTTGCTTTCCTATCCTTTTTGATTTGCTTTCCTATCCTATCTCTTCCCATAAGATCATGTATTCGTTTCCTAAATTTGACATGAGTGAAATTATATAGTATTTGTCTTTCTCTGATTGACTTACTTTGCTTAGTATAATACACTCTAGCTCCATCCACGTCATTGCAAATGACAAGATTTCATTCTTTTTGGTGATGGAATAATATTCCATTGTATATGTGTATACCACTTCCTTCTTCTTTATCCATTCATCAGTCAATGGACCCTGGGCTCTTTCCATAATTTGGCTCAAAAAGTTAAAAATAAAACTACCCTATGATCCAGCAATTGCACCACTCTGTATTTACCAAATGTTACAAAAATACAGATTTGAAGTGGTATATGCACCCCAATGTTTACAGCAGCATTATCAACAATAGCCATTTCTTGCTCTTTAGGAATGCACAATACACTTAAAAATGAATAAACGCTGGTAACCCCTCCCACATATAATGCTTCTACATGATCAAATATGTACTATCACAAAAAGTCGGTTTCTATCAAATTTGGATATCTTGTAAACCATGTTCTTCAAAATGGGCCATTTAATAAGCTGCAAATTTCCAGAGAGTTGTTGTCTATTTGTTGTCTTCTCAAATTTTCAGTATGTCATCCACTATATTTGGTTAAGTGGCTCTGTAATACAACAGAATCTAGCAGAGTCAAAATTCTGGCAGCATCTTAAAACAATGACCAGAAAAACCCACACAAACACAACTGAGCTGGCCTTCCTTATATATGCTAGTTGTTTTTGTTTGTACTCTCCATCCCCGCTAGGAGATGCATTGATCTTGGTAGTGTATATGCTTTTCACTACAGAATAATCAATAATACTTCTAATTTTAATATCACATGCATTTTAGAGTCTCCCATGAAAAGGTGATCTGTAGGCTGAAAGAGTAAGATTACCCATGTGGAAATCCACATAGTGGGTCTCCCTTCTCCAGTTAAACTCAGAGTATCCTCCCCACACAGGCCTCAATTCACACTAAGGACATTTTAGGAAATGAAGACAACAAGTTTTCCTACCTATTAGATTCTACTAAGCAGGTGTGTTACTGAAATACTTTGGGAAAGTGTTAGGCTTTACTATCAGTGATATAATCAGGTAGTATGCCCAAATAAAATTTATGGTAAAAATAGAAATAAAAAATATTTTGTAATACTTTGAATTTATGGAAATGAGTTACCGTGTTTCTGAATTCTATGCCCTTGGATGTCAATATAAGTTATTCACATTTAAACTTCCTCAGATTCTCATTTTTAGCATACTATAACTCAGCTGTAACTTTTTTGAAGTCATATGTGGGAGCCTCAGCTGTTAGCCCCAAATCAAAAACAAAATCAAAACCTACAAAAATGTACTCATAGTGTTGTATTCCATGAACTGCCATAGCAACTTCTATTAATGTAGTTATAAAGATTTTCACTTTTTGTTTTCATTACTTTTAAAGTCAATTTGAAACCTAAACTGCACATCAGACAAATAACTGGTGCTCAGATCCTCCACTGATGAGCATGGTGTATGAATAGTATGGATCTCCATAAATCTGCTTATAATTTTCCTCTCACAGAGTTCTCTAAAATAAGCCTGATTTGACTTTTAGTGAACTTATTCCATTTTGGAACTTTTAAATCAATAATAAAAACTTCTAATCTGTGCTGCCCGTCTCTAAATAGCCATGCTATTGTCCTAGATGCGTTTTTGTACACATTTGGCATTTCAATTGTTAACGTCTCAATACTACAGGTGCCATGATATTTGATGAGGATTTGTGTCAGAAAACCATGAAAAGAAGTACTATTAACATCTGTCCAATATATACTCTATAGTATTGTCATTTTTTTCTAAAATGCAGATAATTGCCAGATTGTCAGAGTGAGCTATTAATTCCCTAGAAACGAATGCAAATGTGAAGAAACATGCTGATTTTTGAAAACACTTTTCACAAGAACCAAAGGACAATATGTAATTTTCAGATTTTAAAAATTCCTATTAGAGTGATTTTTTATGCCCTTTTCTTGCATGGTATCTCTCATTAACTAAATCTGAGTTAAAGAAAACAAGTTTTCTCTTCCATTTACGTTGATAAGTTCAATGAATTGGGAAAGGTAGTGAACTGGAAAAATATGAAAATTGACTCTTTAATGATGTTTATTAAAGAATAGGAGTTTTATACATAAATGTATATTTTATTTCCTCAAATATGTTTATTGTCTACTTTGTCTATTCAGGACTTTTCTTTTTCTGTTTTCACTGTCAGGAGAAACTGCATAACAATGGAGTCTTGCTTTTAAAGACCAAGTCTGTACAAGTTGCAAAAAGATATGAAGACAGAATTTTTCATTAGAAGCCATAATTATCAACAAACTGCCAAGGTTTAGAAAGTTAAATGCTTGTCATAAGGTCATTTCACTAGTAAGTGGAAGACCCTGGATGTAAACTCACATACATCTTAACACAGATCTAGTGTTCTTAGTCTTTATTGTATCAGTTTTAAAAAATCCTCATTGATCATCTTCATGAACTGCATGGTACACTAACTCTTGAAATTCCTCATTATTTTCCTTTTTCCTCAAATAAGTTCCTCTTTCTCCTTGTATAGGTTCTACCATCCTCAATCCTCAAAATATCTGCTCCATTTTCCATATCCTTGGTTAAGTGTGCTGTATTTTGGTTTAAAATGGTTACCATCCTTTTGTATCTTTTAAGTAATTTTTTTGTTTGTCTGTTTTTGGCATCACCAGCTTTTCCCCACCAGCCTACACATTTATAATTCCAGTATTTTCCCCAAATTCTCATTGTTTAAAAAAACATAAACATCTGTCTATAGCAAAAGCCTCTTCATTTCTTTCATGGACATAGAGTCTTTGCAAAATTAAACAAAACTTCAAAACCGTTAAGAGACTGCATCTTATTATTAGATAATCTCTAAGTTTTTTTTTTCCCAACTGCTTTCTTAACAGTTACATGATGTAAAGTTATTCGTTATATTATTTGTTGATAATTTTAAACCATAAGAGACTCTTAAAAACCGAGAATAAGCTGAGGGTTAATGGGAGGTGGGAGGGAGGGGAGGGTGAGGGTGGGTGATGGGCATTGACGAGGGCACCTGTTGGAATGAGCACTGGGTGTTGTATGGAAACCAATTTGACAGTAAATTTCATATTAAAAAAAAAAAGCTAAAAGAGAACTACCAAAGACTCATTCACCTATTTTATTACTGAAAAAATGGCAGCACAGAGATCATGAGTGTCCTGCTCAAGGGTACAGAGTTAAATATTCTGGAAGAGATATAACTCATTTGCCTGGGTGTTGGGAGTTTGTTCCTTAAGCTGTGTGGTGATAAACTATTCCAGTTTTCTTTTGGAATGTGCATAAAATGTTATACTCATGACCATCATCCATCCATACAACCAAAAATGCTTATTAAAATAAACAATAGTCTTACAGCATTCAAACTGAAAATTATTTGAGGTCTAGTAAGGTGCTTTTAGTTTAGTTTTAGAATATTTGATAAGCACACAGAAATTGTCATGCATTTATTAGTAAATACATAAAAATATAAATTCTTTTCCTATGATGTAAAAGACAACCCTTGTGATATTAACACTTTTATGCACAGAATGCTAATATTTACATTTCTAATACTATATCAGATAGGATTGGGTTAGTCTGTATATAATAGAAAAATGAAAATAATAGTGGCTTGACCATACAAGGTACTTTCTCATGTAATGGTAGTCAGGAGGTTTAGAGTCCAAAGCTGATTAATGGGTTTCATGAATGATGCAAAATCCTTTATTCATTTTTGCCACCTTCAATCCTTAGCATGTGACTCTCATCTGCAAGATTACTTCATGGCTAAATATGGCTGCTGGAATCTTAGCTATCAATCTGCTTTCCATGTAGCAAAAAGGAAGGCAAGGAAAAGCACAGAATATATCACCTCTCTCCTAAGTCAGTACTTAAGTAACTTCAGAGAAGTTCCGCTCGCTGGTGTTTATGTATCACTTGACAGAACTTATACACAGAGGCTACACCTACTTACAAGAGAGATTCAAACATCACTTTATGTTAAATTCATAAGAAGGAAAGGAACAATGATATTGGGTAACAAATAGCAATCTATCCAATATATGTAAACTGGAGAGTGAGGCCATATGAAATTTTAATTTATAGCCTTGAAAAATATACCAGCATGACAATACAGTAAAAAGGAACTTAAAATTGCACTTCAGAAAATATGAAGAAAATTATATGTGGTATAATTTTAGATCTACTTCTAAGAAAGTAGATTACAAGCAAATCCTTGCAAATGTATGTACCTTAGTTGGAATACTTATATCATAAAGAAATTAAATCTGCTTTTGAGATGATGTAAAATAATGCTAATGACAAAGATACCAGATGTGAAAAAAAATTTTTATTTGTGAATGTGTAAGCCTATATATGTGTGTGTTATACATATAAATTATACCGATATATATGTAATATATGTAATATATAATATAGTATATAATTATAACAGTTATAATATATAAATATAATTATAATGATAGTACAATATAAAATATAATATAAAATTATAATATAATTATATATAATTATATTTAATATATAATCATGTTATATAATTATATTTAATATAATTATATTTATATATGTATATTATATTTAATATTTATTATACATATAATTATATCTAATAAAGATATAATATATATTTATTTAATATTTATAATATATTCTATATCATTTTTAATATAACATATCTATTTAGTATTTATATTATATTTAATATATAATTATATTTAATATATAATTATATCATATGATTATATTATAATTATATTAATATTATTTAATTATATTAATTAAATAATATTAATTATAATAATATATAATTTGGCAGTACTTATACACAGAAGACACACCTACCTACAAAAGAGACCAAAACATTACTTTACGTTGAGTTCATAAGAAGGAAAGGGACAATGATATTGGGTAGAAAAGTCGCTATCTACTCGACATATATACTTTGGAAAGTAAGGCCACGTGATGATATTATTTTCCCAAATATTAGTATTTTCCATGGAAAGTAAGCAAATCCAAGGCTACGACACTGAAGTAGTACTCTCATTTCCATGTTACCTTTTCAGCTATGATATATTATTATCATAAATCTCCTATAGTGTATTTTTTTTGAGTCTGAATATCCTTAGAAAATTATTTTCTCCCATTTACCATTCTAATTGTTCTTTTAGAATTACAAACACATAAAATCAGTTGATTATGGAATTACCAAGTTAATAATTGGCTGTTGCTTAATCAGTCTTTCTGAGCTAAAGCCAAATTAAATGTGAACATTTGGGTCATGAAGCTGGATGAAATGATTGATTTTGTCATACAAGATTGGGGAGACTTCAATGTTCAAACTGGAAAACAAAAAGTTTTAGTACTAAATTATATTCTTTGGTCATCAATTGAATGACATTTTCTGCCTTCATTCACCCTATTTAGTACAATATTAATATTCTATCATTATTGCCTTCTTGCATGATATATCCTCTTAGTGCTTCAGTTATGAAATATATGAATTGAAAGCTAAAATGTCTTAACATCTGTATTCTAATTAATAAAATACTTAAAATACATTAAGAAACTTTAGATAGACAAATTAGTTTTTATTAAGCGGTAAATCTAAGTGGTCCCTAAGGAAAACTAAAGAATTATAAATATCAAGGAAAAACTACTTAGAATTGAACTAGACAGTTTGATTTCAGAGAGAGCATTATTCCTAAATCTTTTCTAAGTAACTCAGGACATTTAATTCTGAAAGTTCTAGATAGTCAAATACTATAAAATTAAGTATTACTGGAACTAGATACAAAATTTTCTTTAAAAATTGATCTAAGTCATTTCTATTTCTGTAAACATTCCATGAAAAGTACATTACAAAATATTAGTATACCTGTCACTAACTGTAGGTAGGTGTTTATTCTTCAATTTCTCAAATATCAATGTAGATAGATATTTATTTTTCATTTCCTCTAGTAGGTAACACATTCGGAATTGTACATCCTATATTTAAATTTAGAACACAGTTTGAATAATAGATATTAATTTCATTTAATTAATGCCTTAGCAAATAAGATAGCTCTACATTTTCAGACATTCCCCATTTACTGAATTTTAGTTGTGGATCTGGAGGCTAGATCATATTACAGAGAATCTGCAGAGATTACAGATTACAGAGCTGAAGATTACAGAGAAACATCCTGGCATCACCCCATCCAGAAAATGGGGTTTTAATAAAATTTGCCTTGTGTTCTTTAATGGCACACATGCATACACAAATCACCTAATTCCTATAATTTGCTAATTAATTGTACAATGCTGGTCATAAGTACATTTTTCCCACCTCAGAGCTTTTTATTTTCACTTGTATAAATTTGTGGACCTACTTTTATTTTTGTCACTTTTTCTCACTTCTTCTCTGTTACCCATGGTCCTTAATCATTTTTCTTAACACTTGATTTACCCTGACATGTTAGGCATTTATTTACTTATCATTTATATTTATCACTTGTTTTTTAGTTCTCAACTAAAATGGAAATCAGGGTTTTGTCATTTTTCCACTATTCTGTCTTTCTCCAGCCTTTGAACTGTGCCTCAAACGTGCTAAATCCTCTATAGCTACTTGGTGAATGTATGAATAACCAAATTATGCATCACAATTGCTGCCTCTTACATTGGCACTGATTCCTAAGTAATGTCCTGCCTCTGTTCTTGTTTTCTTCTAAATTATTCTCCACAAGTCTGCCTAAATGGCCTTTTCAAAACCTAGTCATTCTCCCTTCTGTTTAAAATCCTTCAAATTTGCCATTACTGATAAGATAAAAGCCAAAGTCCATGGTGTGGCTCACAAATCCCTCTTGACTTAAACTTTGCCCTGCTTACCTTCTCTAGTTTACCTCCCTCACTTCCTGACTTTAAGCTACAGCCCCCATGTTTCCATTTTTCTCTTATACCTTACATAGTCCCAAACCAGAGTCCCTTGAAAAGACTTCTCTGAACATTTAAGGCCTTGCGAAGTTGGTGGAGTTGGAGGACCCTGAGCTTACCCCATCTCACATTTTCAACTTGATGTGATCCACATTCAAGTCAATAAACCAGAGAATAATCTGAAGACTGGAAAAACAAACTCCACACCTCAATACAGAAAACAAGCTGCATCTGAAAGTTTAGGAAGGTCAGAAAGGTGGAGGGAGCCACATGCATGAAGAGAGCAGAGAAATGGATCCTCACACCTGGGAGCTCACCCAGGGAAAACAAATCCCCGTAACATTTGCCTTTAAACACCAAAGGTGCAGAATTCCATGAGTGTGGAACTTGGAACCTGGAGCTTTAAAAGTCAGCTTACTCAGCACTGGGCCAGCTAGGAGGGTGAGTGATAGCTAGGTCGCCACCCTTAAAGAGACAGCAGGCTGGGGTCACCTGGGTGGCTCAGTTGGTTGAGCATCTGACTTTGCTCTGGTCATGATCTCATGGTTGGTGAGTTCAAGCCTTGCATCGGGCTCTGTGCTGGCATCTTGGAGCCTGGAGTCTGCTTTGGATTCCGTGTCTCCCTCTTTCTCTGCCCCTCACCCACTCACACACACTCTCTCTCTCTCAAAAATAAATAAACATTAAAAAAAAAGAGAGAGAGAGAGAGAGACAGCAGGCTGTTCAGAAGGGCAACATAAAAGTGGCTGGGGCAAATGGGAGAAAGATCTGTTTATACAGATTTCAGAGTATATTGTGTGCCTTTCTATGAAATAGAGGGAGCTGGCAGGCACCATTTCCGCCCCCCCCCCCCCCCCCCCGCTGCATAATCACAGAGCACAAGCGGGAGGTAGGGCTACAAAGATACTTGCTACCTACCCTGCTAGCAGTGCACCATGCCCATGAGTTCTCCTGAGGGCTCGCCCACTTGAAGCCTGCTAGCTGGCCTGGGCTCAGGGCAAATTCGGTTAAAGTTGCACATGCACCCCGCCCAGTCTCCAGGTGCAAACAGCTGCTACAGTGCACCATGCACTTCCACCATGCAGCATCCAGCTACAAGGTGCACACCTCTCACCACACACACCATGCCCAGCTGCCACAAGGAGACCAACTGCCAAACCATACCCTTCATTCAGCCCTAAGCCACCACAGCACTTCAGGGGATCAGGCATAGGACTAACGGACCAACACAACTTTTGCTAGCACCGCTGCACTGGTCCCAAGTTCCCAGGCAGGCACTTCACTCAGAGTACGCCTTTCCCTCAGAGTAGGCCTGTCTGGATCCCATTGACATCACATAAAGCTAGCACAGCCCGCAACAGGCAGAGAGTCAGAACAGACGACCACACAGAAAAGAAAAGTGACTCAGACACAACAGCAGGGTGTAAGAAACAGGGCTAGGATACTTTCCTGAAGGGCCAGGTACTGGTGAACAGGGGACAGTGCACTGCAGGGCATTACAGGAACTCTTTTTCATATAGCCACTACTTTCAAGAGCAGAAGACACAGCTGATTTTCTTAACAGACAGAAACAGACACAGAGAGGCAGAAGTCCTCATAAGGAACTTAAAGGAATAATCACAAGGATACTTACCAGATTTGGGAAAAGAGTGGAAAACATAAGTTAGACCCTTAACACAGAAATAAAGAGTAACAGCAGAGATAAAGGGCTCAATAAATGAAATGTGAAACATGCTAGATGGAATAAACAGCAGGATAGAAGAAGCAGAAAAATTAATTAGTGACATAGAAAACAGTAATGGAAAGTAATCGAGTTGAAGAAAAGATAGAGAAAAGAATTATGCAAAATGAGAATAGATTTAGGGAACTCAGTGACCCCATCAAATGTAATAACATTCATATTATAAGAGTCCCAGAAGAAGAGAAAGAAGGGGGCAGAAAATTTATTTGAGAAAATAATAGCTGGAAACTTCCCTAATCTGGGGAAGAAAACAGATATCCATATCCAGGAGACAGAGAGTATCTCCAAAATAATCAACGAAAGTGGGCATCCATTAAGCCATATTGCTAATAAATTTTCAAAATATAGTGATAAAAATATTTTTAAGGCAAAAATTTTAAGACAAAAGAAGTCACTAACTTATAAGGGAAAACCCATGAGGCTACCAGGAGATTTTTCAACAGAAACTTAGCAAGTCAGAAGGGAGTGTGGGGATATATATGAAGTGCTTAAAGGGAAAAAATCTGTAGCCAAGAATACTCTATCTAGGAAGGTTATAATTCAGACATGAAGAGTTTCCCAGACAAACACAAACTAAAGGAGTTTATGATCACTAAACCAGCTCCACAAGAAATATTAAAAAGGAGTTTTTGAGTGGAAAGCAGTGACCAAAAGGGATAGTATAGAGGTAGGAAACATAAAAACATTAAAAATGAATATTTCTGTAAAAAAATCAGTCAAGGAACCCACAAAAAAGGATATGAGTATAATAACATTAAAACATGTAGAGGAGAGAAGAAAAGAATGTGTCAAACTTAAACTACCATCACTTTAACATAGACTATATGCAGAAGAGGTTATATACAAATCTAATTGTAATCATGTGTCAAAAAACACAAACATGCAATGAAGAAAAAAAATCCAAATATATCACTAAAGAAAATCAGCAAAACATGAGAGACAGACAAGAAAGGACCACAGAAAATCTTCAGAAACAACCACAAAGCAAACAATAAAATGGCAATAGACACCTATCAATAATTACTTTAAATGTAAATGGACTACATGTTCCAATCAAAAGACAGAGAGTGATAGAATGGATAAAAAAATAAGACCCATCTATATGCTGCCTATAAGAGACCCATTTTAGACCAAAAGACAGCGGCAGATTTAAAGTAAGAGGATGGAGAAACAACTTCCATGCAAATGGATGTTAAAAAGAAGCCAAAGGAATAGTAATTATATCAGACAAAATAGACTTTAAAACAAAGACTGTAACAAGAGACAAAGAAGGATGATATATGAAAACAAAGGGGACAATCCATCAAGAAGATGTAACAATTAAAAATATTTATGTGCCCAATATAGGAGCAAATACATAAAACAGTGACAAACATAAAGAAATTAATTAATAATAATAAAATAATACTAGGGGACTTTAACACACCACTTACATTAATGGACAGATGATTTAAACAGAAAATCAATAAGGAAACAATGGCTCTGAATGAAACACTGGAATAAATGGATTTAACAGATATATTCAGAATATTCCACCCTAAAACAGCAGTATACATATTCAAGTGTATGCTTTTCAAAATATATCACATATGATCCCACAAAACAAACTTCAACAATTTCAAGAAGATTGAAGTCATACCATGTGTATTTTCTGACCACAATGCTATGAAACTAGAAGTCAACCATAGGAAAACATCTGGAAAGGCCTCAAATTCATGGAGGTTAATAACATGCTACTAAGCAATGGATGTGCAACCAAAAAATAGAAGTATAAATTAAAAACTACACGGAAACAAATGAAAATGAAAACACAATGGTCCAAAACCTCTGGGATATAGGAAAAGTGGCTTTAAGAGGGAAGTTGGTAGCAATAGAGGCCTATCTCAAGAAGCAAGAAAAATATCAAATAAACAACCTAACCTTACACCTAAAGAAGCTAGAGAAAGAACAAAAAACAAAGCCTAAAACCAGCAGAAGGAAGGATATAATAAATATTAGAGCAGATATAAATGATATAGAAACTAAAAACAAACAAACAAAAAAACACAATAGAATGGATCAATGAAATCAGGAGCTGGTTCTTTGAAAAAATAACTTCTAGTGAGACCTATTAAGAATAAAAGAGAGGGGCGCCTGGGTGGCGCAGTCGGTTAAGCGTCCGACTTCAGCCAGGTCACGATCTCGTGGTCTGGGAGTTCGAGCCCCGCATCGGGCTCTGGGCTGATGGCTCAGAGCCTGGAGCCTGTTTCCGATTCTGTGTCTCCCTCTCTCTCTGCCCCTCCCCCGTTCATGCTCTGTCTCTCTCTGTCCCAAAAATAAATAAAACGTTGAAAAAGAAAAAGAAAAAAAAAAAAGAATAAAAGAGAAAGGACTCAAATAAATAAGATTACAGATGAGAGAGGAGAAATAACAACCAATATCACATAAATACAATCAGGAGAACGTGAAGAAAAATTATATGCCAACAAATTGGGCAATGTAGAACAAATAAATCAATTCCTGGAAATATACAAATAACCAACATTGAAACAGGAAGAAATTAAAAAAAAAAAAAGAACAGACCTATAACTAGAAAAAAAAAAATGAGTCAGTAATCAAAAAACTCCGAAAAAACAAAAGTCCTGGGCCATGTGGTTTCACAGATAAATACTACCAAATATTTGAAGAGTTAATACCTATTTTTTTCAAACTATTCCAAAAAATAGAAAATGAAGGAAAATGTCCAAATTCATTCTATGAGGCCAGCATTACCCTGATACGAAAACCAGATAAAGACTCTAGTAAAAACAAGCAAACATACTAACAAACAAAAAACAGGCCAATATCCCTTATGAACATAGATGCAAACATTTTCAATAAAATACCAGCAAAGTTATTCAACAATACATTGAAAAAAATCACTCACCTAATCAAGTGGGATTTATTCCTAGTTTGCAAGTGTGGTTCTATATTTGAACATCAATCAACATGATACATCACATCAATGAGAGAAAGGATAAGAACCATGCAATAATTTTAATATATGCAAAAAAGCATTTGACCAAGTACAACATCTATTTATGATAAAAACCCTCCACAAAGTAGGTGTAGAGGGAACATGTCTCAAAAAAATAAAGGCCAAAAATGAAAAACCCACAGCTAACTCAATGGTGGAAAACTCAGGTATTCTCCTTAGGTTAGTAATAAGAGAGGATGTCTACTCCCACCACTTTTATTCAACATAGTACTAGAAGTCTTAGCCATAGCAATCAGACAACAAAAAGAAATAAAAAGCATCAAGAACAGTAGTGAGAAGTAAGACTTTCACTATTTGCAGATGACATGATACACTATATAGAAAACCCACAAGACTCCACAAAAAAAACTGCTAGAACTAATAAACAAATGCAGTAAAGTTTCAGGATACAAAATCATTGCACAGAAATCTGTTGCATTTCTATACACCAATAATGAAACAGCAGAAAAAGAAATTAAGGAAACATTCCCATTTATAGTTGCACCCAAAATAATAAGATATCTAGGAATAAACTTAACCAAGGAGGCAAAAGACCTATACTCTCAAGGCTATAAAATGCTGATGAAAGAAACTGACGAGGATACAAAGAAATGGAAAGATATTACATGTTTATGGCTTGGAAGAATAAAAACAGTTAAAATTTCTATATTACCCAAAGTAATCTACATAGTTAGGTATTTTTTTAGTGTTTATTTATTTTTGAGACAGAGAGAGAGAGAGAAAGAGAGTGAGAGGGGAGTGGGGCAGAGACAGACAGAGACAGAATCCCAAGCAGGTTCCACACTGTCACTGCAGAGCCCAAAATGGAACTCACAAACCATGAGATCATGACCTGAGCTGAAACCAAGAGTTGGGCGCTTAACTGACTGAACCATCCAGGTGCCCTTCAAAGCAATCTACTTAATCTAATCTCTATCAAAATACCAATAGCATTTTTCACAGAACTGGAATAAAGAATCCTAAAATTTGTGTGGAATCACCAAAGACCCCAAATAGCCAAAGCAGGTTTGAAAAAGAACAGCAAAACTGGAGGTATCACAATTCCAGACTTCATGTTATATTACAAAGCTGTAGTAATCAAATCAGTATAGTAATGGCATAGACACATATACCAATAGAACAGAATAGAAAATCCAGAAATAAACCCACAATTATATGGTCAATCTTCCAGAAAGCAGTAAAGAATATCCAATGGGGAAAAAATAGTCTCTTTAACAAATGGTGCTGGGAAAACTGGACAGCTACATGCAAAAGAATATGACAGGACTACATTCTTATGCAATACACAAAAATAAATTCAAAATGGATGACTAGAAGAGAAAACAGGTAGTAACTTCTTTGACATTGACTGTAGCAACTTCTTTGTAGATATGACTCTTGAGGCAAGGAAACAAAGCAAAAATAAACTATTGGGACTTCATCAAAATAAAAAGCTTCTCTACAGCAAAGGAAACAATCAACAAAACTAAAGAGCAACCTAGGGACTCAGAGAAGATATTTCCAAATAACATATCTAACAAAGCGTTAGTATCCTAACTACATAAAGACCTTACAAAACCCAACACCCCAAAAAACAAATAACAGAATTAAAAATGGGTAGAACACACATTTCTCCAAAGAATACACACAAATGGCCAATAGACACATGAAAGATGCTCATCAACATTTACCATCAGGGGAATGTAAACCAAGACTACAATGAGATATCACCTCACACCTGTGAGAATGGCTAAAATCAACAATACAAGAAGCAATAAGTTTTGCTGAGGACGTGAAGAATAAAAGCCCACATGCACTCTTGGTAGGAAGGCAAACTGATGCAGTATGGAGGTGGAAAACAGTATGGAGGTGCCTCAGTTTAAAAACAGAACCACCTTATAGTCCAGCAATTGTATTACTAGATATTTACCCAAAGAATACTAGAACACTAGTTCAGAGGGATACATGTACCCTTATGTTTATAGCAGCATTTACAATAGCCAAGATATGGAAGCAGCCCATGTGTCCATTGTCTGATGAATGGATAAAGAAAATGTGATACACACACACACACACACACACACACACACACAGGGATACACATACACACACATACACACACTAGAATGTTACTTATCCATAAAAAAATTAAATGTTACCATTTTCAAGGACATTGAGGGAGCTAGAGAGTATAGTACTAAGCAAATAAGCCAATCAGAGAAAGACATATACCATATGATTTCATCATATGTGGAATTTAAAAACAAAACAAGCAAAGTGAAAGAGAGAGAGAGAGACAGAAATCAAGAAACAGACTCTAATTATAGAGAACAGCTTGATGGTTACCAGAGGGGAGGGGGGTGAGGGGATAGACAAAATAGGTGATGCAGATTTTAAAAAGTGTGCTTGTTGTGATGAGCAATGGGTGGTGTAAGGAAATATTGAATCACTATATTGTACACTTGAAACTAATATAATACTGTATGTTAATTAACTAGTATTAAAATAAAAATTTTAAATAAAAAAAGGAAAACAAAGAGAAGACTCTTTTCTTACTTCTTACTTTCCTTTTAGCACCCTCAACTTGAGATTTCAAGTCAAAAGCTGTGTTCTCAAGGAAACCTTGATAATACCCAGAGTCTATTAGGATTACTCAGCATAGAATCTCTAGCTCCTTATGTTTTTTCTTCTTCACTCTTGTCACTTAAAGTATATTTTTGTAGAACTATTTGATGAAAATCAATTTTCTCCACCAAGTTTTAAAGCTCAGTGGAGACAGAAATGGTCCATATTTATATCTCCACTCCCTGGTGCATACCAAGTGCTTAATAAGTATGCAATAAATATTTTTTTAAATTATTGGATGAATGTCCTGTATGTAGGCATTTGAGGTTGTACTGATATCTCACAGAATCCTCATTGTTAAATGGCATGCAAAAACAAACTTTATATTGTCTTCTTCTAAAATTTTTTACATGTTTATTTATTTTTGGGAGAGAGAGAGTGTGAGTGGCAGAGGGCAGAGAGAGAGGGAGACACAGAATCTGAAGCAGGCTCCAGGCTCTGAGCTGTCTGCACAGAGCCGACATGGGTCTCAAACCCATAAACCATGAGATCATGACCCGAGCTGAAGCCAGACACCTGAATGACTGAGCCACCCAAGTGCCCCAGAATCATTATAGTGTCTTAAGAAAAAAAAGAAAATAGACTTTAAAACAGACTTTAAGAGGAACCTGGGTGGCTCAGTCAGTTAAGTGTTCAACTCTTGGTTTCAGCTCAGGGCATGACTCACTTGGTGAGGTCAAGCCCCATGTCAGGCTCTGACGGTGCTGAGCCTGCTTGGGATTCTCTCTCTCCCTCTCCTTCTGCCCCTCCTCTGCTCCTGCTCTCTCTTTCTCCTCAATCTGTCTCTCTCTCAAAAGTAAATACATAAACTTAAAAAAAATAAAACAGACTTTAAAACAAACACTATAGAAAAATAAAATACCAACAGGAGACTCGGGGAGATGGCAGCGTAGGAGGATGCTGGGCTCACCTTGTCCTGTGATCACTTAGATTCCACCCACATTGGCCTAAATAACCCAGAAAACCACCAGAAGTCTAGCATAACAGACTCTCCAGAGCCAAGCGTAGATAAGAGGCCCACAGAAGAGGGTAGGAAGGGCGGGGAGGCGGTGCATGCTACATGGACTGGTGGGAGGGAGCAGGGGCCATGGAGGGGCAGCCCGCCTGCAAAACAGAGCCCCCAAAGTCTGGCTTGCAAAAGCAGAGGGGCCAGACTCCGTGAGTTCTGACAGCCAGTAGGACTTAACATCTGGAATGTTAAAAGTCAACAGCTCTGCTCTTGCAGAGCAGGGAAGGTGAGAAGACACCAGGAGGGAGAATTGTTGAGGACTGGAACACAGAGCTCAGCTCAGTGGGGGAACAAAGGCAGTGGCAAGTGCCATCTCCCTCTGCTATCCCCCAGCCAAAATTCCAAAGGGAACCAGATCCTGTCACTGAACTTGCTTGTGCCGTGCAAATGCCCAATGCTGTGCTACTGTGGATCCATCCCTCGGATGGGCCTGCCTCCTTCCCAGTGCTGCAGGACCCCTCCCACAGGGGGCCACCCATGGCAAAGTGAGCTAAGCCTGCCCCTCCTGCCCCTGCCCACCTTGAGGATCCACCCCAGCTAATTCACCAGATCCCATTGAAGCAGCACCACAAGGCTGGCAGTGTACAAGTAGCCCAGACAGGGGCCACACCACTCCACAGTGAGTACTGCCCCTGGGAGAGGGGAAGAGAAGGTACACCCAGCCTGACTGTGGCCCCAGCGGTGGGCTGGGGGCAGATATCTGGTCTGACTGCGACCCCACCCACCAACACAGTTACTCCAGACAGCACAGGGGAAGTGCCCTGCACTTTGGAGGCACCCCAGGGACTACCCAAAATGAAATGGAAGAATTCTCCTCCAAACAAACTCCAGGGAGTAGTGACAGCTAACGAATTGATCAAAAACGATTTAAGCAATATAATGGAACAAGAATTTAAAATAATAGTCATAAAATTAATTGCTGGGCTTGAAAAAAGCATAAAGGATTGCAGAGAATCTATTGCTACAGAGATCAAGGGACTAAGAAACAGTCAGGAGGAGCTAAAAAATGCTATAAATGAGGTGCAAAATAAAATGGAGGCAGCCATAGCACAGGTTGAAGAAGCAGAGGAGAGAATAGGTGAATTAGAAGACAAAATTATGGAAAAAGAGGAAGCTGAGAAAAAGAGAGATAAAAAAATCCAGAGGTATTAGGGGAGAATTAGAGAACTAAGTGGTACAATCAGAAGGAACAATATCCGTATCACAGGAATTACAGAAGAAGAAGAAGTGAGAGAAACGGGCTGAAGGTGTACTTGAACAAATCATAGCTGAGAGCTTCCCTGATCTGGGGAAGGAAACAGGCATTGAAATCCAAAAGGCACAGAGAACTCCCTTCAAATGTAACTTGAATCGATCTTCTGCACGACGTATCATAGTGAAACTGGCAAAATACAAGGATAAAGAGAGAATTCTGAAAGCAGCTAGGGATAAACAGGCTCTACCTTACAAAGGGAGACACATAAGAGTAGAGGCAGACCTATCTACTGAAACTTGGCAGGCCAGAAAGCAATGGCAGGAAATCTTCAGTGTGATGAACAGAAAAAATATGCAGCCGAGAATCCTTTATCCAACAAGTCTGTCATTCAGAATAGAAGGAGAGATAAAGGTTTTCCCAGAAAAGCAAAAACTGAAGGAATTCATCACCACTAAACCAGCCCTAAAAGAGATCCTAAGGGGGATTCTGTGAGTGAAACGTTGCAAGGACCACAAAGTACTAGAGATATCACTACAAGCATGAAACCTACAGACATCACGATGACTCTAAACCCATATGTTTCAATAATAACACTGAATGTAACAGGACTAAATGCTCCAATTAAAGACATAGAGTATCAGAATGGATAAAAAAACAAGACCCATCTATTTGCTGTCTACAAGAGACCCATTTTAGACCTGAAGACACCTTCAGATTGAAAGTGAGGGAATGGAGAACTATCTATCATGCTACTGGAAGTCAAAAGAAAGCTGGAGTAGCCATACTTATATCAGAGAAACTAGACTTTACAGTAAAGGCTATAACAAAAGATGAAGAAGGACATTATAATTACAAGATCTATCCATCAGGAAGAGCTAAGAATTAAAAATGTCTATGTGCCAAATATGGGAGCCCCCAAATATATAAAATAATTAATCACAAATATAAGTAACCTTATTGATAAGAATGTGGTAATTGCAGGGACTTTAATACTCCACTTACAACAATGGATAGATCATCCAGACAAAGGATTGATAAGGAAACAAAGGCACTGAATGATCCATTGGATCAGATAAACTTGACAAATATATTTAGAATTCTGCATCCCAAAGCAACAGAATATACTTTCTTCTCAAGTGCACATGGAACACTCTCCAAGATAGATCACATACTTGGTCACAAAACAGCCCTTAATAAGTATAAAAGAATTGAGATCATACCATGCACACTTTCAGACCACAATGCTATGAAACTTGAAATCAACCACAGGAAAAAGTCTGGAAACCTCCAAAAGCATGGAAGTTGAAGAACACCCTACTAAAGAATGAATGGGTCAACCAGGCAATTAGAGAAGAAATTAAAAAAATATATGGAAACAAATGAAAAGGAAAATACAATACAAACCCTTTGGGATGCAACAAAGGCAGTCCTGAGAGGAAGACACATTTCAATCCAGGCCTATCTCAAGAAACAAGAAAAATCCCAAATGCAAAATCTAACAGCACACCTAAAGGAACTAGAAGGAGAAGAGCAAAGATGCCCCAAACGCAGCAGAAGAAGAGAAATAATAAAGATCAGAGCAGAAATAAACTATATAGAAGCTAAAAAAACAGTAGAGCAGATCAAGGAAACCAAGAGTTGGTTTTTTGAAAAAATAAACAAAATTGATAAACCTCTAGCAAGGCTTCTCAAAAAGAAAAGGGAGATGACCCAAATAGATTAAACCTGAATGCAAATGGATTTATTACAACCAATCCTTCAGAAATACAAGCAATTATCAGGGAATACTATGAAAAATTCATGCCAACAAACTGGACAACCTGGAAGAAATGGACAAATTCCTAAGCACCCACACACTTCCAAAACTCAAACCAGAAGAAAGAGAAAATTGGAACAGACCCATAACCAGTGAAGAAATTGAATCAGTCATCAAAAATCTCCCAAAAAATAAGAGTTCAGGACCAGATGGCTTCCCTGGGGAATTCTACCAGACATTTAAAGCAGAGATCATACCTATCCTTCTCAAGCTGTTCCAAAAAATAGAAAGGGAAGGAAAACTTCCAGACTCATTCTATGAAGGCAGCATTACTTTGATTCCCAAACCAGACAGAGACCCAGCAAAAAAAGAGAGCTACAGGCCAATATCCCTGATGAATATGGGTGCAAAAATTCTCAACAAGATACTAGCAAATCGAATTCAACAGCATATAAAAAGAATTATTCACTGTGATCAAGTAGGATTCATTCCTGGGCTGCAGGGTTGGTTCAACATTCTCAAATCAATCAATGTGATACATCACCTTAATAAAAGAGAAGAACCATATGATCCTGTCAATTGATGCAGAAAAAGCATTTGACAAAAGTCAGCATCGTTTCTTGATGAAAACCCTCAAGAAAGTTAGGATAGAAGGAACATACTTAAACATCATAGAAGCCATCTATGAAAAGTCCACAGCTAATATCATCCTCAATGGGGAAAAACTTAGAGCTTTCCCCCTGAGATCAGGAACATTACAGGGATGTCCACTCTCACCACTGTTGTTTAACACAGGGTTGGAAGTCCTAGCATCAGCAACCAGCAACAAAACAAAATAAAAGGCATCAAAATTTGCAAAGATGAAGTCAAACTTTCACTTTTTGCAGATGACATGATACTCTACATGGAAAACCCAATAGACTCCACCAAAAGTCTGCTAGAACTGATACATGAATTCAGCAAAGTCGCAGGATACAAAATCAAAGTACAGAAATCAGTTGCTTTCTTATACACTAATACTGAAGCAACAGAAAGACAAATAAAGAAACTGATCCCATTCACAACTGCACCAAGAATGACAAAATACCTAGGAATAAACCTAACCAAAGATGTAAAAGATTTGTATGCTGAAAACTATAGAAAGCTTATGAAGGAAATTGAAGAAGATATAAAGAAATGGAAAAACATTCTGTGCTCATGGAAGAATAAATATTATTATATTGTCAATACTACCCAAAGCTATCTACACATTCAGTGCAATCCCAATCAAAACTGCACCAACATTCTTCTAGAAGCTAGAACAAGCAATCCTAAAATTTGCATGGAACCACAAAAGACCCTGAATAGCCAAAGTAATATTGAAGAAGAAGACCAAAGCAGGAGGCATCACAATCCCAGACTTTAGCCTCTACTACAAAGCTATAATCATCAAGACAGCATGGTATTGGCACAAAAACAGACACATAGACAAATGGAATAGAATAGAGACTCCAGAATTGGACCCACAAACGTATGGCCAACTAATCTTTGACAAAGCAGGAAAGAATATCCAGTGGAAAAAAGACAGTCTCTTTAACAAATGGTGCTGGGAGAACTGGACAGCAACATGCAGAAGATTGAAACTAGACCACTTTCTTACACCATTCAAAAAATAAACTCAAAATGGATAAAGGACCTGAATATGAGGCAGGAAACATCAAAGGATTGCCTAGAACAAGCAATCCTAAAATTCATATGGAACCACAAAAGGCCCCGAATAGCCAAAGTAATTTTTAAGAAGAAGACCAAAGCAGGAAGCATCACAATCCCAGACTTTAGCCTCTACTACAGAGCTGTAATCATCAAGACAGCATGGTATTGGCACAAAAACAGACACATAGACCAATGGAATAGAATAGAAACCCCAGAACTAGATCCACAAATGTATGGCCAACTAATCTTCGACAAAGCAGGAAAGAATATCCAATGGAAAAAAGACAGTCTCTTTAACAAATGGTGCTGGGAGAACTGGACAGCAACATGCAGAAGAATGAAACTAGACCACTTTCTTACACCATTCCCAAAAATAAACTCAAAATGGATGAATGTGAGACAGGAAACCATCAAAACCCTAGAGGAGAAAGTAGAAAAAAATCACTTTGATCTCCACCTCAGTAATTTCTTACTCAACATATCTCGACAGGCAAGGGAATTAAAAGCAAAAAATGAACTACTGGGACCTCATCAAGATAAAAATCTTCTGCACTGCAAAGGAAACAATAAAAAAAAACTAAAAGGTAACTAGCAGAATGGGAAAAGATACTTGCAAATGACCTATCAGATAAAGGGCTAGTATCTAAAATCTATAAGGAACTCACCAAACTCCACACCTGAAAAATAAGAAGTCCAGTGAAGAAATGGGCAGAAGACATGAACAGACACTTTTCCAAAGAAGACTCCCAGATGGCTGACAGACATGGAAAGATGTTCAATTTCACTCATCATTAGGGAAATACAAATCAAAACTACACTGAGATACCACCTCACGCTGGTCAGAGCGGCTAAAATGAACAAATCAGGAGACTGTAGATTCTGGAGAGGATGTGCAGAAATGGGAAGCCTCTTGCACTGTTGGGGGGAATGCAAACTGGTGCAGCTGCTATGGAAAACAGTGTGGAGATACCTCAAAAAATTAATAAAAATATATGTATCCTATGACCCAGCAATAGCACTGCTAGGAATCTAACCATGGGACACAGGAGTGCTGGTGCATAGGGACACATGTACCCCACTGTTTATAGCAGCACTTTCAACAATAGCCAAATTATGAAAAGAGCCTAAATGTCCATCAACTGATGAATGGATAAAGAAGATATGGTTTATATATACAATGGAATACTACTTGGCAATGAGAAAGAATGAAATCTGGCCATTTGTAGCAACATAGATGGAACTGGAGGGTATTATGCTAAGTGAAATAAGTCAGGCAGAGAAAGACAGATACCATATGTTTTCACTCATATGTGGATCTCGAGAAACTTAACCAAAGACCATGGGGAGGGGAAGGGGAAAAAAAAAGTTAGAGAGGGAGGGAGGCAAAGCGTAAGAGACTCTTAAGGACTGAGAATAAACTAAGGGTTGATGGAGGTTGGGGGAGAGAGTGGAAAGTAGGTGATGGGCATGGAGGAGGGCACTTGTTGGGATGAGCAGTCGGTGTCGTATGGAAACCAATTTGACAATAAATTATATTTTAAAAAATAAAAAATAAAAACAAAACCAAAAAAGAATGTATCTCAACATAATACAGGCCAGATATGACAAACACACAGCTACCATCAAAGTGAATAGTAGAAAGGTGTCAGCTTTCCTCTAAGATCAGAAACAAGACAAGGATGTCTACTCTAACCACTTTTATTCAACACGGTGTTGAAGTCCTAACCAGAGCAACTAGGAAATAAAAAATATGCATTCACATTGGAAAGGAGAAGTAAAACCATTAGTCTTTACAAATAACACAATATTATAAAAAGAAAACCCTAAAGACTCATCCAAAACATTGGTAGAACAAAAAAATTCAGTAGATTTGCAAGGTACATTGATACTCAAAAATCCGTTGTGCTTCTTCACACTAATAGTGAACTATCAGAAAGAGATATTAAAAAAAAATCTCATTTACTATAGCATAAAAGTCTACAAATAAATTTAATCGAGGGTGTGAAATATCTGTATGCTGACAACTACAAGAAATTAATGAAATAAATGGAAGACACAAATTATGGGAAGATATTCTGTGTTCATGGATTGAAAAAATATCGTTAAAACGTTCATACTCCCCAAAGCAACGTAGACACTCAGTGCAATCCCTATCAAGATTCCAATGGTATTTTTCACAGAAATAGAACAAACAATCCTAAAACTTGTGTGGAGTCACTAAAGTTCCTGACTGACCAAAGCAATCTTGAGAAAAAAGAAGAAAGCTAGAGGCCTCATGCTCCCTGATTTCAAATTATATTACAAAGTTACACTAATCACAACAGCATGGTATTAGCATAAAAACAGATACATAAATTAATGGAACAGAATAGAGAGCCCAGAAATAAACACACACATATAGAGCCAATTAATTTACAACACAGGAGTCAAAATTATACAACAAAAAAGGATAATCTCTTCAATACCCAGTATTGAGAAAACTGGATAGCCACATGCAAAAGAATAATCCTGGACTACTATCTTACACTATATACAAAAATGAAGTCACAGTGGAATAGACATGGCTATAACCTGAAACCCTAAAACTTTGAGAAGAAAACATGAGTAGTAAGATCCTTGACATGTCTTAGTGATTTTTTTAAAATTAATATGACACCAAAAGAAAAAGCAACAAAAGCAAAAATAAACAAGTTGGACTACATCAAACTAAAAATCTTCTGCACGCAATAGAAACCATCAACACATGAAAAGGCACCCTGCTGAATGGGAGACTATAATTACAAATCATATATTTGATAAGGAGCTAACATTCAAGATAGAGAAAGAACACATACAACTCAATAGCAAGGAAACAAACAATACAATTTAAAAATTGGCAGAGCAGAATAAACATTTTCCCAAAGAAGGTATACAGGTGGCCAAGAAGTATATGAAAAAATACTCAACATCATTAATCATTAGGGAAATGCAAATCAAAACTACAATGATATGTCATCTCCCACCTGTTAGAATGGCTGTTATCAAAAAGACAAGAGATAACAAGTGTTGGCACGGTTGTGGAGAAAAGGGAGCCTTGTGCATGGCTGATAAAATGTGAATTGGTACAACCACTATGGAAAACACTATGGAGCTACCTCAAAAAATTAAAAGTAGAAATACGTGATCTAGCAATTCCACTTCTGAGGTCATACAAAGAAAATGAAAACACTCCTTCAAAAATATACACACTCCCATGTTTATTGCAGATGTGGAAACAATAGGTATTTACAATAGGCAAGATGTGGAAACATATGTTCATTGATAGATGAATGGTTAAAGAAATTGTGGTGTGTATAGATACCCAGTGCAATATTACCCACCCATAAAGAAAAAATAAACTCCTGCCATTTTGACAACATGGTAGGGTGTACAGGGGCTTAGGCTAAGAAAGTAAGTTAGACAGAGAAAGACAAATACAAATATTTCTCTTCTATGTGGAATCTAAAACAGAACAAAACAAAAAACAGGCTCAGAGATGGAGAAACAGAAGAGGCAGATGGGTGGTTACAAGAGGTTCGGGAGAAATGGGTGAGTTTTTATTTTTATTTTTAGTTTAAATACATTGAATTAAAAATTTTAAAAAGATTACCAACAGCATTAATTAGCAATAGTGAAAAAAGCAAAGAAAAAGAAAATCTTACACAATTGTAAAAGAAAATAGGCAAATGAGAATAAAAAAACTTAATGCACAGAAATTTTATTTTGCCCCAGTAAAAATTTTCAATGTGCTAATTTAAGATTGCACACAAAGAAACAATTAGTTAATTTTTTATCATTGAAGGATTTACTTAATGTAACAATTAAATAAAATTCACATAAGACTATCTACCACATCACTAGTATATACAGATTTCTATTTTGCTACAAGATAAACTTCCATAGATAATAAGGAACATTATTATTAGTAACTAGTAACGAGTATTATTTTTATAAAGTCAGATTTTTTTCACATTTATAAGTGCAGGTAACTCTTCAGTTTCTATCATCAGCAATAATGTTGACAATTTCCCCTCATTATTATTTAGTTTATCCCTACAACATCCCATGATGTATGGTAACAAATAAAGTTCCTAGATGTTCTCCTAAGAGTGTGCCTTCAATGAATGACCCACCTCCACTCTCCAGCTGCCTTATTCAAAATACGAGGTAGAATCACTGCTCCCAAAAGAAATTTTACACTGTGGGCCCAAAGTGTATATTTCCCATGACCACTACAAAAATATTTTTAAAGGATCATTGTCAAGCATTAGAAACATTTTGAAATCTGGTGGTGATTACATTCACACATATGTCATCATTTCGTACACACAGTTGTTAATGTTTATGGTTTATAAATTATACTTCAATGTATCTAATTTAAAGAAAACGTTTGCACCCAAATGATACCAGAATTTACCCACGCAGGGCCCCATAAGCGTGCTAACAGCTGTGAATGGTCAGCAGGCAAGTAAGGCAGTGGGGAATGCGGTGTAGCAGTGCCCTCTGCTGGTAGGTTACGTCAGGAGCAAGGCTGCAGGTGCAATAGGTGCGTGCAGTTAAGTACTACATCCAGTATATCAGAGTTATATGTGGATTATGAACTGGCAGAAGACCCTTGACTTCTACCAAAACAAACACAGCAAAAACAGGAAACATCACATAACAATCTGTACCTGACACTTGTTTTGATAAGTTGAACCGGTCTTCCTAAATGATAAACACCTGCCTGTTCCCTGTAGGCAGTGGAATTCGCAAACCCTGTCTACATGACTGAACTCCATGCCCTCCAAGTCCTTTCTCCCCTTTGCACCTATCTGCATACTATTTCGACTGCCCGACCTGTTGTCTTCATTTCTATTTGTCAAACTCCCATCGTTCTTTAAAGCCAAGCTCAAATGTCACTGTGCTCATCATCTCACTGCAAATGTAGATTTACAGTGTCATTTCATGTATTTTACATTGATACAAGACTCAGCTCCTTTTTTGCTTTAGTATTATTTTTTTTTTGCGTTTTGATAACAAAATTGGTTTTATGAGACCCCTCCTCCTGTTTTGGAAATACATGTAACTGATTTTTCACTTAAAGGAAATGCTTGAAGACAAGTTATTAAGGAAATGATCATACATGTTGTAATGGAACATAATTTCGCTGCCTCTTTTAGCAAGTATTTTTGTATGTTTCACTCCCAAATTGTTCCTTTAAGAAAAGCCCCAGCATTAAAGTCTATTGTTTCCCAAACAAGAACAATTCCACAAGTTTATTTTGGTGTTTTCTTTGGCCACATAGTTCAGCAAGCATGCTTATCACCTTCCATTTGAGCTACAACACACACACACACACACACACACACACACACACACACACACACACAAAACCACACACAACAGTGTTTTCTTTCTTGATTCCTTTGTTATCTGTGCAATGGATGACCATTCATTTTGTTCAACGAGGAAGGAAAGTGGCTGTGATTAACTTCCCCAACCTGTATTTATTGTGGCAGAAAACACTATTACTGGCTAAACTTTTGAGAACATGGACCCAGTGTAAAGGATGAGCATTCAAAGTGTTAGAAATTTAATTCCAGATATACAAGCAATAATTCTCAAACTGTCCAGCTTCTGCTAATACAAAATGACACAATGGAGAAGAAAACATTCATTTCCTTCCCGGAGCTTGTCCAAGTTGTCTGAGCAGTTGAAATTTTCTATTACATAAAAATGGCCACTAATGCTCTTCAACAGTTGTCTTTGGTGCACAATCTCTTAGGTTTGCAAAGAAAACATCTCCCACAATACTGTCCCCACACAATGCACACATTATCTGTATAAAAATGAAAAGAAAAATATTGTCCAGAAAAGAAATATGGAAGAAATGTGATATAACAACTTAATTACAAGGGATTATAAGATGTCAAATAAGTCACAAGTATGAAGATAGGAGAAACAATGGATGTCCAGCTACACACAATCAGTGCAAATTTCCCCCAAATCACTTCACTTTTATTAAGTAATAAACATAATGTACTGTGATATGTACAGGTATCTATGACATCCTTGCTTTTCTGGTAAATTAATTTACCAAATGCACCCAAAATCATCCAACAGAATATTCCCTTCAATACACCCTACTTCTTCACATGCACTTAGGTTTTCAACTGGTATTTTCATTTTAGTATCACTTTTCAATGCAATTTTCAACCTTCACTGTTGTATCTTGGGATTTATTAACCAAGTAGGGTGACATTCCTGGCAGGAAGATATGGCCAATGTGGGGAGGAGTTTGAATCTGGCTCTTGGTCAGCATGAAGGTACCACTGGTGGGGAGATACAATGGCTCATTAGTTTCACCTACATCTTTTTAATTATATGTCCTCTATATGCCATACACTGTTCTAGGTTCATTTGGATTGGTTCTAATAAGGATGTCTATGTGAAAACAGTGGTACAAATGATAATCAGGTTATTAGGATTAGGTTATTTGCCAAATCTGTATGATGTCAGAATTCCACATTTTAGTAGTGGTTGACATCCATAATTTCTGCTACAGATCCTACCTTCCTCTATGCTGTCAAGATCGAGATAAGGATAAGATGGCATCCTAGGGCAATTTCTGGAATAAACAATATACTGGAAAAATAATCATAAAATGGGCCTAAGTCATTTCTATAGTTGTACAGGTCGTCCAATGTACATGAACCACTCATTGAGCAGTGAATGGGGATGAATTCAGCACCTTCTCTGTTGTCCAGACCATTTAGCCTGGCATGGCGTTGCATCTCCCCAGAGCATAAGGAACCTTTAATAAATTACAGAATACATAGTCTACATACCAAGTCACTCACCATGTGCACAGGATATAGCCAACACCCAGAAGATGCTCCTTTTTCTGATCTGCATAAAGATTCCCTTATAGTCTTTATCAGTCTGGAGTCAGCATCCTGAAGATGCATAAGCACTGGAGACTGAGAATCAGAATAGAATCACTGAGTCAAGGAAATAAGAATATGAGATTCCACTTGGGGAATGGTACAGAATTGCAGAAGCTTTCACTGGGACCGGATAGTCCAGGTGAGGTTTGAAATACACGATTTAAATCACCACAAAGACACCCAAAAGTAGAAGTGAAGGCACCACAATATCTCAGGGCAACAAAATCAGGAATTTCATCAATATTAAGCTGCTTGAGGGCTTTCTGCTGCCACTCAAGATCAGTCTCAGATCTGGAAAAACACAAAGCCTATGTGTGGGGGGGATGAAAGATCCAGCTGAGGAACAGCTGAAGAGGGCTAAGGGCTTCAGAAGGATACGGAAGGCCTGTCTCTCTCTACGCTTGCCTCAGCTTTATGTCAACAACTGCAGGGCACCTCAGACCCAGTCCATGCTCCATTATGGCTATAGGCTCTGCGTGTTGGAGCTCTGGAGACATTGTGTGAAAGAGGGTTAAGGGAAGTGCATGATAAAGAGATCAGTCTGCTTATCAGTGTACAGTCTGACTGTAAGCACTTTACCAACCTGTGCACCAGCAAACAATTCCATGTCCCAGCCTTGTGAGCCACATGCAAAATCTTTCCTGTTGCATTCACTTTCATATGTTTGTCATAACTTATTTTCTCCTCTAAAACAGCCAGAAAAAGTAACCTGAGGTTTTGTACCAAATATTTCTTTCTTACCCGTAGGGTAAGGTGTTCAAAGACTACAGTCATGAATTTATACAACTACCATTTGCTCTGCTGAATATCATAGCCAATAACTGGATCCTACTGTGCCCATTCCTAAACTGCAAAGAAACTAGGTAAGATAGAGAATATATATATCAAAATGTGCACATCACTGACCCTGGGGAGAATAAATCCAGCATGCACACCTGGTAGGTGAGTATGCTAGTATGTAAGGGACAATACCTTTCTTTTTTTTTAAATTTTATCCAGCAAAAATATGTGAACCCTTATATGTCTCTGTACCCACCAAAACTATAAAATTAAAGCTTCCAATAAGCACCCATAGTTGCTACAAGTGATGTTTTTGTTGCATTAGGCTTGTCAGGGACTTCTTCCCAGGACAAGCAATCCACTGGCAGAATGCTTTGCTTCCTACCAGTTAAAATCACTCTCCTATAAAGTGCCATTCGTGAATCAAAACCATTCTTCAAGGAGTTTTAAAATATAATCACCAGCATTTCCTCAAGGTAGGCAGTTAACCTCTGCATGCCTTAAATACTCTGGGAAATAGGAAAACGATGCTTGGTGTAGAGCAGACTGAACGAGTGTTTCACAGGTTGGAAATTCTGCTATTGTTTTTCTATGGTGCAAATTCTAACGCAGCCTCACAGCTTCCCTCTGTGTTCCTAGCATAGCTATAAAATGTTCTTTATAGATGGAAATGATTGCTGAGTGGAGTCTCTAAGGAAGAGATGTGGTTTGCTCCTAAGCCAAGAAATAGCAATATCAAGATGTCCCCACAAGGCATTAGCTCTTGATGTGAGCCTGTGATGGCTCCCATGGGCTTCCTTGACTTGATAATGCTTTAGGTGCACAGCTACTTCTTCCAGAGACTTCCCAGAGGTCTGAGAACATGCCAGGGTCAGTATGTAACCCATGGGCAGGATATTTACCAGAAAGTACCTGAAGCTCTGTGCTTTGGCATGAGACATTCAGCTCAGATGATCTTTCAAGAACTGATGTATCACTTTGAGGCAGAGTTTGTGTCCCTGCATTAAAATGATGCTTTTTGTACTTAGGTGAGCCACTTCCCCATTCACTGCTCTGAGCTCTCTCAGGAGCACACCCCAGAAGGTCCATTTGCCAAGTGTGGCCTGTGCTCCACTTTTGCCCTTGATCATCTGAAAGTGTAAATTATAATCCAGATTCAACCCTATGAATAACTCCAAACTCAGAGCACTGAAAGAGCTAACACAATGTTGATAAATATTTAACATTAAAAGGATGATGTTTTTAAAAAATGAAGATATAGTATTATATTATCTATTTTTTCTAAAATCAAGAAGTCTCATTACTAGTGTCACATGTGTATTGTTACACACATGCCTTCCCCTGTACTTTAGCTCTCTGAACATCTACAGTGACAAATTTCACATCACTGACACTTCAAATAATGAATTTTTTTCCCCAAAACCTCACAGTACCAGGAATGAACCCACAAATAAGAAGAATTTCAAATATTCTAAATACTTCTCCTGAGTAATGAATACATCTTTTAATTTTATATCAAATCATATATATATACATAGATATAATTGGAAAGTTCCTTCTATTCATTTTATATTGTTACAGTTAATTCCTTAAAACATGGTACTGTTTCACCATTCAACATGGTACATCCTACTAAATTGATTTCATGATCCACTCATAATATGAAACCAACAGTTAGATTAAATGATTACAGACAGTAGAGTGATTTGCAGAATGCCGCAGGATGTTGAAAAGACCCTCTGGTGGACAGTATTTCTTATCATCAGAGGTAATGATGAGGCCATTAGCAAAAGGCACTGCTCTGGAAAACTGTTAAAACACGTACCTTTAGAGGTGCCTGGGTGGCTAAATCAGTTAAGCGTCCAACTTAAGCTCAGGTCATAATCTCAAGGTTCGTGAGTTCAAGCCCTGCATAGGACTCTCTGCAGTCAGCATGGAGCCTGCTTCAGATCCTCTGTACGTATGTACACACACACACATACACACACCTTTAAGCTGTGATATCCTCTAGTCTAGGATCTCTGATTACATGTGCCATCTCTGTCTCCTTTATAGAGATTGTTAATTAACCATTGCCTATCCATCATGGTATCTTTCTCCTTGAGCCTACGTAAGACTTCAGATCCCTTCTCAATACTCCATTCCAGGCAATGGCTTGTTGTAATTGACAGGAAACACAACACCTATCTGCCTATCTGATTCCTAGACTCTTTTTATGCTGCTTTTGAGTCATCTTCCAATTTGCTACTTCTAGATAGATGGGGAACTTTTAGGATGAGATAATAAAAAGAAGGGCAAAGCAAAGAGCTAGGTGACTAGAAACAGCCCAAGGGGTCTCACCGAGTTGATGAGGACTCAGGATGCAATAGACTATGATACAAAAAACTATATAGTTTGTCCCAAATTGTTCCATCTTTTATTCTGAAATTTCTGATCCTCCAAACTTTAATCATATATCATCATTTTTATGTAAAAGTCTAGCTTGACAAATGAGCTGACACAGGTACTTATGCATGCTCCATAAGGATACCAGATGTTTCTTCTGTTATCTGTTTCATTCTAGGTCTGCTTTCCTTCTTGGTATCTGTCTGAATTTACTCTTCTATCCATCAGTATGTTTTTCCTTAGGCTATCCCTTTATTAGGAACAATCCTCCCTATCCAAGAGATATTCTTGGTTATATCTAACCCCGGGTAACATTCAAGATGTGACTTTTTTTTATACACACACACTGATGCACATTTTATTCCACTATTCCAAGGCCTGAAATCTATTCAGTACCCTATAAACATTAATTAACTTTCTATTAACCAATTATATCTGCATAAAATTTTAAAGATGATAAATTCCAGAAATATATAATCTGACGAAACACTGATAAATGTTATCTATTTGTGTTTTTATGATTCTGAGTTTATTTTGACTCTTGCTTTGAAGGCAGGTACCATATCACCTTCTCATTTTTTAGGTAAAATTTCTAAATGATAAAATGCAAAGAATTTAAGAATATAATTCAATAAATGTTGACAATTTATACAACCAAGTAACTGACACCCTAAATAAAACAGTTATTTCTATTTCCCCCAGAAATGTCCTTTATGCCCTCTTCTGATACCTCCATAAGCAATCATTGTCCTGATTTCTATCTTTATAGATTGATTTTGTCTTTTTAAAACTTTTTTATACTTCTTTTAAGTATAACATGAAATGTATAATTTTAGTCTAGCTCAATTTGCTTAGCATTTTTGGAAATGTATACATCAGTGGCTCTTTCTGCTTTATTGCCCAGTAATATTAATTTATCCATTCTCCTAATGATGGAAATTTAGTTTGTTTCAGTTTTTGACTACTGTAAATAAAAATTCTACAAAAATATTAATGCAATGTTTTGGTAAATATATGTTCTCATTTCTCTTGGGCAAATACAAAGTAGTGAAACTATGAAGTGTTTTTAACTTTATACCATTCTGCTGAACAGTTTACCAAAGTGTACTACTTCATACCCCCACTGACCACATAACACTATACACTTTTGTTAAAAGTTAGTGTTGTACGTCTTCTGAATTTTCCCCATTCTGATTGTCATATCACCTTCTGGTATTACTCTTTTAGATCATCGGTTTATATAGTAAGTGTTGCATGGAGGTCTGGTTAACTATACCGGAGCCTATATGCACAGCTGAACACAGTCATAAATGCTAATGAGAGAGACAGAGGTGATAACAGAAATGTTGAAATGAGCTCTCATACCTACAGTTAGAAATATTTTTATATCCCCCAAAGACAGAGATACTGTATAAAGCCGTATCTACTGTTTCTCTCTTCTTTCTGGTATTACCTGAGTAGAAAGTTCTTTAGGCTAATTTTACACAGAGACAAAAAAATCTAATCTATGACTTATATCTAAGATCTTAGATATCTTTTATTCTCTAATATTGAACTCATTCACATTTTCTTCATTGAGCTCAGAGTAAATAACTGAACTGAGTCAAAAAAAAAAAAAAGGTAGGTAAGCTCTTTGTGCCCATTCTATAATTAGATTTAAATTCACTTAACAATATTGTTGCGAATTAATTACATGCAATTTTATGTCCCTAGCTGTCATGTTATAAATTGATTTTAATGAATGGAAAGTACTGGGAAGCCAGTTACTAGAGCTGCTTCCCATCATAGGTTTCTTATTCAGCCTTCAGATTAATCAGCACTCTTACTTTCTTGTTCAAATTTCCCACATGTAAGTTTGGGGAGGATTATGGCAGAAGCAAAAGTTTGTATTGGAATACTCCAAGCTGGGAATCCTTTGCTCTCAAATCTTGCTATGTTGACATGATGTTTTCTTCCATCCCTACCATCGAAGGATGACTCAATCCTTCCCGAGACTTGTCACATGCCTTAGCAACCTCTATTTCAATGTCTCTCTCTTTCTCTATCTCCATCTCTTTGTTTTACTCTATATTTTAACTCTCCTAATACACCAAGTGACTCTGAACTCTCTACCTATGAGATTCAGATATATTTTCTTTTGAAAAAAAATTCTTTATCAAATTCACCCCTTTTCTCATTCATTGCCACTGCTTTAATTCAACTCTTATTTATTTCCCATTTTAGCACATATAATTTCTAAAACTCCTAATTCTTATCAATTTCTAGTCTCTTTACATAAAAAAATCCATATATATATGTATATATGTGTGTATATATATCTATATATATCTATATATATGTGAATATAGAAATGTATGTGTATATATATATATAGATAGATACATATTTCTTAATATTTTTAATGTTTCTTAATACTTCTTCAAAGTATCCAATTTTCCCCACAGTATATATTTCGAATTCCTTAATCAGGCAAAAAAATAAAGTGTCATTATTATCTTGCCTCAAATCTCCAGTTTCATTTTTCCAGTCTTTCATATGTGCAGACTTCAAGTACACCAATTAATTACTAGTCACCAATTAGAACTTACCCCTTTAGAGCATCAAAAATTTCCATAAGGTATTCTTTCTGTCCAGAATTCTTTTCTTCTTTATTATAAGCTTTACTATAAGCTTACATGTCCTTCAAGGCCTTTCTCCCATGCTACTTGCCTTGTGATATCTCTTTCTACTAGAGTTGGCCATGTTAGTTTCTCCCTCTGCACACCCACATTCTCTCATACCAGTCTCTCATTAACACATAACTTCCTATTATTCAATGCATTTTAACTTTCAGTATCCTACACTATTACCTTATTCAGTACTTAGAGTCTAAAGTGAAACACAAAAAATGGGAGCATAAAGTGAAAATAATAAAAACACAAAACTAACAATGAGAATCCATTGGGAAAATTTCTCATTGTGGATTTACACACTAACGCTCAATTATTCAAAATAGCAGATTTTACTTTGGTGCTGGAAAAAAATACTGTTTCTTCCATTGATTATCACATGATGTATTTAACTTACATTTAAGACTTAGCAATAGATTATATAAATTTAGTGTATACACATGTGTATATTTGGCATATACTTCATTTTGAGTTTCTGGAATAAAGAAATGGAGGTGTTATGTTCCTTTTGTAGACAAAGGAAAATAGGTTTTAGGAGCCCAACTGTCTTGCCCTAAACCATTCTCCTCACTCAGTTACTGAGTCATAGAAATAGATTTTGAATCCAAGCGTTTTTATATCAAATTGTCTGTGCCAAACTATTGTTAGATTCATAATAATGAAAAAGAAATTGCACAAAATAAGGCAAAGTAGAAACACTCAAAAAATTCTGAAGAAACCTAAAAGACCTTGAGCTTTGCTAATTTTCATTTAAAGGTTATAGGGACTTTGAGAAGTTCCAGATTTACTACCTTTGAATTACAAAAATCAGTCAATGGCTTCATGATGAAATAAATACATATTTCTTCAAAGAGTCAAAAATCTGGAAAAAGCTAACATGGTTAAATCAAGACAGTTGTAATTTGGTTACATTACTAGAATGTGCACACCAAAAAGCAGCAAAAGGAGGGAGAGATTTCCTATTTTAACCACATTTTCAACTTATATCTTAAAATCTTCAGGTATCAAGTTTCTCCTCCATATTTCTATTTTATATTGTATAACCAGTGGTGAGGTACAAATTCTCCTACAGAAAGTAAGCTCACATTTATTTTAGGAGCTCTGGTACAGTAAAATGTTGCTTGACCCCAAACACAGGCATGAACTGTATATTCCAAAGTTTGACTCTTCCAAGTTAAAAAAAAATCACTGTGATTTGGTATCTTTTGAAAAAAGCTCAATACTTTCGAAATTTGTCCAGAAGACACAGTCAGGATAACTTTAAATAGTTACCCAGTAGGAAAAGAACAGCATTTAATAAGCACATAGAAGACACAGATACAGGATAAAGGGGAGATGAAATTGAATCCGATCAGCACCTAGGTGTGACAAACGTGCCGTGAAATTATCAACTAAAGGCAAGAGCAGTGTGACTGCAATACGAAGCACTAATGCTGGAGGACACGGCCAGGTGATACTGAGATTGAAGAAAAGAAGGTAATTTACCCTCTCTTTTTATTTATATAAATAAACCTTAGAGAAAGCATGCACCAGGACTCCAGGAATAGTTGTTAAGAAGCTTCTTCATAAGCAAAAGAAAGAATCAGCATGAAAAAGAAAAAGAAGCTAAGAAATGGAGAGCCCACTTTCAAGGACAAAACCTAACAATAAGGAAAATTTTGAGTATTCAGTGTGAATTTTCTTGTTGTCGTTATTTTGTTGTTGCTTTACAAAATGCCCACGTGAAGAAAATGCCTCTTACAAGCTAGCACTATGAAATATTAAGTTTTCTTTACCTACTAAAAACAATTTTTGGCAAATAAGTGGATCATAGCTAAGGGTTGGAATTCCTATTAAACTACAATCTAAATGTGTTTTGTGTACGGGAACTATTACTTAGAAATCATCAGAATGCAGCAGAAGTTCCCTTCTCAATATTGCTACTCAGGGACATACATCTGATCAGCATTGTGGTAAGCATATTTGTTGCAAGATGATTTTCTCTAAATTTAGGTATGAATGTAAGGATTCCAAAGCAGAACAGGTACCAACATAAACAAAGTTTCTGCCTTACCTTACTATAGGTGATTTCTCTTCTGTGCTTCCAATTCAACCTCTTTGAAAAAGGGGACACAGAGACAATAAGTACAGAGGACCACACTCTGGCACTGTCTTTAATCCTGTAGGGAGCCATCCACATTATGCTATGTTGGGTCATTCTCTGACTTCAGAATTATTTCAGACCCCCCACCCTTTCTACTCTCTCGTGTTGAGTAGAAAGGGCCAGCTTGACCTCAGTGTCATGGTCCTGCACCTCCCTGCATACCCTTTATCTTGCTTGGAACAGTGAGATTTTTGTTGGACTTTGGCAGCTCAGTCTCTATACTAAATCACTTAGCTCATTGAGTGAGAGAATGCATTTTGACTTGAATTAAGTTTTTGTTTATTGCTTTACTTTTGAAGACCTAGTTTACACTGTAGC
This sequence comes from Prionailurus viverrinus, assembly GCF_022837055.1. NCBI lineage: Eukaryota > Metazoa > Chordata > Mammalia > Carnivora > Felidae > Prionailurus > Prionailurus viverrinus. The sequence goes on from NC_062564.1 coordinate 19,629,426, forward strand.
TGTAATTATGTAATATCACATTTTTCCCTTAACTCGGTGGGCCACCCAACATCTGGCCATGCTATTTTCAGAGAGATGGAGCCTCCTATGGAAGTCTACACTCACAGTGCCTAGGCTTTTGTCTGTGTTTTTTAAATATGTCAAACTGGGGGGGCACCTCGGTAGCTCAGTCAGTTGAGGGTCTGACTTCGGCTCAGGTCATGATCTCACAGTTTGTGGGTTCGAGTCCCCCATCAGGCTCTGTGCTGACCACTTGCTCAGAGCCTGGAGCCTGCTTCAGATGCTGTGTCTCCTTCTCTCTCTGCCCCTCCCCCACTCACACTTTGTCTCACTCTGTTTCTCAAAAGCAAATAAATGTAAAAAAAATTTTTTAAATATGTCAAACTGGGTGATCAAATGGTAGAGTATACAACTTCATAACCTTGAACCTTGGCAACCTGTGTGAAGAATACAAACTTACCTATATATCTGATACCAATCACAACATAGCTGGCAAAGGCAAAGATAAACATATTGATCATGGACACAGTACACTGATTTGTATCCTCTCCCCTAAACAAATTCCCTTCATAAAGCACACACATATACACACACTCATTCATAAACACACAAGCATAAATATATTTCCCTAATGTGGCCATGGCTTGTTGGCAAGCCTACTTAACCATCTATCTTTTTTCCCATTTGAATGTTTTCAAAGAAATAATTTTTTTAGTATCTGCAGAAATTTTCAAACAAAAAAGCGTTATAAGCTTGAAGCCTTGAAACCTATATGAAGGAGAAGTAGCTATAGGAGATTAAGGACTAAAGGAGGCACACTGATAAGTCAGCTGATGATTACAGGTTACATGGAAAGTTTATATTGAAGTGAGAAAATACATAACACATTACCCATGATTAAAAGATATAAGATAAAGATACAAGAATGCAGGAAGGGCTACTATTTTTTTCAGAATAATTCCCCAATCTTACAAAACATAAGCTATATTATGTACTTATTATCTAAAATGTCTTAGAAGATGTTGAAGTAACCAGATATATACACCAAATAGTATATTACGTAGAAATTGAGAGAACCACGGGATATTTAAATTATAGCAAAATAAAGGTAGAACTTCTAGTAGCTGAATAGTGATGTGGATGGGGTAGGGGTGAACCCAGAAGTTTAGGAAAACAAATAGACTTTGGGTAGCAATGGAAACAGACCAGAAAAAGACACTTGGTAATCCTCTCAATCAGCTCATCCAGAGAAGCACTCTCCCTGACAAGTGCTCTGAGTCAACTACAAAGATGAAGTTGATGATTTACCAACAGGGGCAAAGAAAAAGTTGAGTACACAGCAGCTTCTGAGACTTCTAAAGTAGCACGAGCTTGTGGGTGTATAAGCCATTGATTTCACCTCTAACCACAAAGTTGGAAAGAACCATTTCAGAATTACAAGTATGATTTTACGGGGGTCACAGGAATGCTGTAGGAATGGCTATAACACCGGAAAGTCCCAGCCACTCAAGCCAATGATCTCTATATGAAGTGGAATGCAGGATTTAGATCTTTCCCTCCTCTCATTCCATCCTCTCCTCCAGTTTTAGGGAAAAGTAGTATCCATAAAGCTGGATATCTGTGTGTGTGTGTGTGTGTGTGTGTGTGTGTGTGTGTGTGTGTGTGCATGTGTTTATGTGTGTGTATGTGTTAGAAAGGAGATAGTCTATGGATGAACAGTTTTCTATGAATAGCCTCATGGATAGCCTTTTTGTGCGTGTATGATTTTGTAACACTAATTAATTTAAAACATCATGACCACTATGAACATAAGGTAATGTCCAGCCAGTGCAACACTATACACACATTCTAGCCAAATCACTTCAGGAAAAACCTGCCTTTGAGTTCTGGAGATAAAAGGTTTGAAAGAGACAAATGTCCTCTGTTCCTCTTGTTACTTTTTGGGACATAAACCCATGACTCATCTCAGCACTACTTTAGATTTACCCTGACCAAATCCAGATGTTTTTCTGTTCCAACTCTGTCATCCATACCATCCGTGCAATCTGGGTATGTTTGAACTTGATTTTGGACATTTTCTTCTGCTATGTAATCCCAGAACTTTGGGGTTCATTTTATGTGATCCACATAGACACTAACTTATCTGATTGGCATATAATTTTTTGGCTTTTGTCATTGGCTTCTGAAAGGAACAATTTCTCATGTGGACTAAGTGTGATTATTCAATCTATATTTGAGTTTTAGAACTTGGCTGTGGCAACCAGACCTTCACCACAGCTATAAGAATAACTCTAATTTGGGGTGACTGGGTGGTCAGTCAGTTGAGCATCCAACTCTTGATTTGGGCTCAGGTCACTATCCCAGTCATAGGATCGAACCCCACATCAGGCTCCATGTTGAGTATGGAGACTGCTTAAGTTTATCTCTCTCTTTCTCTCTGCCCCTCTCGTCTGCTCACACACACACTCTCTCTCTCTAAAAAAAGAAAAGAAAAAGAATAATTCTAATTTTTCTAAACTCATGCCCAGTTTCCCATACAACATGGGGGTTTGTGACTTTCTGGAAAATAAGGGAGTGTGATAGACAAACACAATACATTTTCTTCATTTCAATGGCTTAGATGGTATAAGTGAGACATGAAGTTATGTATCACACAGAGTTAGCAAGGGAAGATCAAATGAGGAGTTAAAACAAATATTATAGAGTTATAGTCAGTATGCTCAGGAAAATCTTCCAAGAAATGAAACTACCCAGGGTGAATTTGGAAGAAATTGCAACATAAAGAGGCCAAGACTGAGAAAGAGGTGACAGAGATAGGCTAGACAGAAGGAAGAGTATCAGTGAAGAATGAATAAGCATATGTCTTCAAGGAAGGCCAGTATCTTATTCTGTTGGAGGGGGAAGGTGAACTACAGAAAATATGGCAGGGGAAAAGCAGTTAATGTGGAGCTGCATGATTAGTTTGGGCCAGTTTATACAACATATATGAGTATGGCATATAGACAAAATATAATACAAGTATCAAAGAGATCCTATAAAGACATACATTTTAATGGGGGTTTTAAATCACCCATAGGTGAAGCAGGAAATGAATGGTCAGAATAGAAGGTTACTTCTGTGTAACAAGTAAGCCAAGGATGGAAGACAGTTTTAAAAAATTAGGAACTGCTCTATGTATGAAAAGCTATAAATTGATAAAGTTCAGAATAACATAACTAAACCTTGAAATTAAGAATTTATGAACATTATTATCAGTATCAAAGAGCATTTACTGAACATATGCTATTTACTAGGAATTATGCTAAGTACTATAGCACTTTATCTCACTTAATCATCAACAGAAAGCCTATGACCAATAGGCAATTGGAAATGTGAGCATAAACTTCTAAGTAATCATTTGGTAAAGAAGTAGAAAAAAAAAAAAAGCAATTGCAAAATATGTGGGAAAAACCCAAAGCAATATGCAGTAGAAAATATATAGACCCTAAAACATAAAAAAATAAGAAATGTTGACTATAAATGAACTTTTATTTAAGAAGCTAGAAAAGCTTATTAAATAACTCAAAACAAATTGAAAGAAAGGAAATGATAGAAATATAAATTATTAAAGTAAAAATTAACATATAATAGAGTTGAACAAAACCAAATATCAGTTTTACACAGAATAATAAAATACAAAGAAATAATTAAATAGAATACGCACAGATAGAGCAGTACCAACTGCAGTGTAGTTCATAATCGAAAATAAGTCATGTTTGTTAGAGGATAGAAAAATCAGCCTTAAAGTAAAAAGTATTATAAATGATGGAAAGTAGCAAAAATCATGGTGAAGGTACAGAATGTGAACAGAATAAATTTCTGTATTTAATCAATTCTCCATCTCTCTCCTTTCCTTCTATTAAGCATGTTACAGATACTTAAACCATTTACTTGTTTTCCAAAAATATATTTAACAATTTAAAGAACCATCTGTTTTATGTAAATACAGGCTAGAGGTTTCTTATTTTGCCAAATAATTAAATATTCTATTAGACCAAATATGAAAACATATCAGCAAATTAAGATGTATGTTTCAGTTACACTCGTAAGCAAGCTATAGAAAATTACTTTTAAGTGACTTCAGTTTAATTCATTTTCTTTTCCAAACATTTATAAAATAAATCAGCTTATAATTGGTTGTTCCTTTAAAATGTTCCTAGGTAAAACTTTTAAAGTTTTCATTTCAAGAGCAGGTTTATTAATTAGATCATTTTCAATACTGGTTATTAAACAGAATATTAATACATTATAAAGTCACAACTACAAATAGAATATTACATTGACTCAAGAAAAATATAGGACAATGGCCAGAAATGAGGATAAAGAGATCTATGTACATATAAACACAAAATGTATATAATAATGTTAACACAAATCAATGAAGAAATGGTATATTGTTTTGGCAGAAGTTGTGATTAAATTTACCATATCAAGAAAAATAAAGCCAGATCCTTACCTAAAACAATATACAAAGACGAACTTCAGATGCCAAAAGGAAATCTACGAAACTAATAGTCAATAAAATGGGAAAATATCATTGGACACAGTGATCAACATGTTAACAATAGTTAATTACATAGGAGAATATCTTTGACACACTCAATTTCTCAAGTAAATATTCAAAAGTCCAAAAATTGCAAAAGTAAATTGATAAATTTGATTACATAAAATTAAGAATTTATTTCCAATGAAGAACATTGTGGGTAAATCAATTAATTAAGAAAGGGTTAGGATAAATTACAGGGAGTGTCTAAAATCAACAAGAGACCAGTAACTAAATATAAAAGAAACTCATAAAAACCATGAGCAGTATCAACAAAAGGAATTCCAAAATTAATAAGGGGAGTAAAGGAGGAATAGACATTTTACAATGGAATAAGTTCCAAAGGCCAGTTGTATGAAGGGGTTTTCAAACACATAATAAGATATATACACACATTAAAATTACAGAAATATATAATTTTATAGTAACTATGTAGGCAAAAATTATCTGTAGAAAGCCAGATAATTCATGAAATTAGTTGGGATGTGGGAATATAGACATTCTTATATAGTGCTAATGATAAAAATTCTTAAACCTTCTTAGGAAGTAGGAAAAATACAAAGACAAAAACACAAAGACCAGAAAAGTAGTACAAAGAATATGAAAAATTATAAGGACAGAGAAAAATTCCTAAGTCCAAATAAAAGGAGTTCCAGAAAAAAAAAAGAAAAAAGAACAAAGAAATGGGGAGATGGTTGGAGATGAAATTATCAAATAAATAATTCAGGAAAATATCCAAAACCTGAAAGACTTGACTTCCAAGTTGAAGAAGTACAGCATAATGAATCATAAGAGAATTCATGCCAAGGCATATCATCAGGAAAATTCAGAACACAAGAACAAAGAGAAAATCCTAAAATCTTACAGAAAGGAAAAAAAAAGTCACATATAAAGAGTAGAAAACCAGACAAGCATCTGAGCTCAACAGCAATGTTGGAAGGTAGAAAACAGCAGAACAATGGTTTCAAAGTCAAGGAAAAATTGTTTCCAAATCTTAATTATATACCCAGACAATCAATCAACCTAAGGCTTGAACTTTTGATAACTAATATTATAAAATTATTTTAATGCATTCACATACAGCTTTGGTAAAATGAAATAATTTAAAAACTGATAATTTGATGCCAATTCAACCAGAGTACCAAAACTTCATAATATTATTAAAATTACCCAACCCACACTTCTTGTTTAAATTTTTTTGTAATGTGTATTCAATTTGAGAGACAGAGAGAGACAGAGCATGAGCAGGGAAGGGGAAGAGAGAGGGAGACACGAAATCCAAAGCAGGCTCCAGGCTCTGAGCTGTCAGCATAGAGCCCAACGCAGGGCTCAAACCCACGAACTGTGAGCTGATGACCTGAGCTGAAGTCGGACGCTCACCAACTGAGCCACCCAGGCACCCCTCACACCTTCTTGTTTAGATTACACACTCAAAAAATATTGAATAAGCATTTTTATCTAAATTCTTTATTTGAATATTCAGATCATGCATTCATTTTATATCCAAGTTAATACCTGTGATTATTCACATGAATATTTTATTTATACACACATATATCCACTTACACACATGAACACTTATATAAACACACACTCACATTCCTACCAATGCATCTAATCTAATGTCTTTCCCACAATGACTAATTTATTTAACTTTTATGGAGAAACTGTTTTTAGCACTGTATTACTAATTCACAAATGATGCCTATTGTCTAACATTCTGATATCAGGGTTCTGAAGGTTAACAAGTCACCATTATCCTTGAATTATTGTCCAAAATAATTTACTACAACTCAAATTTATGTGTTTAGATATTTCTTTATGGTTGGCTATACTCCCAAGAAGAGATTTGAGAATTTGATTCTGAAAGTCTGAGCAGTAACATAGTTATTGACCCACATTATCTTTACCTGGTTTATTCCATTCAAATAAAATTTCATTCTGTTCACTACCTCAGTAAGTTCATTGAGACTTCCATAGAATGTTATGGTAAGAAATTACATCCTTCACCATGTCTGGCTTTTTACAGCATTGTATGTCACCTATCTTCCCAAAGACCTAAGTATTTACTAGTATCCTAATATGTGATAACTAGCTTTCTTTGCTTAGGGTACACCAGAGCAATTACATAGCAAAGACATCTATCTAAAAAAAAATGGTTTCTCAAAGTAATAATTCTGCAGATAATATTTAGAGAGATAGGTAATGGAAGCAGTACAACTAATTTTTAAAATTTAAAATAACTAATTTTAGATGCATTACTAAATTACTTCACCCAAAATGAAGACAGTTAAAATTTAAGTAATTGCTTTAATGGAGATTAGTAGCAAATGCCAAAAAGAAATGAGTGGTATATTTTTAGAGACATTAACCTGTCAAGGATTACATACTAGAAGCATATATTTTGGCTTTGATTGCTTCAGAAACAAGCATCCCTTTGAGAGTTTTAACAATTCACATTGATTTCCACTCTTCCTGATAAATACGTGGCAAACATTTGTCGTAGCACACCTTGAGCTCATACTAAAAGAGATAAATCAAACTATCTACCAAGTCACCATATTCTCTCCTTTCCAGAATTAGCTGCCAGTAGCCTTTTAGTTATGACCCTACGTTTTCACATCAAAAGTCACTAGAGGTTAACTTTTCGTATGATTTATTCTTTAGCAGTACTGCATAGACACAAAAGAGTAATATGTATGTTTTAAAATACATATATTCTTTAATTGCAGTTAGTATGGCTACTTAACAAGGTATCCAAAATATAATGGCTTAAAACAATACCATTATTTATTTTTCTAACTAATGTCCAATTTCAGCTTGGCCTAGCGGGATTGTTTGATTTGCTCCACTTGGCATCAGGTGGAACAGCTCAAAATCTGGGGGTTATAATCATTTGAAGGCTTAGTAACTCAAATGTCTGGATGTTGATGCTTGGTATGCCTGGGACCTTGCTTGTTGTTATTGCTTAGAACATCTGTATGTGACTTCTCCATGTGGTGTAGGTGTTCTTACATCATGGTGGCTGGGATACAAAAGCAAATGTTGTGGGAGACAGAGAGAGCTGGGCAAGAAAGCTGTATCATTTTATGGGCTAGCTTCAAAAATCACATAGTATAAAATTCTCCCACACTATTGGTCAGGACAGCCATAAGCTCCATTCTATGTAAGGAGAAAAGACCTCTCGCTTCTTCATAAGAGGGATGCCAGCCATAGTGTAAGAAGAACATGTAGGATGAGTTATAGATATGAATATGTGTGTGTGTGTGTGTGTGTGTCTGCGTGCACATGAAGGCACACACACATGTGTAGAAATATTTGAGGGATGCAATGTGGTACACTTGGCCTCATTTTAACGCCAGTGGAAATATAACATTTTATTACTTATGGAAATTGTCAGAACTCTCTTTAAGAAATTGATAAAGAGTTACCTCACTCCACTCAATGAGTAGGGTCGGCACTGTCAACTATGACACTTTTATAAACACTTAGATTCTGGGAAAAATAAAACCAATTACAAATAGGAGAGTAAGGGACACCTGGTTTACTCAGTCAGTTGACCATCCGGCTCTTGATTTTGGCTTAGGTCACAATTTCACAGTAGTTGGGCTCTGTGCTGAGTATGGAGCCTACTTGGGATTCTCTCTCACCCTCCCTATCCTTCCCCTACTCCTGCTTTTTCTATCACAAAATAAATAAATAAACATTGAAAAAAAAAGAATAGGAGTAAAAAAGTATATCATGGAGAGGGTATAGTAAAAGGCCGTTGTTTTTGCCAGTTAAACATTCTTTTTTGGTTTGTTTTTTGTTTTTTGTTTTTTCAAAAACACTATCTGTTTACATTTGGGAGGCTTAGTCTACTGGAGTAGTTTATAATATCTTTTTGTACCTGTGACAATCATTGACACATACCTAACCAATAAGATACATCCATTCCCTTAGCCATAATGATGGGCTCAGCAGTAAGTTATAACCAATGTTTATCATTCCTGGAACTCTTGCTCAGACTTAGGGGAAAATTATGATCATTTCCCCTTGCAGTGCCCAAAAAGGTGGGATACAAATCTGTGTGTCATACTGGTCTTTTTGCTACTGAAATAAAATCATAAAGAATAAATCAAATACAGAAACAGAAACTTTATGAGTCATTTGAATTTTTAGATGTACTTAAGATACAACTTAGTTCCAATTTGTTCCATAATGTGAACAAATTCATTCATACTTTTTGATTTTTTATTATTTCAGGTCAAACAGGTTTCTATCTCTTACAATCAAGAACACTGAATAAATAGTATGTGGGCATTAGGAGGAAAAGAGTAGAGGTAGAATGGATATCTTCACATTGAAGTACAATTAATCATACTATAAAAATAGCAATAAGGCAGTTGTAAATCCAACCACATCAATAATTATAAATGTAATTTAAAGGCAGAGATTTCCAAATAGGATTTTTAAAAAACACAGCTATCTAATACATATAATTAAGAGCCTTTCTATTTATTTTATTCTATTTATTCTATACAAGTATTTAAAGTGAAATAAATATGGTAAGAATAAAGCCATTAGATCTTGGCCGACTACTGGTGAGAAGTCAAATATTTAGATCCATTAGAACCTTGAATGAGTAAAGAATCAACAATCAAACCCATCAGTAATGAAGCCCTAGTTAATGTTATAGCCTTTTTCCTTTATTTCTGTTCAAATTACCTTCTTTGTTTGTAAACTATTTCATTTGTTTTCAAGTATCCTTTTAATTTCCAGAATGACTGAGTGAGGAGTTCAATAAAATCTCTCCCTCAAAGCAACAAAAAATTAAACAAAACTGTCAACCAAGAGTTCCATATGCATAGATACTATTGTTCAAAAATATATCATTAGCAGACCAGTCTTAAAAACATGCTAAGGAAATATTCAAGCTCAAAGGAAAAAGCAACACAGTAACTTGAATCTACATGAAGAAATAAAGATTCCAAAAATATATAATCTAATTATCTATCTTAAGAACTGAGAAAGAAGAATAAACTAAACATGAAGAATAAAGAAATAATAAGGATTTGAGAGGAAAACTAGAAAAATCAATAAAACCAAAAGGTGGTTGTTTAAAAAGATTAATAAAATTGACAAATATTTTGGTAGACTGACAACTAAAAAAGATGATATAGAGGCACCTGGGTGGCTCAGTTGATTGAGCATCTGACTTCAGCTCAGGTCATGATCTTGCAGTCCATGAGTTTGAGCCCCGCATCAGGCTCTGTGCTCACAGCTCAGAGCCTGGAGCCTGCTTCAGATTCTGTGCCTCCTTCCCTCTCTGCCTCTACCCTGCTCACACTCTGTCTCTCTGTCTCTCTTCCTCTCAAACATAAACATAAAAAAATTTTTTAAGGCGATACAAATTAACAAAATCAAGAGTGAAACAATGTACATAATCACTTATATCACATATATTAAAATTATTATGATAATAATATGAAGAACTTGATATTAACTATGAATATATTAGCATAGAAATGGAAAAATTTCTAAAAACACAAATTTCCATAACTCAAGGAGAAAGGTGAGAATGTAAACTGGTGCAACCAATGTAGAAAATAGTATGGTGATTTCTCAAAAAATTAAAAATAGAAATATCATATGATCCAATTTCTACTCTTGGATATTTTTCAAGGAAAATGAAAACACTAATTCAGGAAGATATATATACCTTTATGTTTATTGCAGCATTATTTACAATAGCCAAATTGTGGAAGCAACCTAAGTATCCATCAACAGAAGAATGGTAGAAGAAAATGTGTTATATATACATACATACACAGACACACACACACACACACAGACACAGACACACACACACACACACACACACACACACACACACACACAATGGGATATCAGAAAGCCATAAAAGGATAAGATTGTGGCATTTGAGACAATATGGATGGACCTAGAGGGTATAATGCTCTAAGTTATAAATGAAATATAGTGAAATAAATAAGTTAGAATAAGAAAGACAAATACCATATGATTCCACTCATAAATGGAATCTAAAAAAATAATAAGCAAACAAAAAATCAGAACTATAAATACAGAGAACAAACTAATGGTTGTTGGAGGAGAGGGGTGTGGAGGATTGGACAAAATGGGTAAAAGGGAGAGGGAGATACAGGAGTCCAGTTATGGAATGAGTAAGTCACAGAAATAAAAAGCAGAGCATAAGGAATACAGTGAGTGATACTTTAATAGCAAGGTAATGGGACAGATGGTAGCTATACTCATGGTGAGCATAGCATAATGTATAAACTTGTCAAATCACTAAATTGTACACCTGAAGCTAATATGACACTGTGAGTCAACTATACATACATACCTAAAGAGGAAGAAGAATAAGAAGGAAAGGGGGAGAGGAGGAAAGGGAGGAGGAGGAGGAAGAGGAAAAAGAAAAAGAAGTAGAGGAAGAAGAAAAAGATAAAGGAGAAGAAATAGAAAATCTGAATAGAACAGTAAAAAAGTAATTGAGTTAGTAAATAAAATTTACAAAGAAAACTCTAGGCTCTGATAACTTCATGGATGCCTTCATTCAAACATTTAAAGAAGAAATGCTAATTCTTCACAAACTTCCCCAAAAAGTAGAAATGGAGAGAACACTTTCCAACTCATTTTGAGTCCAGTATTTAATACCAAAGCCAACTACATCACAAGGAAAGAAACATTTGATAAAATTCAACACCCATTCACTATAAATCCAACATTCCTTTACTATGAAAATTCTCAGCAAACTAGAGGTAGAGGTAGGAGAAAAACCTCCCAACATAATAAAGAGCATTAAGGAAAAACCTACAACCAACATTACATTTCATCATTTAAAAATTCATCCTTCCTTCAAAAAACTGGAAATAATACAAAGATAATGACTTGTTATGTACACTGAACATTAGACTGCAAGTTCACCACGTGTAATAAATCAACATAAATAAATAAAAAGCATCCACATTTAAAGAAAGACATAACATTGTCTTTATTTGCATACAACATGATCCTCTAGATGTAAACAAAACACAACACCCCTAAAAAAATGCACCAAAACACTTCTAGAAGTAACAAATGAGTTCATCAAATTAGACAGATGCAAGATCTATCTACCAATGTCAACAAATATCTATATACTATCAATAAACAGTCTAAAAACAAAAGTAAGAAATAAATTCATTCCTGGGGTGCCTGGGTGGCTAAGTCTGTTAAGCGTCTCTCTCAGTTTTGGCTTAGGTAATGATCTCAGGGTTCGTGAATTTGAGCCCCACATCAGGGTCCATGATGATGATATGAAGCCTGCTTGGGATTCTGTCTCCCTCTCTCCCTGCCCCTCCCCTGCTTGCTTTCTATCTCTCTCTAAACAAATAAACAAACACTAAAAAAATTTTTAGTTAAAAAAATGCATTCCTAGTAGCATAAAAATATATTTCAGAGTATGTTTTTAAAAGTACTATAAGACTTATACACTGAAAAATAAAAATCATTGCTGGGAGAAATTAAAGAACATCTTTAAGAAACAGGCCATGTTCAGCAAAAGGCAGACTCAATATTGTTAACATGGCATTCCTTCCCAAATTCATCTGTAGATTCAATGCAATCCCTTATTAAAGCCCCTGCGATTTTTTTTCTTGGGGTTGTTATTGTTTTGTGTGTTTGCTTGTTTGTTTGTTGCAGAAATTGATAATTTTGTGGCAAATTCTAAAATTTACATGGAAATGCAATCAAGACGTCAGGTATAGAATTATAGATAAATGGAGCATAATTCAAAGTCTAGAAATAAATTTTCACATTTATAGTTAATTTGCGATGAAACTGCCAAAGCAATTCAAGGAGCAAAAATACTATTTCCAACAGATGGTGCTGAGACAATTGGGTATTATCATGCAAAAAATATAAATTTATAACTCTATTTTCAAATGAACTAAAAATGAATCACAGAACTAAATGTAAATACTAAAACTATAAGTCTTTTAGAAGAACACACAGGTATAATTCTCTATATCCTTAGGCGAGGGCCAATAAAGAAAAAAATAATAAATTAGACCTTATCAAAATTTTAAATGATTATACCTCACACATGCACACAAAAAAAACACCATTAACAAAATAAAAGGAAAAGTCACAATAAAATGAATTACTTGCAGATCAGACTTCAGATAAAATACTTTTATCCTAATTATATGATAACGCAGTTCAAAAACAAGAGCACAGAAACCCAATGAAAAAATGGGCAAAAGACTTAAATATACACCTCACCAAAGAAGATATATTAATGGCCAATAGGTAAATGGAAAGATGCTCAATATCATTAGTTATGAAGGAAATGTAAATGAAAACCACAAAGATACACCATTTTACATGCACTAGAATGGCTATAATAAAACGATATACAATAGCAAGTGTTAGTGAGGATATGGAGAAAGAGGAACCCTCATACACTGTAGACGGGAATGTAATATGGCACCACCACTTTGGAGCCACTTGAAAGTTTCATAAAAAGTCAAACATAAATTTACCCTATGACCCAGAAATTCCACTGGTTGGAATTTACCCAAGAGAAATGAAAATATGTCCAAAGACATGTATTCATTTTTTTTGAATAATAACAATGACATAACCTTTAATATTTTCATGCTTGCACAATGATATGGTATTAGTAGGGATCCTATACCATTTTGTATTTTAATGTTCTGTTTTTCTATCCCTTTTCTGCCCTGAACTATTAATTTCTTGACATGAGGAAAGGTTCTTTGCTCAACTTTATGTCTGCAGTATTCATGCCAATGATGACACAGAGTAGACTTTTAATAAATATCAATTACATATGTTTTTACCTCTGTAAAATGGAGATAATGGTATTTTTGTTTTACATCTTATAGAGTTGTTACAAGAATCAAATAAAACAATGTGTATGAAAATTCTGTGTCAAACAAAATGTACTCTACACATATCAGAAGTTATGATGATCTCTCAACTAGGAAAATATGATCTATATGAGAAATCACAAAGGTTTGCATCAATACCACTGGCATTTGGGGGTGGTGAGAATCCAGGCTATTCCTTTACTTGTTCAACAAAAATATAAAAAAATTAACTTATCCTTACCAAATGTATAAAACTTACAAAAATCAGTAAAATTCCTGACATATTGACTTCTATTTTTCAAATTTATACAAAATTACTTCTTTGAATTTACAGCAAATATCTGTTTTCATGTGAAACAATGTATCTTTACAAAGGTATTTAAGGGCACAGAAATCTCCCTGGAAGCTGAACCATGTTTAACCTTTAAATGCCAACGTTTTCTGCATTATCATCAAACCACCTGAAAGTTGGTAAGCTCAGAGCCAGATGATCTCCAAGGCCTCAAATTGAAGCTGATGATTCTTCCCACCATTGCCCCTCCCCAACCCCCACAAACATATTGGCAATTAGTTCTCTTCTATCTATGTTCTTTGATTAGTAACTTATGGGCCAGCAACCGTAAATGTATTTCTTCAATATATCCTCAAATTCCTAAGTTACTTTATTTATTGATGAAATTCATGACATTTTGGTCATCCAGCATCTCCAAAATCTGATGAGTTAGGTTGACATCAGTCATTGAAAATATTCTTCTGTTTAAAAAAAAAATCATGCCATGGTTATTTCTTAGTGTTTATGACAGGCCACTTACTTGTTAATAATCAGCTGTTGAAAAACTTCATTTAAACTTTGTATTCATTACTTTCAGGTTTTTATTTCTCTTAGTAATTCAATTTATAATGGCAAGATTTGCTTAAGCAGTGGTAAACAACTGTGGTTTCTATTGAAGAATACCAGAGTTTCTGAGGATTAATACATGATAACAAGTACCAAGATAATGGAGGAAATTAATACATTCTACTTCTGAAGTTGCTGGAAATACTTTGTCAACTTTCCTCCTCTACCCTCTAGCACTCATTAATGCCTTCCCAGGGCCAAAAAATTTTTTTTCTCTAAGTTCCAGCCCTCGGAAGAACCCTTCCGGAATGAGAACAAAGAAATTACAGAGGCCTTAAATCAGAATGCTATCTTTTTTTTTAATATCTTCCTATTTTATTTTTTAATTTTTTTATATGAAATTTATTGACAAATTGGTTTCCATACAACACCCAGTGCTCATCCCAAAAGGTGCCCTCCTCAATACCCATCACCCACCCTCTCCTCCCTCCCACCCCCCATCAACCCTCAGTTTGTTCTCAGTTTTTAACAGTCTCTTATGCTTTGGCTCTCTCCCACTCTAACCTCTTTTTTTTTTTTTTTCCTTCCCCTCCCCCATGGGTTCCTGTTAAGTTTCTCAGGATCCACATAAGAGTGAAACCATATGGTATCTGTCTTTCTCTGTCTGGCTTATTTCACTTAGCATCACACTCTCCAGTTCCATCCATGTTGCTACAAAAGGCCATATTTCATTTTTTCTCATTGCCACGTAGAATTCCATTGTGTATATAAACCACAATTTCTTTATCCGTTCATCAGTTGATGGACATTTAGGCTCTTTCCATAATTTGGCTATTGTTGAGAGTGCTGCTATGAACATTGGGGTACAAGTGGCCCTATGCATCAGTACTCCTGTATCCCTTGGATAAATTCCTAGCAGTGCTATTGCTGGGTCATAGGGTAGGTCTATTTTTAATTTTCTGAGGAACCTCCACACTGCTTTCCAGAGCGGCTGCACCAATTTGCATTCCCACCAACAGTGCAAGAGGGTTCCCGTTTCTCCACATCCTCTCCAGCATCTATAGTCTCCTGATTTGTTCATTTTGGCCAGTCTGACTGGCGTGAGGTGATACCTGAGTGTGGTTTTGATTTGTATTTCCCTGATAAGGAGCGACGCTGAACATCTTTTCATGTGCCTGTTGGCCATCCGGATGTCTTCTTTAGAGAAGTGTCTATTCATGTTTTCTGCCCATTTCTTCACTGGGTTATTTGTTTTTCGGGTGTGGAGTTTGGTGAGCTCTTTATAGATTTTGGATACTAGCCCTTTGTCCGATATGTCATTTGCGAATATCTTTTCCCATTCCGTTGGTTGCCTTTGAGTTTTGTTGGTTGTTTCCTTTGCTGTGCAGAAGCTTTTTATCTTCATAAGGTCCCAGTAATTCACTTTTGCTTTTAATTCCCTTGCCTTTGGGGATGTGTCGAGTAAGAGATTGCTACGGCTGAGGTCAGAGAGGTCTTTTCCTGCTTTCTCCTCTAAGGTTTTGATGGTTTCCTGTCTCACATTTAGGTCCTTTATCCATTTTGAGTTTATTTTTGTGAATGGTGTGAGAAAGTGGTCTAGTTTCAACCTTCTGCATGTTGCTGTCCAGTTCTCCCAGCACCATTTGTTAAAGAGGCTGTCTTTTTTCCATTGGATGTTCTTTCCTGCTTTGTCAAAGATGAGTTGGCCATACGTTTGTGGGTCTAGTTCTGGAGTTTCTATTCTATTCCATTGGTCTATGTGTCTGTTTTTGTGCCACAAAGACGTATTCAAATGTTCATGCAATCATTATTCTTAACAGCCAAAAATTACAAACAATTCATAATTCATGAATTAATGAGTGAATGAGAAAAATGTGCATATTCATACAATGGAAAGTCATTTGGCAATTAAAAGGAATGAAGTACTAATACATGGTATCATATAGATGAATTTCAAAAATATGCTAAATGAGAAAAGTCAGATTAAAAATAATGTATGATTCCATTTATATAAAAAGGCTAAAAGAGGTCTTTCTATAGAGTCAGAAAGTAGATTAGTGATTACCTGAGCTTTCAGATTAGAACAGGGATTGTGTACATACCCAAGAAGACTCTTTCTGGGGGAACGGAAATGTCGTAACATAGGACTGTGGTAATGGTTACATAACTCTAAATTTAGCAAAAATCATTGAATCATACACCTAAAGTGGTGAATTTTATACTATGAATTTTATACTTCAATAAAGTTCTTTAGGCTCAGTCAGTTAAACGTCCAAATCTTGATTTTGGCTCATGATCTCATGGTTCATCGGATCGAACCCTGTGCCTTGCTCTACACTGACAGCATGGAGCCTGCTTAGGATTCTCTCTCTCCCGCTCTCTCTGCCTCTCTCCCCTGCTCATATGTGCTTTATTATTCAAAAAAAATAAATAAACATAATAAGTAAAGTACTTTAAAAAGAATTCTTTAAATAATTTTATTACAATGAGTTAACTTAAGTATACTTAGCACTGAAAATAAATAAAGACAGAATTATACTTTATTGTGTCCCTTGAGAAGTAAACACTAGGATAAAATGTTAAGGAAAACATGGCACTATTATAATACAGGGCTTATTTTAATTGTCTTCAGCATAGAAATTAATCGAAAACATACCACAGAAAAACTATCTGACTAATTATAATGTTATTAAAATGGAAAACCATTTTTCTCCATTTATTAGAAGAAAAAAATGTTTCATTGTATTTTGCTTAAGATAAGCTATTTCAAATATTTAAATCAACTACAATTTTGGCATTATTTCCCTTAGGTCTTTAATTTCTTCTGAAGGTTTAATTGCTAATATAATAATTTTAAATATAGGGTCATACTTTCTATAGCAGATAATTAAAGTGTATAAACTGTGAACTGGATTTTACACAGCCAGAATTACTATACGCACTACACATCTTCTTTTATATTTTGTCAATTTGAAGTTTATAAAACATTCATAATATTTCACTTATTTATTCAGCAAAAGATAGATTTGTCATTTACGATACATCAGACAAAATTCTAGGTTCTGGAAAATATTAGGACTAAAGTAAACCAAAAATCCATGAATTTGTAGAACTTATACCCTATTAGAGAAAAATTTATTTCATGTCTTTTCAAACACTTCCAGTTACAATTTATTATTATCTAAAAGGGCTTATTACTTAAATGCTAAAGTTTTTTTTGCAATATTATTTCACTCTAAAACCAATGGTAAAATATAGTCCAAAGTTGTGTCCATGCTCTAGGATATTTCAGATTTAGTTTCAGATAGCAACATAAATCAGTCAGATATATACTTTTCTACATTAGGATACATCAGAATAATGTATAAATGTTCTGTAGGTATATAATTTTAGTAATGCTACCAACTGAAATTCTAACATAATGAATTAGAAAAACAGCAAAATAAAAGCAATATATTTGAGTAGGAAGAGGTCTTGCTATACAGTACTGGGGACCTATATTTAAAATGTAAAAACAAGAGGTACCTAGCTGACTCAGTCAGTAGAGCATGTAACCCTTGATCTCAGGGATTCTAAATTCAAGCCCCACATTGGGTATAGAGATTGCTTAAAAATTAAATCTTAAAAATAATAAAATATAAAAAAAGCCCCTACTTACGTAACTTCACTCAAACATAGAAATATTTTAAAGGAAGCTGTTTTATTTTAAAAATGCATTACCTATTTAAGAAAGAACCCTGGCACACTTATGAAATCATTTTTAATGCTTGCTTGATTTGGTTATACAGATTTTACTAACACAGGGAAAGTGCCTCTATTCTCACTGTTTTCTGGCATAATGTGTAACTGAAATAATTATTGAAAATAACTGAGTAAAATTACATAGAGAACTTTGACTCACTGTTTTTCTTAATTGATTCTGTTAGTTTCTCAAAACTTACTGTATATTTGAAAGTGATAATATTCTTAGCTAAGAAACACTAGATACTTAGTTTGTGTTATATATTCTGTTAGGTCTTCTAAATAGCTTATCTAGTAAATCTTCACAAAACCCTATGAGAAAGATGTTCTTTAACATCTCTATTGTAAATATGTAAAGATAAACTGGAACTTGTATTGGGAAAGGTGTAGGGGGGCACATAACTAGGAAGAAAAGACAGAATTTAAATACAGTCTTGCATCTAGAGTTTACTAAATCGAGAGACCTACCTCTCCGTTTATATTTACCACTATTAAGATCCATTAAAAGTGTCAGGGAATAATAATTCCAGGCAAGGTAACTCTGAAACTATAATAAATAAAATAAAATAAGGCCACCTCATAATTTTTTTGTCAAATAATTTTTCTATCTAAGAACAGACAAAAATAAAGTCACTGTGGCACCCACTATGTAGCAAACGTGTGCCTACTCTAGCTCATATAAGGGCATGCTATTTCTTTACCCTCATATGTTGGCCCTCATTGTGTTCTGTCTTCCTTATAGATAAGATTCACTGAGATGACCAGTCAAAGAACTGCCTCTGCTTTCTGAAAACATCTGTCTAAAACAAACCCTCCTGCTTCCTAGGTCCTTCCCTAAATCTCAAAACCAAAACTCAAGTTCTATAACAGGTGCTTTCTAGCACCTTCTAAATGAGATACTCCAGAGTTCTCCCAAAGTATGTTCTCCCTTGCTGTAATGAGTAATAAACCCAACTGTTCAACTGCATATATGTTCCTCGTCCTCATTTGAGCCATCAATTAGAAATGCAGCATGATTTGAGGTGTGCTGGTTACCATGACTATATATTCATGGTAGTAGATTCAAGAGGAAAATATTAAATAGGTTAATTTTTGTCATTTTAACCCAAATGACACTTCCTTTATTTTTCACCTCATCTTATCAGTTCTTCATAAGGGGCAATCAACTTTATTCCCTGCTAATTAGGAAAAGGAAATGTGTTTACTCAATTTTGAGATTAGACATTATTTTCAGAGCTTAAAGTCTAAATAAGAATACTAGATGTTCAGGGCCTTCAACATGATCAGTTATAACTGCATAAATATTTCACTGGTTAATTTTGTAATGACAAAATCATCTTTGAAAAATAGTTTTCAAAACTCTTTGTTAGGTTGATTCTAATATTCACATTTCATCTTAAACTTTATCATATTAAGACTGTATTTTCAAATAACTGGTTATGGTATGTCTTTATGTGTCCTATAATAAATGTTATTGTGTGGATAAAATTAGAGAACATTTGAAAATGAATCTAGGATAGGGGCACCTGGTTGGCTCAGCTGGTAGAGTGTGCGACTCTTGAACTCAGGGTTCTGAGCTCCAGCCCCATGTCAGGGATAGAGATTACTTAAAAATAAAATCTTAAAACAAAACAAAACAAACAAACAAACAAAAAACAATGATGGGGCGCCTGGGTGGCTCGGTTGGTTAAGTGTCCAGCTTCAGTTCAGGTCATGATCTTGTAGTTCGTGGGTTCAAGCCCCACATCAGGCTCTGTGCTAACAGGTCAGAGCCTGGAGCCTGCTTACAATTCTGTATCTCTCTCTCTCCACCCCTCCCCTACTCACACTCTTTCTCTTTCACACAAATATTAAAAAAAAAACAGAAGAAAATGAATCTAGGATACATGTTGGCACAGTGGTATTCTATACATAATCTTTCCTTTCTCCCTTACCTCTTTCAGTTTAAAGTGATTGATAACATTCCTTTCAGCTAGATTATAGTCTCGAGGGGATTTTGGACAAAAACTGTCATTATTGGTCAAAAATAATCCAAATAAAGTATTCCAAAGATAACTGACCCTCTGGTTTAAGTTGTATAAATTATTTTATATGTTTAAACCCATCAGATGCCATGATTGATTGGAATATAAGCATGATCTAGAAATACAAATACCCCATATATTCCAGAAATCCAGGAATATCTCTGACTTCTATCTTCCTACATCTCCATTGTGTTTACAGTAACACAGAGCCTTGTCATAATTTTCTCCATAACTTTATTCCAACTACCACTCTCTTCTAGAGATTTTACTATCTGTTGGATATTAAAACAAAAACAAAACTATGACCCACTCCCCATTAAGATTTCCAAACTTTTACCCTATGGCCTTTCCAAAGGGTATCATGCACTTATTTCAGATTCCATAATCCATCATTATAATCACCTCTTTGATTTTATGTTCCATCTCTTACTTTTCTCCTCTTCCTCAAGTATAAATGACTGGTAAAAATCTTACCCTCCTAAAATTCTACCCTTTTCACATTTGTTTGCTACCCCAAATCAAATAAGCATGGCTAGAGAAAACTACAGACCATGCTTACTGGTCTCACTTTTAAGTTCAGAATCACAAACCTCAAGTGAGTCCTTAATGCTTCCTGGTAATCAAATAGCATTTCCCTGGTCCCTTTGTCATTCGCCCTAGGACACTCAGTTCTGACTTCTCTTTCTTCAAACCTCAAATCTCTCTCTCCTCATTCTCACTCTTGGCTAATAGTCTTTCTCATTATAAGAATGAGAAAACAAAAGTAACTGAAATACATTCACATTTTCCTACCACCATCTCTCCCATTTTCTAAATTTTTTTAAATGTTTATTTTTAAGAGAGAGAGAGACAGAATGCAAGCATGGAAGGGGCAGACAGAGAGGGAGACAAAGAATCCGTAACAAGCTCCAGGCTCTGAGCTGTCAGCACAGATCCCAAAGTGGGGCTCGAAATTACAAACCGTGAGATCATGACCATGGCTCATAACCTGAGCCGAAGTTGGATGCCCAACTGACTGAGCCACCCAGGTGCCCCACAACTCTCCCATTTTCTATCCCAACTCTCCCTCCCCTACCCTCTCTCCCTTTAATCCTATTACAATGGATAAACTCCCATGCTTCTATTTGTGATAATTCCCTTCACTTGAGGACTGGACATTATCTTCAGTGGAAGCAGACATCTTGCCTGGATTGTTCTTAACACTCCTTTCCACAAAGAAAAGATCCCAGTTCTTTCTAGAAGGGCAAGTTGGGGAAATGAGAAAGAGATCCAGATAGTTTGTTATTGCTATAGCTCTTTGGAGAAGAGAGAATTAACCTTGATCTTTTTTGGTAAAGTCTCTGAAAGTAAAAAGAAATGTTGAGATTAATGATAATTCAAAATTACTGGTTGAACATGAGCATTCCAGAAAAATGAGAGTGATCCATATCCCTATCACATGATCCTGTGGAAACAATAAATGAAAGGTGATGAGTGAGGTATCAGGCCCTAAGTGGATCAGAAGCACTGCACTTGGCTTCCTGTGGCTGAAAAAAGGGAAGGAAGGCAGATTAATCTATGTGTGCACCATAGGAGTATACAGAATTAATGACAGAAAAAGCTAACAACTGTGTAGGAATCTGATGACTGTAATGAGGGACACTCAGTTGAAAGCTTTATGTACCATATAATAAAGTGGAAACATGGCAAGTTGAATAGAAGTTAACAAGGAAAATTGTAGAAGTCTTTCAAGCAGATGGGATCAAAACCAAACATGTCTAGTTAGAGTTTAGCAGAAGTCAGCCAGGCTTTTTTGGTGATGACCAGAAACAAGCTATTACCTAGTTATGTAATGACCCTAAGTAGGCCCCCATATCATAGATCACGTGGAAAACATGGAGAATTGGGTAACCCTGACTTGATTGAACTCATACTTATCTAATGACATATTTCAAATGTTAATGTTTGTGTCTTTATTTCCCCTGCCACATTGTGTGTGATCTTTCTCCTAGATAGCCAGAAGAATTTTTTTTTAAATGAAACTTTACACTGCACAACTTTAAAAGAGGAGGTCAATGCTGAATTTTTTTTTTCTGTTGTTGTTTGTTTGTATTCCAAGAGATTTCTGAGGATTGGTCAGGAACCTATAATGAAATCAATTTTTGCTGCATTATATGGAATTGGAAAGATCATAGAGGAAGAAACCATCTTTAGAACTACTCTTTCCACTCTTAAGAAATCTATAGAAGGGGTCCTTTGGTTAGAATAAAGGCAATGAGACATGAATGGGTGTTACCTTGGAGGACATGAGTGTCCCTACTCTCTCTAGGAGAGAAAGGTGGAGTGAAGGTTGCAGAAGCAGGCTGCACGGCATGTGACTTGTGTTTGGACACCTTGTGGGAATTCAACAAA
Source organism: Prionailurus viverrinus (assembly GCF_022837055.1). Classification (NCBI taxonomy): domain Eukaryota; kingdom Metazoa; phylum Chordata; class Mammalia; order Carnivora; family Felidae; genus Prionailurus; species Prionailurus viverrinus. The sequence goes on from NC_062564.1 coordinate 19,651,893, forward strand.
CATGAAAAAGTCAATCAAGTGCCTTTAGCACAATTGAAATATTGCCACAATTTGTCATGGTAGAAAAACCCTATTAATTGTCTAATTTCTATAGAGTATGGTCTTCCTTTGCCAGCAGTATGCATGTGACCCATCCTTGCCCCATTTGGACTTCCCTGGATTAGATAGACAGCTTCATTTTTTAATAGACAATCATAAGTACCACATGAATGAAACAGTCATCCTTGACTTTGACCTTGAAGCTCAGAAGGGTTATCGCTTTAATGAAGAGAAAATTCTCAGTGATATTTTAGTGGGACTTGAGAAAACATTACATCTAAAATGACTAAAAAAAATGTAATTGATGAAGGTTGGGTTTTCTAATATTAGATGAAAAGCAATACTCAAAATAAAGACCACATTAAGTTCTATGAGACAAATTCAAAAGCATACAAAGACAATTACACATCCAAGCTTTGAGTGGACAGCTTGAGGCCTGTCAATACTAGATTTGCTACATTTTCATCTTGTAGATGTACTGTAATTTTTTTTTTGTATTTACCCTCTAATTACACTGCAATCCTTGGGGATGTAGGGACTATGTGTTACTAGTTTCTCTAGCCAAAGAAATTACTAAATTACCTAGAATATAACAACTGCTCAACAAATAGTTTTGAGTGAAAAAAATACAAGCATGTGGAGATAAAAATAATTCATAACTGTTTCCTGCATTGCCATGATAAAAGGAATGCAATAATGGAGAGGACTGTTTCTCCAATTTACATTGCATGTCTGGGTCATCTGAAAAAATTTTTGCTTTAAAATATTGTTTGTCTGGGTGGCTCAGTCAGTTAAGCATCTGACTCTTGATTTTTGCTCAGGTCACAATCTCATGGTTCATGGGTTCAAGCCCCTCCTTCAGGTTCTGCACGGACACCAGGAAGCCTGCCTGGGATTCTCTCTCCCTGTCTCTCCCCAAAATAAAGTAACTAAACATTAAAATAATAGTAATGAAATAAAATATTGTATGTCTGAATAAATAAATCTACATCACGGTGAACCCTTAGAGAGCTGTAAGAGTTAAGTATCCCAATAATGCATTCAAATTTTTTTCTCCATTGAGAATTCTCTGTCATCTTAAGTAATTGAAAACTATTATGGAATGTATGGGAGTTAAAGTACAAAAGTGTTTCTAATTAGTAATTTTGGGGAGATCTCCACTTTCTGCCTTTACAAATTCTCAGGCATACACACTGATAATCATTTCAGGCAACGTAAGAGAAAAGGTGGAGAAGAGACTGTCCGATGGAGCACTTTGTTTAGAGCACATATGGTCCCATATAAACCAGCTCATGTGGGAAAGCTGGGACAACTGCTATTTTTATGTAATTATTGTTTATTCTATGGCAATATTGAAGAATACTTTGAAAAACTTTTCATTCTACACAGTATTAAATTGAATGGAAGTGTTAACAGAAAAAAGATATTACTTTTTCTAGTGTGTAGCCTTAAAAGAATCATCTCCAGAACCTGTGTTATTGATTATGCAAATGCTCCTCAGAAAAACTGACTTTTCATTATTTAATACACCCATTCATTCCTTAAGCATATATTTTCTAGCATATATTTTCTAAACTGCAGTATACAACAGGTGCTTGCATACAGCCGAGTACAGATAAATCCCTGCTCTCACCTAGGGACCCTCAGAGAAGAGCTGTGGAGAGGGGTGGAGAAAGACACTAAACAGGTAGAAACATGAGTAAGAGAACCTCAGAATCATGTTCCATAAAGGAAATGTTCCTTTCCTAATGGAAAGGTGGGTTCAGACAGTAGGTGAAAGGAGAGAACCTCAGAATCATGTTCCATAAAGGAAATGTTCCATAATGGAAAGGTGGGTTCAGACAGTAGGTGAAAGGACGGGCCTATTTGAGGAAGTAAACTGATGCCTGAAAGATATAAAAGACCCACTAAGTGCCAAGACCTTCAACATGGTTCTTGTCTCCTTCTGCAGAAGTTTCATAGCCTGGGTAGTAATCAGGAAAATAATTTTTGTGTAAACAAGAGCACATAGTCATTCAAAAGAATCATTATGGGGAGAATTAATAATTGTTCAAGAGACAGTTATTCCACAAAATCAGAGAAATAGGTAGGGGGCATTTAAGAGAGCCATTAAGATATTAGTGGAACTAGCAAGCAGCTTTCCAATGGTAAACATACCATTTAACACTTACACTTAAAAGCTGAGAGTAAGCAATCATAGAAAAGAATATTCAAAACCAATTAATAGCCTAAGGCAGACTCTACCTAAGTGTGAAAGAGAAACACAAAATATTTAGCAACTGGCCACCATGTTCTTTTAACTTCTTAAAATGTTGAGTTATTTAACTGTTCGTCTTTCATTTCTTTTAAATTAGTCAATGTTTTCTCAGCCGTTAGTGTTACTGAGCTACCTGCACATCTCTCTCAGCTGTCCACAGTGGCATATGATTCCACCAGTCATCCATTCCCTTCTTTCCCCAATGATTATTTATTGTTATTGAAAACGTATATATTCAGTGGTAAGATTTAAAAAAAAATGAGTTAAATACAAACCCATTCCCACACAATTTAGGCCTGTTTACACTTAGTGAAAAATAAGTCACACCAACCTCTTGGTAGCAATTATCATATACAGTATACATTTAAGGGTATTCATAAATAGCATGGGATGAAACAAATTTCACATAAGATATTCTGAAAGATCAAATTAAGAAGCGCAGTTTCCATAAATTTTAACCTTGAACTTGAAATCAGCAAATCACGCCCTTAGCATAGTTAGCACTGCGTGATCGTCTATGAACTTCTGAGGCTTAAGTTCCCACAACCCTATTTTCTCCCAGGGAGAGTATGTCAAGTTACACATGGAAGCACAGCAAAAGCTATGAGAACCTTGAATATAGTCCAAATGACATATCCGAGTTTGGCTTTGGCCTCTCTTTTGTCCCTTTTCAATCCTCCTCTTCGATCCCTCCTCCCGGAATGAATACAAGGCCGCCCAACCAGAACTACTGCAGGGATTAGAGCAACCACTATTTTTCCGGGCACTGCAGTGCCTGTAAAACTTTAATGAACTCATGAAACTTTTATCGTTTTCTCTTCTTTTTGACTGGGGTGTGATATAACCACCACCACAAAATTAAAAATAAAAAAAGTGTAAAATGTAAAGAAATAAAAAGAAAAAAAGGCAAACAGAGCAGTAGAGATTTTCATGAAGACAAAACTCACAGTTCTTTCACTTGTGCTAGCAAGACCAGGAGCCTTTATTATCCCTGGGAATGATGTCTGACAGAACAGAACTAAACGGAACAATCAGAAAGCTCCATATAAATCCATAAGAAAATCAAAGGTTTGCACACAGTCATATGTACTGTCGGCCCTTATCTAATAAGAAACACTAATTTAATTCGTTCTTTTGATTACATATTTTAAGAAGCAAGAAAATGGATTTTTAATGATTTTAGGACTGTTTTTCGGAATATTACAAATGATATGTACTAAAAAAAAAAATGACCATGCTATTCAGAAGTTTAAATTCAACACTCAATCCTCTTTTTCCTATCTTTTTCATCTCCTTAAAAATCTAGGGTCTATCATTTTGAAGAGCACATATGAAGCCTCATACTAGTTTTTAGTAAGGTAATTTGCCATTTTTAACATAAAAATCTTTACATGGCTTTCTTTATTCCCATTAATCCTTTCTTAATTTCCTTATGTTCATTAATAATCCATTTTTCTCGCACGATTAAATTCATCCGTTAACCCAGAAAAACATCGTATTCAAAATAAATCTTTTCGAAACTAGAGACACTGCTTTTATTTTTCCTAGTTGTAAAGTTTAAAAGGTGATCACATTCTGTCTGTGAGTTGTCGAAATATTTCCTATTTAACTTGTGGCAATCTTTTGCTTTAGAGTGTGATCAGCATGTCCCGTTTGGAAAAAGAATAAACTTCCAGCATAAACATAAAGTGTTTGCATGAAACCCTCTGAGCTCCAAAGCGCTTGTTTGCTTGGAGGGTTAGCACAGTTCATCACAGCCTAATTTTCCAGTTTGTTAATAAAGGTATGAAAGCTATCACTGTAAGAGAAATATTAAAGTCAGATATGATTCTAGTGTGACCATGGGGATGAGTTAAAGTGACAGGGCACTAATTACTGCCTTTAATAGGGCATTAAAGGCTGGACACCATAAACACTATTTTATCAGGGCACAGGTAGCAAATCCAGCAAGTGTTTTTAAACCTATAACATCCTGAAATGTAGTTGCAGAAATAGTACGATTTTACACTCTATCAGTCTCTTTGTATTTACAATAATAGGAACATATCTGATATTCCTAAAGTATATCATGTTGAAATGAGATTTCCACATTGAACAACTAAAGCAAATGAATCACCAAAGAGGAAAAAAAGTTATCTAGCTTAGCTATTCTATTTCAATTAGCCTGCCTGGAGTCTCAATTGAAAGACTAAACAAATCTATTAAGTGAACACACATATTCACTCGTCACGCTGTTGTTAAAGACTGCTCTAACTTTCTGATGTTTATAGGTACGGTATTTAATAAGAGAAATAAGCCTATCAATTACTTTCTGGCAATTCACATTTATAATGCATTGTACCAATAGATATTAATTACAGGACCACAAAACCATGAAAAACCTAATATGTTTATATGTAATAACAATGATAATATTTTCTTCTGTCATGGGTTTTAATATTTCAGGACTGAATGTTCTTACGAACTTCACCATGTCTCATAAACCATAACAAATGAACCATACTTGAAAATTTATTGGAAATTTTCAATTAATTATTAATATGTTGTTAGTGACTTGAGCACAAATGGTATTGTTTTATAGTCTGAACTATCCCAACACTAGAAATATTCATTTTTAAGAAGATATTAAGAGTTATATAATAGCATGACTAGAAAAATTAAAGCTCATTTTCTCACTGGAGTTATAGCTGACCTTTGGTTAGGGGTGCCAAACCCTGAACAATTAAAAATCCACATGTAACTTTTGACTCCTTCCAAACTTAACTACTAAGAGTCTACTGTTGACCAGAAACTTTACAGGTAACATAAACAGCTGATTTACACATATTTTGTATGCACTGTGTATTATATACTGTATTCTTGTAAGCTGGAGAAAATAACATGTTCTTAAGAAAATAATAAAGAAAATATATTTACAATACAGTACTGTAAAAATCACCCGTATAAGTGGACCCTTACAGTGGAAGCCCAACGTGTTCAAGGATCAACTGCACATTGGTTTTTGAAAAAAATATCACTGTGAAAAATTACAAGGACAAGATACATTTGTAGCATCTTTTAATTAGTGTCATAATCCTGTAGCTAAAATGGAGAATATAAAGATATGTAAACGATTTACTTTTCATTTCCTGAGTATCAACTATTAATTGTTTCTGAAATCAACTGTGGCATGTGTGAAGTAATTTTAACAGTGAGGAAAAAAAAGAAACCTTGGATTCTCAACATGTTTCTTGAAAATTAAAGCAGTAGGAAACAGCTATATTTTCCTATTTCCATATGAACATTTTTAATAACCCCAAGTCCTCACTACATGCATGTCCTGATTCTACCAGCTCTGTTTGGCTCCCTTATTCTTTTGAGGCCTCATCAGTATCGTCATCTTCCCTTCTGACAACAGATGTTCATCTGGAATGGTTTCCAGGCTATCGGATGTGGCACATACACTTGCAAAGCCAGTTAGAGCAGCACCCACAACTGACATACACTAACATTAACAGCATGGAGGAGTTTTTCACATGATGCTTCTGCTCTGTGCATCATCCCACAGATTGTCTTCAATCGTAAACTGAATACAGTTCATATTTTCTCTGAAAGACTGTTAAAACCATATTTCTCATTGCGTGATCTAACAACACTCAAGCTTCTGGTACTTCAGCACTATTCTACTAGCATAAGTGAACGTACAGAATCTTTTTGAAGAAGAAGAGGAAAACTATCAGAAGTCAAATGATACGTACAATAGATAAAATTATTTGGGAAAGTAAGATTTGGCTGTTGAAATTGGTGTTAGTTGTACATTAATGTGGAAAGATAGATAAGTAATATTAAGCTCAGGTCATGATACAAATGTAAATTTAGAATAACTCACTAGTTGTGTTCGAAGCCAATTAACTCTAACTCTATTAAATAAGCTGATACTGGCTTCAACCTATATAAATGTCATTAACAGTCCAATAATATTGAGACAAATTGTGTCAGTCTACAGTCTATAAAGTTTCCTTATACCTAGGAATTTTTATGCTTGCTATAATATAATGCCATTCTTTGCTAACACATTACTGAATAAAAGTTTTTTATTCAAAGTTTCAAAGTTTTAACTGTAAGATTGCATGAAATTATATGATGTAATAATAAGCCAGCAATTTATACAGCATCTACCAAAACTACATCTGGAGCCCAACAGTAAAACTCTACAGTAGTACATTAATTAATGCACATCAATTTTTTTTTTGCTATCGAAACAAATCTATTCTAGATAGAAATACATTTGGTTTTTCCAAGTACATCCTTTTCCTACTTCTTCATTTGCCTTGTATTTGTTCGGTCTTATTACTGATGACTTTAAAATATATTAACAAAAATAAATTGCACAGTTAACAAAAGAAGGACATTTGAGGAAATATATGTCATGAGAAATATCCTAGCCCTACAAAACAAGGAGGAAACTTCAACAGGGAACATTTACAACTAAAGAACACCAAGCAGTCAACCTAGCTCTGGAGAAACGAGACTTCCTCAGAGCCATTAGGACAGGGCACAAGCTCATCACAGCCACCCAGAGCTATGTCACTAGTGCTTGGCACCTAGGTTCTTCACTCTTCTGCTTTCTTCTTCTCAGTGACTTCTATTTAATAACAGTTCCCTTCTGCCATATAATTTTTATTTGTGTGTAGTTTTGACTTGTTTTTGCACCAACTCTATGTGAATTTCATACTCATCTTCATCTAATGACTTTCTCTGAGTCTCAGATTCTCCACAGATGAAAAATGAATGGCCCAACCCATGGATTAGTTTACTTTGTGATAAAAATTCATTACAGGTCTAAGAAACTGAGACCAGTGAGGTGAGGTTAAATAGCGTATTCCTCTCTGAGTAGGCCCATTCCTTCAGAAGAGCTTGTGGACTGGGAATCATATATATGTGTACATATGTGTGTGTGTGCGTGTGTATTTCTTTCTTTCTTTCTTTCTTTCTTTCTTTCTTTCTTTTTTTTATTTTTTTTAAGGTTTATTTATTTTTGAGACAGAGAGACAGAGCATGAACAGGGGAGGGGCAGAGAGAGAGGGAGACACAGAATCGGAAACAGGCTCCAGGCTCTGAGCGGTCAGCACAGAGCCCGACGCGGGGCTCGAACTCACGGACCGTGAGATCATGACCTGAGCTGAAGTGGGACACTTAACCGACCAAGCCACCCAGGTGCCCCTCTTTCTTTTTTTTTAATGAGGCATGGGCTCAGCAAATAATATATGATGTACTTTCTACAGTGGAAAAATACCAGTTTAGATGTCCAAGATTCATAACAAACTGCTGGAGATCATTATTATGAGAAAAAAAATAATTAATAAAAATTGAGGATAAAGTCTCTACTATATAAGGAACACAATGATTTTACTTGAAATTTAATAATATCAATCCATGTTACTGCTGGGTGGCTTGAAAATGTGCTTCTCATGGGTGGTCGTTGGAAGTTACCAAATTTTCTATCAATCTATTTACCAACCAAAAGCTTTCCAATTATATACCAAATATGCATACATATATGTGCATATATACATTCTCATAAAATATACATTCTACATGTATATTTATTTGCTTATGTATTTATTTGTGCATACATGTCCCTGTGAAATTATCTACATTTGGAATGTAAGAGTTATTGATTTCCCAAGAGATGCCTTCTATGCTGTCAACATACTCCTCACTGAGAGAAGAACTGATAATAGGGAGGATGTATCTCAGTGGCCTTAAGGCAATGAATAAGGGGGCAGGTGGGAGAACTTCCATAATCTTGTAGTAGCTCCCAAGAACTCTTTAAAGGCTTCGCAAATGGGGACTTCTGTGGCTTCCTTTGTCTAGGTCCACATAGTTATGTTACATAGAATATTAAGTATGAGGTCAATGCTATATTCTAAGAAATCTAAATGCCAAAGACTTGTATTCTTTTTACTCCATGACAAAAAATATTGCTTGATTTTTTTAAATATATTTTCTCAAGCATATATTGCATCAGATTATAAATCTTATTTTTAAAAAAGGAGAAAATTTTAAGAGTAGGAAATTTGAAACACCTAAAGTAGTGCTCTAGTGACACAGTTATTAAGAGAGAAGTAATTGGCCTGTGGTAAGTTGTATAGTGAATGTATTCTTTAATGATGATTAAAAAATAGAATATTCAACTTCTCACAAACTTCTATAGAGGCTGAATTACTTAATACATAAATACAAAAATAAGCAGATTTTTCTGTTTATATACTGACTTGTTATGTGTATACATTTCAATTTCTGTACTATAAGCATGTATTAATTACTTTAAAAATCAATACATATTTTATATAAACTGATAAGGAAAACATATCCAAGAGTGGAAGGTGAAACATGATGGACATCACATCCTGGATATGAGGAGGCCATCAAAGAGAAATGTACTAAAGGAATATTTAAATAATCTAGGAAAAACTTGTACTTCTCATATCAGGAATACTATATATCATGATCTCAAGGAAATCCATCTGCAACCTGAAAGAAATGTTTTTCAAAGTTACCCACAAATACCACATAATACCAGAATTTTGAGTAGGGAATATTCACATCAGCCTTTCCCCTATCTGAATTCTGAGAAAACCATTACTACCTAATTGACGGCAGTGTGGGCTGAGAGGAAATGGAACACCCTGCCCTTAGCCAGCACCAAGCCTAGATATGAGTAAAAAAGTAATATTAGCATGGGGCTATAAAAATAATCTTCAATTATGAGGGAAAATAGTACTTTCTATATACAGAAGAAATATGTTTAATTGCAAGAGCCTTCCTGAACAAAAGAGGGAATGTGTTAAACAATTGCTCTGTATTGCAAAATAAAAGAAAACATGGGCCCTTCCAAAAATACATGGGATGGATACACATGGATTTGTCAGCAGCCAGGTGAGTAACCTGGACCCAGAGCAAAGATCACTAAATGTTGGAAGTTAGTATTTCCCATCATTTTTGCCTTCTCCCTGCCAACAAAGTAAAATGCAACTAGTTTATGTGTTCGACATCTAACCACAGAGCTGGCAAAAGACACAAGCAAATAAACAAACCATCAAATGAAAGTATAATCTAAAAGGTAAAACAAAAACAAAAACAAAACGACAACACCAAAACAGACAAGGAAAAATAATACCAAAATTTGAAATGCCATCTTTAAAATAAAATCAAATAGATATTTGATGAGAACAAAATGGTATCATGTAGAATAATCAGAAGGTAGAAATTAACTGTTAGGATTACCCAAATAAAAATTCAGTGGGAGTAATGGAAGGTAAAGTTCAGGAAGTATCTCAGAAATTAGAAGGAAAAGATGTAAATAAAAATATTTTTAAAAATTAATTTCTACAATGAGTTTATGACGGTTTTGGCAGGAGGGATGTACTTCTTTTGTATTCAGCTTATTTATTTTTGACAGAGAAAGAGAATTAATGGAAGAAGGGGAGAGAAAGAGGGAGAGAGAGAATCCTAAACATGCTTCATGCTGTCAGCGCAGAGCCCAACATGGGGCTCAATCTCACAAATGATGAGATCATGACCTGAGCCACAATTAATAGCAGCTGCTCAACTGAGGAAACCTCAGGTTTCTCAGGTGTCCCACGAGAAATGTATTTCTGAACCATCTGTCTACAGGTGGAAATTGAAGCCATGTCATTTAAGACACTGACTAGAGAGAACCATGAGAAGAGATGAGGGCCCAAAACTAAGTCTTCTAGAACTCAAAAATTTGTTGGTCCATTAGAAAATAAACCTGCAAAGCCGACAGAAAAGGAGTAGCTGGAAAGGTCAGGGGAAAGGTAAGAGATTGAGAAACCAACTACCCAAGTCAGAGAAACAGAATGGTCAACATAGAGAATGTTAACGAGAGTTCAAGTAAGATGAGAACTGAACACAAATAATGCAATATACAGGTGATGTTGAATTTAGTAAAAGATATTCTGGGAATGTATCAGATTCGAAGTTGGATTTTAAATTCAGGGAATAAGTAAACAGAAATAGAAAGATGAGGTAGCACCAGTAGGAAGAGGCAGAATACATATTTAACATGGTAAGAAAATATTTGTATTGTTTTTCAAAACCACAGGCTAGATTGCTCTTAAAGTAAAACACTTATAAAGTATGCTCACTAAAATCAAGAACACATATAAATAACTGATTTAGTGGGGAATATAAATTGCTTATATATAAAGATGAAACTGTTTTATTTATTCCACTAAATATTAAAAATTGTGCTTTGTCTTACTAAGTACCTTCTTTGCAGTCAGATTTCATATTTCTACAGGTGGTATGGGTTCTTTTAGCCTCCGTCCTAGTCATTTTAAAATTGCAAACTCACATAATTAAAAATTATTTCCTCTTCCCACTCACCAAAAACGTGGAACGTGTGTTTTGTTTTATGTGTATGTGTTTGGGGGACAGGAGTGCTTTCTAGCACATATCATTCATTCCAGTTTTCAGATGGGGAAGAGAAACAAAGAGTAAGAATAAGTCTTTTGGGATTGCCATTGAGGGAGCAAGAACTCTTTCTGGTGGTTGCCATTTCTGTTTTACCAACATTGACCAGTTCTTTTTTCCCCGTATTTGTTTATTATTTTAGAGAAGGCTATGCGAATCTTGCTCTTGATATGGTATATCTACTCCAAGATTCAAGTCCCAACAACCTTTTGTGGTTTCCAATGAATACTCAGAGGGAAAGCAGACTGCCTCACCAGCAAGTCTTCCCTCAGCTCTGCCGTCTCTCTCTTCTCCTCTTTTCTCCACATTTGACTAACACTATGCACTGGACCAATATAATGGTAGAGCAATATTCAAATGAGAAATGATCACTGTCCTCCAGAGTGAACAGTTCACATACTCAAAATCTTTCAAATGGTTCTCTACTCCAACATAAGCTGAAAAGAACTAACAGTCTCTCTTCATGGCCACTACTTCTCCAAAACTTAAACACTAAGGAGACATAATGTTACTAAAGAGTCAAGATTATATGGGATGAGTAATTCTGGCTTTTCTAGCTGGCATTTCTCAACCAACTCTGAGAGGAGGATATTGACCTCACCAAATGTCAGCTTTGTGAATCAGGCATATATTCTGTTCTAAGCAATAGGCATGAAATGCCAGTGTTATAGAGGGGCATCAAAATCCATCCTGTCACACTTGTACTCACCATAATCATTTAACATCGTTGCTTGGATTCTGTCTTACTGAAGAAGAGGAAAACAAAGACAACTAATATGTATGTATTTAAAGAAAAAAAAGATGGTCATTTTGCAGATGACACTCCAGTTTAGAAAATACACACAACAAATAAAAATTTTAAAGTACTAAAATTGATAAGAGAACTCAGGAAATGGTTATTAAACGGAGAGAAATAACATCTACTTTTGGTTAGGGTATAGGGAATCAAGTATCATCAAATTTAGCTAATAATGATGTAAATTAACTTTTAAAATTCTGAAAAAATTTAGAGTATATCAAGACTGAAAATGTTCATATCCCTTGACCCAGTGATGCTCTTTCAAGGAATCCATCTTATTTTTTAATCGGTAAGAATTTATATTCTAAAATTATTATTAAAACTGTATTTAACATTGATAAAACATAAAAATAACAATAGGAAATGAGCTTTAAAATGTGGCATTTCCTTACAATGTATTATTATACAGTCATATGATATTATATTTATACTTTTTTCTTACAATATAAAAAAGTCATGATGTGATGTTATATGAAAAAACCAGGAACTTATTTGTAGGTAAGGCAGACCACATGCAACTTTTTTTTTCAAATGCAAGATATAAGATAAAGTCCTTTGTGTCTCAAGATCAGCTGAGGCCAAGATAAATGCATGTCAAATACCCAGCTCCTCCTAAATTTCTGCTTCTGTATTATACAGAGCATGCCTGCACATCATAAAACTAGTTTGTTCTACATTAGTCCAATATCTACCTTGAGAGTAAAAAAGCTATAATATGTTCAGTACTAATCGTCAGTGATATAAGCACCCTATTTCTCTGAGGGTAGGGTGGGTCTCTCCCTTACTCAAGCCAAATGAAAAAGACTTTAATAAAACCCCTCATATTGGCACAGGTTCTACCACATGTTGGCTTAGTTAACAAAGAAGCAAACAGGTGCACAGGGATGGAGCTGTGCTTGCCACTGTTGGTACAGGGATCCTGCCCAAAGGGGCCATGAAGAAGGGAAAGGAGATCTTAGTAGAAGGTGGGAAGTTGAACACCTGAGGGTGTGACAGGGTAGTGGGTAAGCCATGGGCTACGGGTAAGATGTTGTCAATGTCAAAGACATTGCAGCTAGAGGTCTAAGGGGTGCTTCTGGGAAACTACATTCAAAGAGAAAGAGCCAACAACTTATCCACGTTACCCACATACAACGTCACATCACACAGGTATCAGACGGATTACTACTGCTCCACCATCCCTGTGCCAGTCACCCATGATCCCTTCAACCAGGGACACAATCTGAAAGTGACAGAAACCCTTGTTTGGAGCTATGATATTACATTAGACTTCTATTTATTTTGGAGTTAATAGAACAGAACTGCCTAGGATTTCACCTGGGGGCAGATAAATGAGCAGAAGAACAAATTTAATAGAAAATGCTGAATTAAGTTAGTTATTTTATAATTGGACTCTATCAAGTTATACTTATTTGATCTACCATTTAAATGTATATAACATTTTAAAAATATGTAATATAGTACAGAATAATATTTATAGAGGTTTTTAGGCAATAGATTTATAGGTAATTTCTGTATACTCTGTATATTCTGTTTTTATGCAAAACAATATTAATTCTAAAATCATAACAAGTTACTGAAAAATAAATGAAGCTACCAAGATAGGAAAGTAATTCCAAATCCATACTTCCCAAATCATCTTCCACCATGTTCACACTAAGGTCACTGAATCATATACTAATACTGGAATCTGCTCATATGAACTTTGTTTTGCCTCTGAATCTTAAAACAGTCCAATTCTCTCATGCACACTGTGACAATTTTATCACTGACCTTAGCTAAGGGAATATTGCAAGATACACTTTTTTTTTCAAATTATTGTGATAAATTATAGAAACCCAAAGTTCAAGAACAGTATGGCCCATACACTAGGTATTAAATAAATGCTGTCTGAAACCAGAGACAAAACTCATTATTTTTTGAGGACTCTTGCTTGTCTATAGAATAAGATGAAGTACTGATTCCAAAATACATAAAGTATGCTAAATAACTACCCATCACCTCACTAATTAGAGCTGGCTGAGCAATATATGCTGAATCTTCATTCCACAAACATAGAAATCTTTGACAGCCCACAATTCTTCAGAATGACCCATTAGAAAAAGGTCCATTTAATTGAAATTCTTAATTGCAAGAGGGGAAGGATTCCTGGTTTATTGTTTACTCTTGTCTATACTTATCCCTGCTTCAAACAGAATGTGTCAATTACGTTCTAAGTTATTCACTATATTCAGACCAGGTGCCCTCAATTGCTGTAAACAATGGCCTTCAGTTTTCTTATTGCACTATAAATTTGGCAGGATATCTACTGGGAAAGGTGCAGTCATTCGCCATCTCGAGTCAGTTTTCATGCACCAGGCTTTTTTCCCCAACCGTGAATGTGTTCCGCTTGTCAGCAGAGTAAGTAATTAAAAGGTTCAGTGGTTAAATATTGCTACAAGTAGTTCAAAAATAAATTGTCATTTTAAAAGACAGACGGAGAGACAAACACAGATGGATAATAAATGCATGATACATGGACTGTTGTGGAACTAGAAAAAGAAATGCTGACACCATTCTTCACTAAAAGAAGACAAGCAGCTAAATTTAAGGGTGGGGGAAGCCCATAAAGGAATAAGTTGTAATCGTGAGGCACATTATGGTATTCAATGGCAGGCACTTTATGAGAGAAAAAAATCAATATAAGCATTACATTTGTAAACTAAAGTCAGGGTTATTGTTTCATTTGTCAAGGTTTTAGACCACAGAGTAGGAACATTTAAATGAGTGATTTAAGTCAAGCTAATCTTTCGGAGATTGTCCATTTATCCAAAACATTAAACTTAATTGGCACTTCAAGACAGATTACTTTTTTCTTTCTATCCTGGTTATCTTGACTCTCACCACTGGCTTCCCGCTGGGGTTTTGTTTTTGTTGTTGTTGTTGTTATTGTTTGTTTGTTTGTTTGATTGTTTTTACCAGACTCCTTAAGTCCCATAATTGCTGTTAATATGTATATCCTCTATCACCCCTAGGCTCACTAATATCTGACAGCTCACAACATCCCCAAAATTTGAAAAGGGGGAAAGGAAAATTTATGATAAAATATATTTATATTTTACCTATTTTAAGATAAATTCATACCAAAATATCCATTTTCTCTTAAGAAAAATAATTGCAGGTATTCGTTATAATCTGGTTCCAAACATCATTATGTTACTTTGGATTTTTTTTGTTTTTTAATTATTATCATTAAGAAAGCAAGCCACAAGAAAACAGTCACTTGTAGCCATAGCCTGTCTGATTTCATCTCTTCTTGGTTCTCCATGAATAATGTACAGAACAGAGAGAAAAGATGAGGAACTTCATCCAGCAGAAGGAAAAAGAAGTGTATTATAGCTTGCCGTGACTATTCCTGGTATTTGAAGTTCCCTGAAGAAATCTGTGTTTGTTGTTTATTTCAGCTATCTTTCCCACGTGGCACTCAAGTCTGCTCCATATGCTTTCTTATTGATCCTCCCAGTGGTTCTGTGATATACTTATTTTTCAGATGAGAACACTAATTTAGAGAGCCTGGAATGATTTTTTCCCTTAAAGGTTCACAGCTAGTACATGACAGAACTGGAGTTTGTATCAGTGTCCCATTGGTAAGGTGACAACCTAGTCCCCTCTCAGGCAGTGAGGGTCAAAGGAATGAATACATGCAGAGCACTTAGAAAGATGCCTGGCATAGATCCAGCCCTTGATAAATGATTATTGTATCTTGGGGCTTATTCTGCTAAGGTCTATGAAAGAGAAATTAACAGCATTTTGGAATGTCCTAAAATAATAATTCTCAGCATTGATAATGGACCACCCACATTAAAAATAATGTGGTTGTTTACTAAAAGCGAAAATTCCTGGATGCTATCCTAGACCTCCCAACTAGAAACTAGAAAGGAAGGTTGGAAAGCTCAGTCTTCAACACACATCTCCTCAGAAATTTGGAGCACATTAAAGCTTGAGAAGTGTCCTATGACTTGGTCAGGTTTATTTGCATAATTTATAATGTGATTTTTCCAAGGCGATGTGTAAATAATTTAAGATGTTGATGATAATAGAAATGATAGACTAAAGTTTACATTTGTTTAGTGGTACGTTATTTGGATATTTTATAAGTCAAACATCTACAAAATGAGAAATTTGACCAACATTCCTACTCATTATTCTTATCACTTCCATATTTAAATATCTGTTATGTTAGAAGAGCTTGAAGGAAACATTACTGTAGTGTCAGCTTTCTTACATTCACAGGTCAACAAGAATTATCAGTTTTCTGATAATTAGTTCTCCTAACCTATGATCGAGGACACCACAGGGGTGAGTCAGGAACTGCTGTCTACATTGTTCTTATATCCAGTCACAATGCAGTGTTCTCAATTATTCAAGGTCACAGACAACCAGAGAAGCCTGATCATTGAAAACTTGGCTAATAGGAAACGACCAGAGTAGAGTAGAGCAACAGGCTTGTTAGAAGCAATAAGGATGCAAGGAGTGAGCTAGAATTAAGGGACCCTTCAGATGTTCAATCAAGCACATCTGCCAGCAGCATCAATGTCTTAGCAAATCTTAGGTGCAAAGATGGACATGTATTATGTCACCCATCTCCTCGCTCCTTCAACCTCTGACCTGTCTTCTTTCTCTCCACTGTCTCATCTGTTTTTCTACCTCATGTGCATTATAACTAATCTAAAACATTATTTAAGCTAAAATCCTTAATTGCTTTATTTAAATTTTTAAAATCTGCAATTAGTAAATCCATTAGGGAATTCTGTACCTGTTATACATACCTATAACTCACTCACTTTTCAGCTAATATAGTCTCTACCCAAGTTTAAATCTTTCAAATGCATAGGTTGCTCTTCAGAAATAACGCAAGGCAATGATTCACTGTGGGCTCAGAGAACTAGACTATCACATAATTAGATCTTATGAAATCTTTTAAAGATAGTCAAAATGAAGCCAGGTTTCTGGTATAAATGCAAAATGTCAAAGATACAGCCAATGAAAACATTGATTTTCAATGTAGTCTTGTGCTCCAGACTGTAACATTTATTTTTGAAATAATGACTCCTGCTTCATGTCAATAAAGCGTTTGAAAGAAAAAGTGTGGTGTAATACTCATATTCAATCATATCAATGTCGAAAAGCCATTGTTTTTGTAAAAGTGAGTTTTAGATGTTTGAAAAATATAATGTCAGAGAACTCAATGCTTTGCTTCAAAGATATTCCTGGCATGTTTCATATCACACTGTATTCATTATTGCCATCAACTGGGGCTGTCTCTGTACATAGACTTGGGAGTTTGCAACCATGACAAATGCCAACTGACTTTCATCTGTTAGACAAAACCCACAAACTTAGGTATTACTACTTAATTTAGCATCCCAACTTCAAGGAAGTCCACATGTCCCACAGATTTTTGAAGACACAAACCTAAGTATTTAGATGTCCCAAAATGCAAAGGAAAATATAATTGTTGCTATTTTGCACATGAGAAAACTATGTCCCAAAATACCTGGTGCTTTCTTGAGGAAGGAAGGGAAACATACCCTATATCTTAGATCTGTCGATATAATACCCATTTTTTTGACAGAATGAAAACAATAAAAACCAAACACACAGAACTTCTTTCCTTGGTTTGGGAGGGGAACTAAAAATATCATTGGCTATTATTAGAACACAATAAGTGATCATTAATTGCAAAGGGGATCCAGTGGCATTTTTCATTCTGAATGTGGTCTGGTGCTCTTATTAGTGGATTCTTTGGAACTGGGAAGGCTGCCCTTGATCTCAATCAGAGCCCCTGTGCTGGCGTTGAGTACAGGTAGCATATGCTGGCACAATGGTCACCTCTGAGACCAGTTGTCCCTTGTCTCTCCCAGGCTGTCTTGCCATATATCACATATCAGTAGAGGCAGATATCAGCAAGCAAGTGATAACTGAAGCTTGATGATGCTTAGAGAAAACTCAATGAACTAAAGGAATCATTTCAAATAGAGTTTTCATGTACCTTAGTTTTGGAAATGAGGGCTAAAGATGTCACCAATGTCAAAGGTCTCAACATCAAGACTAATGTAAGGGTGAGTCATTTCTGTATTTACACTTACCTGGATATATAATTTTTAAGATACATAAGTCTCCAAAATGGAAATAAGATATATAATAACAATGGCAATAATAATAACATGCGCTAACACTGAGAGTTATTACTGTGTTCTAAACACTTTATGTATAATTTGTAAACTGTATTTATATTAATCCTACCAATAGTCTTATGAGAGCTGCTATATTATTCCTATTTTACACATGAGAAAGTGGGTACAGAAAGATTAAATAACAGGAAATTATCTCTTTATTCCCCACAATTCCTTCATTTTAAATGTGTTTCCTTCTGTATGCATGTAGAGCGTCTCACCTCATCTATTTGCAGAGCTGATATTCAGGGTCTCAGAACATGGTCACGTCTTCCTGCATGCATGTTGTTAAATACATTTACTATCAACCCAAACTATATGCTTGTGTATATCAGAGTTTCTTCCCCCATATTTCTAAGATGGCTGGAAGTTATCTCTATTGCTGCAGAAATCAAGGCATGAATTTCCTGTCTCCTTCCCTACTATAAACTGAATGTATGTGTTCCCTCAAAATGTACATGTTGCAACCTAATCCCCAAATGTGTTGGTATTTGGAGACAGGGCCTTTGGGAGCTTATTAGATCATGAGGGTGGAGCCAACATGAATGAGATTAGTGACCTTTTAAAAGAGACCCCAAAGAGATCCCTCACCTTTTCCACCATGTGAGAACACAGCCAGAGGATGGCCATGGATGAATCAGGAAGCAGGCCCTCATCAGACAAGGAATCTACCAACACCTTGATCTTGAACTTCCCAGCCTCCAGACCTGTGAGAAACAAATGTTTATTGTAAGCTATTCAGTCTATGGTATTTTTGTTATTGCAGCTCAAGGAGAGTAAGCCATTCTCTGACTAGATTATGACTTTCAAAAGGCAAGAATTAATTTGTGCATTATTTCCATTATATGGCAAAGTACTTTACATATAATGGTGCTTAATAAGTATAATTGAGTGAATGCAAGAAATTGGTGGCACTGACACTATTTTCTCATTTAGAAACAGGGAAAATGAATAATATGGCATCACAAAATAGTTGTGAAAATGGATTAAAAATATAAAATATGTATACTTATTGACAGGGGAGATACCATGATCACAAAGGTGGTTTTCCCAGGGCAAGGCTTATCCGTTGCATTCTGGATGTGCTGACTCCTGAGATTTCTCCAAATGTGGGAAACTCGACTGCATAATTTGTGGTAGTGGAGGACTGTTCACGCTTTTCCCAGGGGAAAAAATATAAAATATGTTTAGGAAACTATAAAATGCCTTGTATATATGAATCAATTTGCCATACACACTGGACTTAAAGCAACAAAAGTTTAAGTATTGCTCCTACCTAAAAACTGAACAAGATCACAACTTTGAGCTGTTCCAAAGGTCAAATTCATTTACTGAAAGTTTATGGCACAACTACTCCACTACAGTTATCTTAACAACTATACTATATATATATATATATATATATATATATATATATATATATGCTTCTTAATTTGGGGATACAGTTCCTAAAACAGCAACAACAAAAAAAGAAGAAATCCCAACCTAAATAGATTAAGTTTATTCCAAATGGATACAACTCAAGTCTGCCAAGCCATTTATGAGTCAACGTTCTGCTTCTCGTATGTTCCACTATTTTAAATGATCACAAGAGATTTTTTTTTCTCCTGCAGCTTCTGTGTTTCCCAAGGATAAGTACTAATATGCCTCCTCCTCATTATAAATAACCCTCAGTAATCCATTTTTACACTAATGGGCTACTTGGCTCTTTGTCTATGCACTCTTAAATCACCTGCAGTGTCGGCACCACTCCAAACCGTGAGACAAACTCTGGCCCAGATTAAAACGTACACTAATAGGATTAATTCCATTTTGTACCTGTACACATTCTTCTCCGCATTTGGTACTTCAGTTTCTAGTAACTGAAATCCCTGAAACTTATTTTGTGGTCCCATATTTTCTATCCATAGCACCAGTTTCTTTAAAGCAAATATCCTAATGTCTGAGATGCCTAAATAAGTCTGCTGAACTTCTTCAAAAGTCTATCTACCTTTCCACTGATTTCTTGCAATTGAAATCTTGTTGATCATTTTCTCCAGCTGCTTAACAGATTTTGGAAATTAATTTCAGTTTGAGCACTGACTAAAAATTTCCCAGTTTGGAGCGCCTGGGTGGCTCAGTCATGAAGTATGTGACTCTTGATTTTGGCTCAGGTCATGATCTCACGGTTCATAAACTCAATCCCCATATCAGGCTCTGCACTGACAGTGTGGAACCTGCTAGGATTCTCCCTCCCTCTCTTTCTCTGCCCCCCTTCTCAAAAATAAATAAATAAACTTAAAAAAATCCCCATTTTACCCGCCCTTCTAGAGAAAGGTTACTCTGTTTCAGCTCTACCTATTGGTACATATTCACATGTTGCTAACATTGGAAAATTTGTGGCTTGGCTTTATCTTCATAGTCAGATATTCAATGTTCTTTAAAAAATTAAATCAGCTGTAAATTAATGCAGGCATGAGAGATAGCTGGTATTGATTATATGCACACAGAAGCTTCCTTCTTTCCTTGCAACTTTTTCCTTCCTTTTCATTTTCTGGATTCTAGGTGTCTGCCTGGAATAGTGATTCTCAAAATTTCCCCAAGTCTCTATCATTAAACTTCAAACAAACATACATTGAATAGCAAGTTCGTTCCTGGGACTGTGGGGCTATAAACACATTTATGATGTCTTCTTTATCCTTGAGTGATGAGAAGTCATTGCAGCAGGATGAGAACCAAAGTCCACGTCCTATCATTTCAGTGCTCCATGGGCTCCTATGAGTTTCTTCAACACGCTAGTCATACCCTTCCTGGATGCCTATGAAGTTTTCCTTCCAGAAAGTCACATGGACCATTTTGTCATCTCCTGCCTATCTTTACATCACTGTCACTTCATCAGTGAGACCTTTTCTGAACAAGTCCTGTCAGCCTATAGCCTACTTTCCTACCCCAAGACTCTTTACCATCCCTTACTGCTGTGTTTTTCTCCATTGCACTTCCAATGTACTTTATATTGTATATGTATATGTACAGGAACTCAGCAAAAACTTGAATTAGTGAATGAATGAAGTACCAGAAGTCAGGAACCATGTGAAATCATGAAGTAGACATCATTTCTAGTTGAGGAGGTTAGGAAATCCTTGACAAAAAATTTCATTTGAGTTGATCATTTTAAAACATGGATAATTATGATAAAAAGAGGAAGGTTCTAAGGCAGTATAAGCCTCATCAAAATGCAGATGACATCACCACAAGTTCAAACTCTTGCTAGCAAAGGAGACTCCCTCCCTGTCAGTCTAGAGAATGGAGAACATCAGCCCAAGCAGAGGGGTTGCATAGAGAGAAAGTTATCAAAACCTCCAAGCTTTTTGTGGAGGACCTGAAACACTTCAGAAAGGCATGTAAAATTTACTCAAAAGGCCCTGAGAGTCATTGAGGGTGTTGGGAAGGAACATTCTGTTAAAATTTAGATCTTATTAAAAAATAAGCACAGCATAAGGAAATGAAACTAGGGTCACTGAAAAATTAGAGCTCAGGTAAAGGTCCCATGATGGATGTAAATAAAGAATGATAAAAAGTAGCATAAAAAAGTAGCATTCTTTTTTATTTAAGTTTTTATTTTAACCCAGTTAAACTACAGTGTAATATTAGTCTCAGGTTACAATATAGTGATTCAACACTTCCATACATCAGCCCGGGCCCATCGTGACAAGGGTGCTCTTTAACCCTCATCCCCTATTTAACTCATCCCTCCATCTTCCTCCCCTCTGCTAACCATCAGTTTGTTCTATATACTAAGAGTTCGTTTCTTGGTTTGTCTCTCTTTCCCTCTCTCATTGTTTCCCTTTGTTTATTTTGTTCTTAAATTCCACATGAGTGAAATCAAATGGTATGTGTCTTTCTTTGACTGACTTATTTCACTTAGCATTATACTTTCTAGCTCCATCCATGTTGTTGCAAATGGCATGATTTCATTCTTCTTAAGGTTGAATAATATTGCATTGTGTGTGTATATATATATATATGTATGTATGTGTGTGTGTGTATATATATATATACACACACACACCACATCTTCCTTATCCATACATCATTTGATGGACACTTGGGCTGCTCCAATATCCTGGCTACTGTAAATAATGTTGTAATTAACAAAGGGGTGCATGTATCCCTTTGAATTAGTCTTCTTGTTTTCTTTGAGTAAATACCCCGTAATGTGAATGCTTGATCATAAAGTAATTCTATTTTTAACTTCTTGAGGATCCTCCAAAGCTTCCCACAGTTGCTGCACGATATTGCATTCCCAGCAATAGTGCAAGAGGGTTCCTTTTTCTCCACATCCTTGCCAACACCTGTTGTTTCTGGCATTGATGATTTTAGCCATTCTGACAGGTGTGAGGTGATAGTGCACTGTAGTTTTGATTTGCATCTCCCTGATGCTAGATGATGATGAACACCATTTCATGCATTTCTTGACCATCAGTATGTCTTCCTTAAAGAAATGTCTGTTCATTTCTTTTGCCAGTTTTTTAAATGAATTATTTTGGGTTTTTTTTTTTTTTGGTGTTGAATTGTATAAGTTCTTAATATATTTTGGATACTAATCCTTTATCGCATATGCCATTGGTAAATACCTTTTCCCATTCCATAGGTTGCCTTTTATTTTTGTTGATTGTTTCCTTCTCTGTGCAGAAGCTTTTTATTTTGATGAAATCCTAATAGTTTATTTTTGCTTTTGTTTCCCTTTCCTCAGGAGACCTATTTAGCTAGAAGTTGCTACAGCCCATGTCAAAGAAGTTACTGTCTGTGTTCTTTTTTAGGATTTTTATGGTTTCAGGCCTCATATTTAGGTCTTTAATCCATTTTTAGTTAGGTGAAAGTGGTGTCTAAGGTGAAAGTGGTCCAGTTTCATTCTTTTGCATGCATCTGTCTAGTTTTCCCTAAACCATTTGTTGAACAGACTGTCTTTTGCTCATTGCATATTCTTTTCTGATTTATGGATTAATTGACTCTATTTTTGTGGGTTTATTTCTGGATTTTATATTCTATTCCATTGATCTATGTATCTGTTTTTGTGCCAGTACCATAATGTTTTGACCACAACAGCTTTGTAAAATAACTTGAAATCCAGAATGGTGATGCCTCCAGCTTTGCTATTCTTTTTCAAGACTGCTTTGGCTATTTGGGGTCTTCTGTGGGTCCATACAAATTTTAGGACGCTTTTTTGTAATGCTGTTGGTAATTTGATAGGGATTACATCATTAAATGTGTAGATTTCTTTGGGTAGTATAGACATTTTAACAATATTTGCTCTTCTAACCTATGAGTATGGAATGTCTTTCTATTTCTTTGTGTCGTCTTCAATTTCATTCATCAGTGTTTTATAATTTTTCAGAGTACATGTCTTTCACCTTTTTGGTTAGATTTATTCATAGGTATCTTACTATTTTTGGTGCAACTGTAAATGGGATTATTTTCTTAATTTCTCTTTCTGTTTTTTCATTATTGGTGTATAGAAATGCAACATATTTCTATACATTGATTTTGTATTCGGCAACTTTACTAAATTCATTTATCAGTTCTAGCAGGTTTTTTTGGTGCAATCTTTTGGGTTTTCTATATATAGAATCATGTCATCTGAAAATAGTCAAAGTTTTACTTCTTTGCTAATTTTGATGCTTTATATTTCTTTTTGTTTTCCGATTGTTGTGATCAGAACTTTCAGTACTATGTTTAATAAAAGTGGTGAGAGTGAACATCCTTGTCTTCTTCCTGATATAAGGGGAAATCTCTAAGTTTTTCCCTATTAAGGATGATAGTAGCTGCGGGTTTACATGCATGGTCTTTATTATTTTGAGGTATGTTCCCTCTAAACCTACTTTGTTGAGGGTTTTTATCATGAATGGATGCTGTCCTTTGTCAAATTCTTTTTCTTCATCTACTGAAATGATCTTATAGTTCTTATCCTTTCTCTTGATGTGATCTATCACTTTGATTGATGTGTGAATATTGAACTACCCTTGCAACCTGGGATTAAACCCTACTTGATCGTAGTGAATGATTTTTGGGGGGTATTTTTGGGGTTCAGTTTACTAGTATTTTATCGAAAAATTTGCATCTGTATTCTTCAGGGATATTGGCCTGTAGTTCTCTTTTCGGTGTCTTTATCTAGTTTTGGTATCAGGTTAACGCTGGCCTTATAGAAAGAATTTGGAAGTTTTTCTTCCTTTTATATTTTCTTGGAATAGTTTGAGAAAAATAGGTATTAACTCTTCTTCAAATGTTTGGTAGAATTTGCCTGTGAAGTCTTCTGGTCCTGGACTTCTGTTCATTGGGAGTTTTTTGATTACTGATTTAATTTCTTTATTGGTTATGGGTCTGTTCAAATTTTCTTTCTGTTTCAATTTTGGTAGTTTATGATCATAGGAATTTATCCATTTCTACTAGGTTGCCCAATTTGTTTTTGGCATACTGTTTTTCACAATATTCTCTTATGATTGTATTTCTGTGCTATTAGTTGTTATATCTCTTCTCTCATTTCCGATTTTGATTCCTTTCTCTTTTGTTCTTGATAAGTCTGCATAGAGGTTTGCCAATTTATTGACTTTTTTCAAAGAACCAGCTCTTGGTTTCATTGATTTGTTCTACTGCTTGTTTGTTTGTTTTTTAGTTTCTATATCATTTATTTCTGCTCTATTCTTTATTATTTCCTTCCTTCGGCTGGTTTTAGGTTTTGTTTTCTAGCTTCTTTAGATGCAAGTTTAATTGTTTTATTAAGATTTTTCTTGCTTCTTGAGGTAAGCCTGTATTGCTATAAAATTGTCTCTTAGGACTGCTTTTGCTGCACCCCAGAGGTTTGGACCATGGTGTTTTTCTCATTTGTTTCCATTTGTTATTTTCATTTGTTTCCATTTACTTTTTAATTTCTTCTTTGATTACATACTTGACCCATTTATTGTTTAGTAGCACATTGCTTAACCTTCATGTGTTTGTGGTCCTTCCATATTTTTTCTTGTGGTTGACTTCTAGTTTTCATAGTGTTGTGATCAGACAAGAGGCATGGTATGACTTAAGTCTTCTTGAATTTATTGAGGCTGGATTTGTGGGCTAATATGTGATCTCTTCTGAGGAATGTTCCATGTCCACTTGAAAAGAATGTATTCTGCTGTTTTGGGATGGAACGTTCTGAATATATCTGTTAAATTCATCTGTTTCAATTTGTCATTCAAAGCTATTGTTTCCTTGTTGATTTTCTGTTTAGATGATCTATCCATTGAAGTAAGTAGGGTGTTAAAGTTCTCTACTATTATTGTATTATTATCGATTAGTTGTTTTATGTTTGTTATTAACTGTTTCATGGATTTCAGTGTTTTCATGTTGAGTACATAAATATTTACAATTGTTTGTCCCCTTAATTATTATATAGTGTCATTCTTTGTCTCTTGTTAGAATAATTGTTTTAAAGCATTTTGTCACATATAAGTTGCTTCTCTGGACTTTCTTTTCACATTCATTTGCATGACAAATGTTTCTCCATCATCTTCAATCCGTAGCTGTCTTTAGGTCTAAAATGGGTCTCCTGTAGGCATATAGGTGGGTCTTGTTTTTAATCCATTCTATCACCCTATGTCTTTTGATGGGATCATGTAATCTATTTACATTTAAAGTAATTATTGGTAGATACGTGTTTATTGTCATAATACTTGTTTTGTGTTGTTTATGAAGATTTTCTCTCATCTGTTCTTATCTCTCTTCCATATTTTGTTGATTTTCTTTAGTGATAAACCTGAATTTCTTTCTCTTTAATCTTTGCATATTTATTACTGGTTTTTGATATATGGTTACCATTAGGTTACCACTAGGTTTGTATACAACCTCTTCTGCATATAGCAGTCTATATTAAGTTGATGGTTATTTAAGGTTGAACCCAGTCTTTTCTCCTTTCCTCCCCATGTTTTAGGTATATGTTACTGTATTTTATATCCTTTTTTTTTTGTGAGTTCAGTTTGTGACTGATTTTTTACAAAAATACTTATTTTTACTGATTTTGTGTTTCCTACCTTCATACTGTCATTTTTGGTCCTTGTTTCCACTCAAAGAGTCCTTTTTAATATTTCTTGCATGACTGGTTTAGTGGTCATGAACTCTTTTAGTTTTTGTTTGTCTGGGAAACTCTTTATATCTCTTTCTATTCTGAATGATAACCTTGCTAGATAGAATATTCTTGGCTGCAGATTTTTCCCATTCAGCACTTTGAATATATCATGCCACTCTCTTCTTTTTTGCAAAGTTTCTGTTGAAAAATGTCTTGCTAGTCTTATGTATTTTCCTTTGCAAGTTATTTTATTGTATTTATTTTTTAATTTTTTTTTTGCTGGTTTTAAATTTTTTTTTTTGTCACTGTATTTTGTAAATTTAATTACAATATGTCTTGCTATTGGCCTGCTTTTGTTGATTCTGATGAGAGCTCTCTGTGCCTCTTGGACCTGGATATCTTTTTTCTTCCCTGGAAAGAATAGTTTTTAGCTATCATTTCTTCAAATAATTTTTCTACCCCTTTTTTCTTCTTCTTTTGACACTCCTATAATACAAATGGCATTATGTTTAATGGAGTCACTGAGTTCCCTATATCTATTTCCATTTTGCACAAATCTTTTCTCTTTTGTTCAGCTTGATTACTTACTATTACTCTGTTTTCTAGGTCATTAATTCATTCCTCTGCTTCTTCAATCCTGCGGTTCATGCCATCAAGTGTGTTTCTCATTTTATTTACTGAGCTCTTTATCTCTGTTTTATTCTTCCTTATCTCTGTGTTATAGGTTTCACTCATGTCTTTCATTCTTTGCTCAAGTCCAGTGAGTATCTTTATTATTATTGATTTAAATTCTCTATCAGTAATGTTACTTATATATATTTTGCTTAAACCTCTGGCTGTGGCCCTGTCCTGTTCTTTCATTTGGGATAGATTTCTCTTTCTCCTCATTTTGTCTGCCTCTCTGTGACTGTTTCTATATGTTAAGAAAGTCAGATGTGTCTTCTGCTCTTTAAAGTAGTTACTATATGAAGAAGAGGTCCTGGAATGTATTGCGGCGCTCTGTCCCCTGTTCACCAGAACCTCTCTCTTCAGGAAAGTATCCTATGTATGTTGTTTACACCAGGTTGTTGTGTCTGAGTTGCTTTTCCTTTCAGTGAAGTCATCAGCACTGACTCTCTACCTATTCTGGACTGTGCTTACTCTCTGTGGTGTTAGTGGGACCCAGTCAGGCCAAATGTGAGGGGGTGTATCTGCTGGGGCACTTGGGAGTGGAGTTGGTGGTGCTAGCAAAATATGCGTTGGTCCACTAATTCTGTGCCAGGTCTCTTGTTGAAGTGTTCCAGTGGTTAGGGGTTGCTCACTGGTTGGCTGGGGTTGCAAGGCTGTCCAAGGCATGATATCTGGGTGCTGTCATGTGGCAGTTGTGCACCTGGTGGTTGGGTGTGGCATCTGTGTACCTTTACAAAATCTGCCATAAGCCCTGGGCTGAGGCTACAAGTGTCTATGTAGGCCTGCCTCCCACAAGTGGGTCTGTTTTTATGCTGGGAGTCGGGGAGGAAAATGGTACCTGTAGCTCCCTCTGTTTCAGAGTTCTCCCTCTGAAATCAGAATGAACAGATCTATCTCCCATTTTTCCCCAGGATTGTATAAACTGCTGTGTTTTTTTATATAAATTTTTTTTAACGTTTATTTATTTTTGAGACAGAGACAGAGCATGAACAGGGGAGGGTCAGAGAGAGGGAGACACAGAATCTGAAACAGGCTCCAGGCTCTGAGCTGTCAGCACAGAGCCCGACGCGGGGCTTGAACTCACGGACCACGAGATCATGACCTGAGCCTAAGTCGGACGCTTAACCGACTGAGCCACCCAGGCACCCCTAAACTGCTGTTTTTATTTTACCTCTGGCACAGGCTATTGTCTCTTTGAGGGCAGAGACCCAGCTATCACTTGCCCACCTGTCTGGCCCAGTCCTGAGTCAGTTGACTTTTAAAGCTCCAGGTTCCAAGTCCCATATGTTTACAAACTCATGGAATGAAGCCACTCTGGTTTTTAAAGGCAAAAAGCTTGGGAATTAGTGTTCCCTTTGTGAGCTCCCTGTTGCAAAGACCCATTTCTCTGCCCTCCCTGTAGATGAAGCTCTCTCTGTCCCGTGGGCAGCCTCCCTCTGCCTTTTTGACCTTCCTAACCTTTCAGATGCAGCTTCTTCCCTACATTTAGTTGTGGAATTTGTTCTGCCAGTCTTCAGGTTGCTCTGTGGTTTATTGACTTGGATGTGGATGATAGCTAGTTGTGAACATGGGACAGGGTGAGCTCAGGTTCTTCCTATTCTACCTTCTTACCAAACTCCTCTCAGAAATTAGCATCCTTAAGGTAAGAAAAACAATCTGAGTGCCTATAAAACTTAGATATTTTATACTCAAATCTGATATATCAGTATATATGTACTGATTGCTCTTTCTTTTCTGCCTTTCACAGTAGAATTTTCCTCAGAAATAGTTTCAAATATAGACTGGTGCAATCATTTTCCTCAAAGTACTTCTTCATGAACAAATGTAAAATCATGTTCAAAAATTGGCTTCTAAACCATGATAAGCATTAACGCTGCTTCTATTCCAACTATTTCTCCTATTAGTAGTGGAGGGGAAAATACACCAGCTACATATTGTGACAATTCACAGAGCATCTTCAGAAGAGATCAATATATTTCAGTTCTAATGAAAAGTATATCTATGTACATTCAATGGTAAAGAAATACCATCTAAAAAAATAAAAAAAAACTGGTCTGTGGTAAAGAAAAGAGGACCTCGGTAAGGATCCTAAGTGTATGAGTTACCCTTACCAATAATTAAACAGGTCAAATCTGGTCGAATAGTCTATTGATAGGTAAACTGCAACTGTTTCTAGAACCTAAAGGGGAAAGTTTAATTTTTGTATTGGGTTGATGAAAATCTCTACATGATGCCTCATATAATGCACATACTAGGCTCTTCTCTAGGAATGAACCTTTGTTTTAGACTACCTAATGGATTTTCAAGGACAAATTTTATATGATGTGACTGAGTTTCTGAGAACCCATGAATTCTTCTCAGAGAAAATGCCTATCACTTCACCAGAACATGAAGTGTAGTCTATTTTGAATTTAGCTTTTAAGGATCAAAGAAACAAATTCTGTTACTGATGACAAATATACACTGAGTTTCTTTGCAAAAATTGTATAGAATGTAGTTTTGGAAAAGTCTACTAATAGCCTCTTGAAAAAAAAATCTAATAATAAAACAAATGGGAAGGGAAAACATCATCATGCCAAGCCCAAAGAAACTGCCAGATCCAAGATCTTTCTGAAGCAATTCTGTTGACTTTGTACAATTATTCTCACAGGGGCTGATTCTGGATAGAATGACAATTAAAGGCACTTAATGTGAAACAAGGACTATATGAGAAAATACAAACTGCTTTCAGCATTATCTGCTTTTACACTCCCCAAGAATGCATCGATAATAACAATGAGTGTGAGCCAAAACACATGATGCCTGTTATCAGCGAATGACAGAAGAGAGTTAGAAATTGAGACATAAAACATTACTTACTTACTCAAATCAAACCTCTGTAGTTTGTCTGTCATAAACCATGTACAAGTAAGCCCTGATTTTAACATCTGAGAGTAACAAATTATAAAATATTCAAAATAGCATTAGAACTGTTGACAGAAGCATTTGGTTCATGTTTACTTGAATCTTAGATACTTTCAAACTGAGTATTAGAGTGACTGGCTAATGTGTTTTGTAATGCAAGGCTAATACTAATTACATCTTTTGCTCAGAACACATTTGCCTAAGATAAACTTCCCAGGATGGATGAAACTCCTGGAAAGAGTACCAAATCTTTCAATCCTCCAGAAAGATTAATAAATAATAGGAGTTAATATACAGTGCCATGAAAGTGTTGATTATCAATATTCTTATATGATACATCTCTCTCAGTCAGATCCACTCAGATCTCCAGGTATTCCCAGAAGGACAATACAAAGTGCCAAATAATAATGGATGATAAAACTCTGGCCCTCGAGCCGCTAGATAGTTAATGTCTTTTTTTTTCTTATTGCAAAGTAATGCACACTATCCCCACACATCCTCCCCATAATTTAGTAAAAATGCAAATTCTTCATCCAATGTGCATGCACACCTCTAGAAAGATAATGGAGCCATTGTTACCAGTGCAAACATGTGAACCTATTAAATTCAGATTGAAATGTATTAAAGAGGAGGGATAAGATCAAGAAAACAGAGATGCCCAAAATTACAGAAAATGTTATTGTACTGAAATCCAGAGAGATATTAAAGTTTCCTCAGAGTAGCAGAAATCAAACATGCAATCTAGTGAATATGAGCCAGATATTTGACAAAGCACTTGATCAATGTACATCTCAAATTAAAAAGTCACAAGGCGGCAGGGCACGTGAGTGGCTCAGTTGGTTGAGCAGCCTCCTTTGGCTCAGGTCATGATCTCATGGTTCGTGAGTTCAAGCCCTGCATGGAACTCACTGCTATCAGCTCAGAGCCCACTTCAAATTCTCTGTTCCCCTCTCTCTCTGTGCCCTCCCTCTCTGCCCCTCCCAGCCTCTCAAAAATAAGCAAAAAAAAATTTTTTTTTAAGTCACAAGACTCCAATACAAATGTGTGATTTTAAGAGGTCAATCTTCCATCCCATACCTGGATAAAAGGAAGATCTATTAAAGGTGGAATGTGGAATCCTGGTTACGCTCAGAACTGCACTGTCTGTAGGGGGATGGAACCAACAAAAGGAGGCCTGATTATGTGACTTTCATTTTGCACTATTTGAAAAGTTACATCCTTTCATGATAGGCTTGCTTTGTGTCTGATGAATATAGTGGGACTTTTTTAGGAGGGAAGAGTTTAAGTTTTCCTTACACACCATTTCAGTTTCATTATAAAATTTATGTATTATTGAAGAAAGTTACAGTTGTAGAAATAGCAATTGAGAAACTTATTATCCTCCAATAAATACAAACACTTATCAAGTAACCTTCCCCTTTAATTTTCATCAAATATTACCATCTTTACAGCACTTTAACAAAGGCCTCAACTTTACTGTTAATAATTCAATTGTATTTAATTCTTTATAGATTTCATCAAATGTATAGACTCTTTCATAGAAGCTTTCTATTTACATCCCGGTGCAGTTTTTTTCTATAGTGGTATTTCCCCACTGATCATCTCTGTTTAATATTTATTTTTATCAGTGTATATTAAATGATTTTCATGAATAAAACAAAATAAAAAACAACTAAGACAGCATCGGCATTATTTTCTCCTGGAATTTATTTTTTAAATAATGGAGGGAAAATATCATGAATTATTAATCTGCCATTAATAAATGGAACTTAATAAATGGCAGATATATAATTCATAATGAGAAAAAACTATTTTTTCTCGCCTGAGAATAATGGAAAGACACGTGAAACAGCACTTGTTGTGAAATCACAAGACCATCAGCCATGGATACCCCATTTGCCAACTTTTAGTTGCATTGAGGAACGCCATCAAGTTGGTGTTTCCATGCTTATGTACCCTTTCCTTTAATTTCAACCTGTAGAATTGATAGTATTGTTTATAGCACAGTAAATATTTCTATAAAACTTGTTACCCAATAGCTGAAGGACTAAAATAAAGACTTTTTTTAATGAAAAGTAAAATATCATGATCTCAAATGATTTGCTAAAGGCAGAAAGGTAATACTCAAAAGTAAAGATCAGCAAGTTATAGGCACCTATTTCTAAATTTTTGGAACAAAGCTATCCCAGAAAAAAAGAAAAGTGTGGGGTTTTAGATTAGCTTAATGCAAAATACTTGACAGATACAAAACACACAGCTTCTATGCTTCTTTTTTTGGACCACATATTTGAATGAAATTACATCTTCATATCACACCGAAACAAAAAATGTTGCATAGATAAAAAGTTGGTTTTATGCCTTCTTTTGAAGATCAAAGAAAATGCCATGACTTCTAATGTTTGACATATATATGATATAAAGATCCCAAAGCGTGTTTTCATTTTAACATATTTTCCATAAGTCATATTTCATGACAATGATATAAATGCAAGATGTTTTACTTTCCCTTTATCTATAGATGTGTTACTTGCTCTTTTTAGTGAATGTATAATGAAATAGCTTTGTGTTTTTCTGACATAGATTTAGAAAGGCAAATATGTCAGGAGATTGGAAGAAATTAATTCTTCATTCACATTCCCCTGTAGATTCCAAACTGATTAAAACTAGATAGAGGAGCAGAACCAATTAAGAATAGACATAACCTGTGCAACCATTCATGGTATTTTTGCACAGGAGCCAGAGGGGAATTAAAATGCAATGCTGCTTTAGTAATACACGCTCTGGATGAGGGTGCAGTTTGGTCTGGCAGCAAAAATGGGCTCTCTCTGATCCATGTCCTGACTTGGTTTGTATGACTAAACTTGCTTCAATGAGCTTGAATAAACAGGAACCACAGAAGGGTGGATGAAATGTCCTTTCTTAGCCTCTCTTCTTTAGGAGGGCAGAGGCACCCAGTGTCATGGTCTGAGGCAGGAACACAGGAAAGGGAAGACTGGAGTTCTGAAAACATCTTGTAGCAACTTTAGTGCAAATGGTATAATAAAACATGCTTTGGGGTGCCTGGGAGGCTCAGTTCGTTAAGTGTCCGACTCTTGATTTTGGCTCAGGTCATGACTTCATGGTTCATGAGTTTGAGTCCCTTGTAGGGCTCTGCATTGACAGTATGGAGCCTGCTTGGGATTCTCTCTCTCCCTCTCACTCTGTTCCTCTTCTGCTTGTTCCTTCTCTCTCTCTCTCTCTCTCTCTCTCTCTCTCTCTCTCTCCAAAAATAAATAAAACTTAAAAAATCATTAAAACTTTTTTTTTGCAATGATTTCACACACACACACAGAAAGGTATCATGCTGTAGACAGAGGCAGGATCGAAATCCTAATTTTGCTGCTTTATTGTGTCATAATGGTCTCATCCATATAAAATACAGATAATAATACTGCCGGTATCAAATCAAGAAAGCTCTCAATCGTAAGACAAGATTTTTTAAATGCCACTGGGAGAAAAATTGAGAAGAAAAATCACAACCAATTAAAATATGACAAAAAGCTCTTAATGCTATGAATTTCTGTTTTGTGAGCATATTGAAAGACCTCTTCTAGAATTAATTATACATAGATGTTTTGAATCATACACACTGTCATACATATGTAAAATGTAGAATATAAGTAACATAAATTGGTTTAGATATTCTTAAGCCTTCTTTATATTCAGATTCAAACTTCCAAATCAGTTCTTGAATCAGATTTGTCAACATCTGAGTTTTTCATTATAGCTTCTCTTGTGCCATCAAAAGTGTTATGGGTACAGCATTTATTTTTAAAAATACATAAACCCACTAAAAACCATTGGCATCGGGCTACCCCACTGTGCAGGCGTAGAATCTGCCTACTGTCGACGCAGGTGTAGGGATTCTGCTGCACATGTGTGGCTTGCTACTCTCCCACTATCACCCACCAGCTATGCGGCTCCTACGAGCTGAAAAGCACTTCATTTCTTGTCCCTGGGATTTCCTTCCTAGCTCATGACATCTATTCCTCATGTTTTAAAGGCTGGTAATTTTCAGGTTCTCGCATGTGCGGGTTGTAACAAATTCCATCTCCACTTCTGGCTCACACATAACAATTGTAAGAAGTCATTAGTTTTAAGACATAGCTTGATTTGAGAACTCTTAAAATATGAAAGAGTATATATCAGAGAATTGATGAGAAATAGTAGTTGTTATGTAGATTTAAATGAGTTAAGCCATTTGAAGACCCTGGAATAATGGCCGATCCATTGTAAGCATGCACCACATGTGGTGAGTTACCATTGCTGCTAGCTAATCTAGCACATGCTAACATGTGGGAGTTGGTTAATTAGTTTAGGGAAATGCTACTCTACTAGTCTTCTGTATTTTTAGCTCCCTAACAATGAAGAAAGTTTTTTGGAGAGCTAAATGCTTAAGAGATTAGAGAATCTCTCTAATCAATGGCTTCTATTATGTTGAAAATTAAACTAGGGTTTTTTTGTTTTTGTTTTTGTTTTTTTAACAAAAGAACTATAGGGAACGTCAACACCAGTGTTACAACAAGTCCTACTTAAGGTATCTGTACAATCAGTATGGCACTCAAGAGAGTATGAGGAAAGAAGGAAAGAAAAGAAAAGAAAAGAAAAAAACAGAAAAGAACAGAAAAGAAAAGAAAAGAGTGGGTTTTATAATAGACAGAATTATCCTGACTTTCTCTAATGTATCCTATCTATCAACCTGAAGAAAAACAAAACAGCTTTTACTCTACACAAATGCTTAGCCATTTATGACCTCCCGAAGTGGGGGTTTGGGAAACAGGTTGCCCAGTGAGTCTGTGATATTGCTTTTGGTATACGAAGAAGCAACAATGAGCTCCTATCAAAAGTCTCCTGTGACTCAATATCAGACAGGGCAGACTACATTACATTCAGAGCTAGTGGCTAAAGTTTCCCCTTATTCATAACAGTATACTGAACAACATAAGCCCGTGCTTTCATTAAACTAGGAGACCCTACCTGAAAATAGACTCCTGCCGTTTGTTTCTGTTTCATAACTTCACCTTCTATTTACAATCCAGTACATTTAAACCCACATCACTTACAACAGTGAAGGATCGCTGCCCCCTATAGACACAGATGTATTGGGGAAGTTGCATAATTCAGAAAAAAGAGAGTATTCCAGAATTTAAATTAGGAATATTTTGTTAAAACAGTACCTTAGCAAACAGAATTAAAAGCTTACAATAGAACAATCTTTCAGAGGCAAGTCTTTTGTCTGTTGTTTTCTTGCCCAATCAAATCATTTACCCAAAGAGACATCAGTGTTACCTGTGAGATGGATGAGGTATATTTATTTATAGTTAATACACTGAAGTTTCAAAATACTACTTTTCCACCCAGTTGGAAACACGTAGAAATAATGTATGTGGCTTCCTAGTGTGTTTTCTAAGAGCAGCTTGCTAAAAAAACGTAAAAACAACTGTGATTGTATAATAAACAGGAGTCTTCATTCTCCCCTAACATAAACAAAGAAAAAGCGAAACATTGTAATTGCTGAAAGAAAATAACATACACAAAGTAAGAATCCAATACTAAATCTCTATTGAAGTATTTCCTTATTTATCAAAGAGAAATGTTCCCATATATTTCCCACAAATGCATGTTTTCAGCAAATCAGCCAGATGTCCAAACAATGAAATTCCATCTTGTGAAAAAGCCTGTGCTTGTGGTATTTCTGACAAACCCACGCCAAAAAGTGGCTCTGGCCAGCTTCCTCTTTCTTACGCTCACAAGTCAAATTTCCAGATAGGAGTGATTCAGTTACAGTTGGAATTGAGCATGAATGCCAGGAATTGATCCACACCAATTCACACTTTGTTAATGCCAACATTCTTTGGTCTTAACCTGGGCACTTAATCCCATGCTCCTGCTTCAGGACCCTTTTGATCTGGGAAAAGTTTGGCCTAGAACCAAAGAACAGTTTTGCTAAAACTGAGGAGATGGAATTGCTGAGGTATTGGTTACCTTACTCAAACAACAGTCACTACGTGTCTGAGAAATGTTTTGATAACAGAGTGGCATGCCCATGCGTTCATCTCCATGAAGCTTTCCATGATTCTCTCTCTTAAGGCAATCAGTATTAGTTTCCATGAGACACACCCTGATGTGATATACACCATGCCTTTCCCTTTCTCAGCATGACTCAGAACACAAAGATACTCAAATATGGAGTGAACTGAGAGTTCATATATTGTAAGATATAGGTCAGTGCAGGAAACACAGAGTTAGTCTCAGTAAACACCATGAATGAATTAAATTTCTAACAAAACATTCTACTTATTAATATGTTTATACCAAACAAAACTGATGGCTCTGTACGTACAGGAGTACAAAAAATGGCTTACCGATTATGCCTTTAAAAGACAGCATCAAGGTTGTATGACCAAGGCCACTAGCAGACTCTGACTCCATGTAGGCAATGAGGATAGTTCATGAGTATCTTCCTTTGGTGAACGCCTGGAAGAAGAGAAGATGGTAGGGGGTGAGGTGTGAGATTACATCATAGCCATGAGTTTCTTAACTTCTTTAAGACACTAATGTCTTCAATCCACATTTGTCCTGAAATCCTCAGATTCTAAAGTATTCTACCATAATATGGTAGATATTTCAACATATTGGTGTTGGTTCTCTCTTTTCTACTAAGAAAAGGACACAAGAATTAGGAACTCCTTGATACAAAGGGGTAAAGAATGATCCTTTATCCCCTATTCCAAATTTCTGCCTTAAGTCAAAATTTGCTTCTCACTCAAGATTACTCAAGACAGGCAGAAGCTTTGTTCCAATTTATAGATAAGGTACTGTTCACGCTATCGGAATAGAGACATTTATTATATGCAGAGATTTTATGGGAATTACCACTCCCATTCAATGAATGAGGAAATCGATGATCATACAGATTCAGTGGCTTGATCAAGATAGACAACTGATATGTGAAAAGCAAGAGTTTGAACCCAGGTTTGGCTATGCCCTTTGCATTGTGTTTTACTCATAAGTGGTGGTGGGGGGTCAGAGTTGGATGCATTGTATTTTACTCATAACCACTTACGGTCAGAGTTGGATTACTACACCTATAAACCTACAAAACTCACTGGTTTCCTCAACATATGCCCCCTGTTCTACTATAATCTAGAACTTCTTTGGATAATTATAATCAGACTTGCACTTAGATGTAGAAAATTAATCAAGGGCCATTTATCTACTTTTAGCAGTATAAACTTATTGCCTACAATTATGGAAAGCTGTCTTCAGGGCTTGAAAATAAATCAAAGGAAGGACAAGTAAGAATTATGTTTTGTACATAGTTCAATCAATGTGGAGTCCATACTGTAGAAATTAAAAACACAGAGGGCATACTTGCATCCTGAAATATTTAAAATCAAAGATTAATACCTATCCTCATATATATGCAGTTAAACAAGTCAAATTGTCTTCTATTTAATTAATGAACCAAATGATTTGAAGTAGCAGTATCATGAAGCTGTGCTGAACCAGTAGTGTTGAATCCATTTTTTGCCTAAGTAATGAAGGCTACACAGCTTCCGGTTTTTAGTAACACGTAATAGGCAATCAAATGTTAGCCTCATGCTTAGATTGTGTGTGAGTGGCTTCAAACTATACTTGAATAGAATGCTAGAGTTAGAAGAACTGATGTAGGTAAAGCAGACCTCACAATGCAAGAGTGAATAAAAGGGATATAGAAACCCCACTCATGAACTGTCTTGACCCAACAGTGGCTACAAATTTGTAGGTGGGAGAGAGAAAGTGGAACGAGTGGGAATTTTTTCTATGCAAAAGTATTTTTATAGATTTTGAAGGAGTGGTATATTTAAGTTGATTTTCACATATTGGGAAAGGCAAAAACAAAGCCCCCAAATTCAAAAATTGTAACATGAAGCATCAGAGAATATGATTTCTTAACAATACAAATGTGTTGATATAGGGAAAATTATTAAATATTAACATGAAAACCAACTCATGGGCAATTCAATCTAGATCATCTGGCAATAAAACTTACTTAAGCATACATTCAGTCACAGCACAGAAATAAAGTGATTGCCATTTTTTAAATGTTTATTTGTTTTAATGAGAGAGAGACAGACAGAGCATGAGTAGGGGAGGGGCAGAGAGAGAGGGAGACACAGAATCAGAAGCAGGCTCCAGGCCTCAAGCAGTCAGCATACAGCCTGATGCAGGACACGAACTCACAAACCATGAGATCATGACCTGAGCTGAAGTCAGATGCTTAACCATCTTAGCCACCCAGGCCCCCTGATTACCATTTTTAGAAATGAAAAAAAAAAAAAGTCCGTGGCAATCCAAAGATCTGTTCTGAACTGTTATAATGAGACCATGAAACTTTCAGAACAAGTGCTAATGATTCCAGCACCAGCATTGACAGCAGGAGGTCAATACACATTTGTTGAATTAATAAATATGTTGTGATATATAGCCAGGAAAACGTACGCTAGGCCTTCCAAAAGCAGGGTGGAAAATTCCAAAGAAGAAACAGTGTTTATAGAGCATCAACATGAAAATTGCAAAGGAGCAGTTGATGTTGAATCATATTTTCCCATCAATGTGATCAACTGTATTTCTAAGCAACATGTAATACAAGTCCTGTCATGTCTCAGAATTAATAGCCCAGGGTTCTTAATTCTTACTAAGGTTGACAAATTATTGTTCCTTATGGCACCAGTCACACTTGATCATGAGTAGCATCTCTACACGTTACTCTCCTTCTGTCAAATGAAGCCTAAGTTTATTTGTCTAACACCAAATGCCAAAAGCCCTATGATATGCAATGAATCAAGTGTTCCCCATTAATGAGCAAAA
Source organism: Prionailurus viverrinus (assembly GCF_022837055.1). NCBI lineage: Eukaryota > Metazoa > Chordata > Mammalia > Carnivora > Felidae > Prionailurus > Prionailurus viverrinus. Next base: position 19,690,223 of record NC_062564.1, read on the forward strand.
TGTCTCATGTGTGGAAAATGATTGTCCATCTTCCAAATAGCTTCACGCAAAGCCACTGTTGCAAAGTTATTATTTTATTTCCAGGGTAAATGACTGCTGTCTAATATTTTTGGAAGTCTCACTAAGTTGTTTTCAAGTCATTGAGCCTGGAGAGAGTGAAATGTCACAGATTATATGTATGTGTGTGTATGTATGTATGTATCTTTTTCTTGGCATCATCACACACTTGTTTTCCTTAGCATCCACAGCTAATGGCTCTATTACAAGGATAATGTCATGCTCACATTAAATTAATTAACAATATTTGAGGGGAAAGTGTCTCTTAGTTCTGCTAAGTGTTCTAAAGAGTACAAATTAAAGTACCTATTCTATTAATTAGAATGCACTAGTAAGAAGGAAATGGGAATCTGAAAAGGCACAGCCATCAGAGCACAAAGGACAGGGCTGAAATTTTGGACTGGTTGCCTCACTTTTTATATTGTCAGTTTGATCATCTAGAAAATGAGTATAATTGTACCAATTTCATTATGAAGGTTAAATAAAATTAAATAAAGCACAAAGAATAGTGCTCAGCACATGGTAGATGGTCAAGAGATATTAGGATTTTATTTTCCCACTTTCACACATCTGCACTCCCATGTTAATTGACAAGGGAAGAAAGAAAAATCTCTTAAAACTCCTTTTTTGGTCTAAATATACAGTTCATGACTAAGGAATGACTGATTAGCTTGTAAGCCTAAAAGAAAGAAACAAACAATGGTAGATTTCACATTTATTAGGTATTCTATCTACACGGGATAAATTTGGTATAAATCTTTATGTTCTTCATCAGCTAAAGCTTTCAAAAGGATATGACTGTCCCAGTTCTTAGTCCTAGCCCTACTCCAGTCCATTTCCTCTTTCATGGCACAGATACCTCAGCAGAGGCAGACAGGTGGGTCGAAATGTTAAATTTCACCTTCTTGACCTACAGCAGCTCTTCTCTAATCGTGACAGAAGACAATCTACAGATTCAACACAATCCCTAACAGTACTTTTAACATAACTAGAACAAATAATAGTAAAACTTATATGGAACCAGAAAAGACTCCAAATGGCCAAAGCAATCCTGAGAAAAAAAGAACAAAGCTGGAGGTATCACATTCCCGTATTTCAAGACAGACTACAAAGCTGTAATAATCAAAACAGTATGGTACTGGCACAAAAATAGACACTTCAATGGAACAAAACAATAGCCCAATATCAAACCCATGCATATATGGTCAATTCCTCAATGGTAAAGGAGGCAAGAACATACAATGGGGAAAAGACATCCTCTTCAATAAATTGTATGAGACAGCTTCATGCAAAATAACAATACTGGGCCACTTTCTTACACCATAAACAAAAATAAACTCAAAATGGATTAAGGACCTAAATGTGAGACCTGAAACCATAAAACTCTCAGAAGAAAACATAGGTAGTAATGTCTTTGGCATTGGAAGTAAACAACTGCAATTTGATGTATTATCCCACTATCCAGGATTCTCAGGTAAACATCTCTCTATGAGGTCAGACCCCTCTGGCCCCGTCAGATGAGAGTTCTCATAAGAAAAAAAAAAAGATCCTGATCATACTGTGGAAATCAAGATATTTCCAGAATAATTGTCTGTAATCCATCCCTTCTTTAAGGTTGAGCACCCCGAAGTACTTACTTCTTTTTGATGTCCTAAAAATATTAAATTCATTAACTCTACAAAGGGTTTCAGAAAAAAAACACAACAAAGATTAAATGATGATAAAAACATCATCATTAGTAAATATCCTTATTGTAATACTACAGTTACTTGAAAATTGGTTATTCATTTACAGAATTAAAGCTAATTTTTATTAATATGATTTAAGTGGCTAAAAAATTATTTATTGGCCTTCTAGATAATAGAATTCCCTGTGCCCACCTATTATAATACTAATGTAAAAGAAATAAAAAGGAAAAAGCATTCCTATGCAAACAAAAATATCATGCAAAAATTTTACTTAAATTGTATTGATTAAGAGTTTTCACTTAATCCTTTATACTTATGTTCCTACACCAGGATAGAGTCAAATTATTCCTTTTAAAAGGTGTTTTCAGATATTAACTCTTATCAGTAAGATAAAGCATCTCAAGTCATGATTTAAGCAACGTCTAAAGATCATTTCAGAAGGTAGCTCAATCTCTCAGATTTAATCCAAATCTTATCTTCCATCATTGGAACTAGCATCCTCTCCTAAATACTACATTTAGCTTTATAAGGATTCAGGATTGTATTAAAAGGGTTTTCCTCAGTATAGGTATCAAAAACTTACTTTTCTTTTGAAACTAATGAGATAAAAAAAAAACCTATAATATCACAAGGTTAAAATTACACACACACACACACACACACACACACACACACACACACACACACACTATTTATTCCAATAATAGATTTGGAAAAAAGAAAGTTGAAAACAAGACCATCACAGGGTTGTGTATGTAATGGTGTAAGTGCCTTTTAAACTCCTTATTGAATAACCTCGTTTATGCCAAATATTCCACCTTTATTCAAATGCTATAGAGGCTATGTCAGCAGGTGGATCTTAAACTTGAAGTCCTGACCTTAGGTCACAATGGTAGCACATAATCCTGGTACAACACTGTGATGGCTGACATCATAGGGTTATAAAGAGCTCTCAGCTCCAGTCTGCCTGACACAGCACAAAGATAGAGACTATTGTGCAAAATTCAGTCTAGTCAGTGTCTTCCTCTTACAGGCCTTCACTCACTCAGGGCCCCAAATCAGACTATACTTGATCCAACTGGACAAACTGCCAACATGCACTGAACATAATTTCATTTGTTAAGGGCTTTTTCGAGACAGGAACAAGACTGAGAAGAAAACTATTGAGATCTTTTTGTTTGTTTGTTTGTTTAACTGAACTTAAAGGCATTACATGGATACCCTTAAAGAATGGAAATTGGAAAGAGGACAGCTCTAGCCTTTAAGACATTGCCTGGGCCATATTCCTATATCAGTGTCTCTACTCCACCTGACTAAAGCGAGGTGGATTCACTCAATGCATGACCAACCTAGCCCCTTTCTGACAAGATCACTGATATGAAAAGTAATGGTTTCAGCTCTGGTGTTATTTATGTTTTGGATCACTAACCTCAGACAGGTAGCCAAGCAGCTTATGCTATAGGCCAATGAACATGGCACAAACAGTTCTGATTTCAAGGGCCCTAATGATGGGCAGAAATCTTGAGTGATAACCTATGATAGGAAGAACTCCAAATACTATTACTAATCACCTTGTCAGTCCAGACCAATGTTGGAGTCTGAATTTTTTATGAAAATCTCAACTCCTGCTTCTAGCTGAATGCCAATGCACTTTAAACCTTTTCTAGATTCACGAGTTTAAACATTCCATAACATGCTATATAATGGAAAAATTAAACACAAAGAATATTCCATATATGTTCTTTGCCATCTGCATGTACACATACGCAAACTGTGGAGCATGAAGACTCAGCTACCAATCCCAGGTGAGGACTCCTTTTGTGAGGAAGATGGCAAAGATCATAACACTACCAATCACAGACCCAGCCCAAGGCATCTTCTATATATTTGGAGTGACCAAGAAGGACTCAACACAAAAGGCACGAGTTACAACAATGCTTTCGTCACAGAAAGGAGAAGATACGTAGCAAGATCAGTGTCTGTAGCGTGTTGGCCTCCCGTGGTCCTCGGTCCCTCCTGACAGCTGACACGGGGCAGTGGACTGCATACACCCCTCTCCTGTTGCAGTGATGTCCTACTCCCTTCTCGGAGGGGCACATGCACCGCAAATCTGGCAAGGTGCATGTGAGGCACACACTGAAGCAATATGAGGTAGTCAGCCATGCGCCCAGAATGGGGAAAGGTTTCTCCTAATAAGGAAGAGGAGTCCTGCACCAAGCATCAACTCAGCACCCAGCTTCCATACAGCAGATTGTTCTAGACCCAGGACACTGGATAGCCATATAAGGGAATACTGTTTATTCAAGAAAAAAATGAAATTCTGATTCATGCCACAACATAGATGAACCTTAAAAACAATATACTAAGTGAAAGAAGCTAGGCATAGGCCACGTACTCTATGACTCTATTCACAATGTCCAGAATAGGCAAACCCAAAGGGATAGGTCAGTGTTTTAGGGACTGGAATGAGGAGACAATGGTGACTGACTGCTAATGCATGCAGGCTTTCTTTTTGGGGGGATGAACATATTTTAGATTTAGTGGTGATGGTTGCACACCTTTGTCAATGTACAAAACCCACCAAACTGTATACTTTTAAAGTGCAAATTTTATAGTATGTGAATTGCATCTGTAAAAGAATGGTTATCCTATTTCTGAATGGTGGGGCTGAAACAAGAGTAGCTAACATTGAGTATATGTTATGTGCCAGTGATTGTCACATTGACTTTGGAAATGACCTTATGTGATTGGTTCTGTTTTAATCCCGTTTTATAGTTTGAGGACTCGTGCTTTGGAGAGATTAAGAAACTCTCCCAAGGCCAATCAGCTAGCAAAGAGCAGAGCCGGGAATCCAACCTCAGAGCTCTGACTCTGGAATTCACACTTTTATGGAAATGCAGCATCTCCAGTAGTAAACCCTTGGGAAGGCCTGAAACATGGTAGGCGATTATTTTTGTATATACGTGTGTTCTAGTCATGGTAGTAAATAAGAAGATTAAGCTGCCAGGTGTTCAGCCGCGGTTCCTTTTCTGCCTGCTTTAAAATAACTCTGAATAAAGACGTTATCAGACCAGTCGACATTTTAAAGTGCTAAACTTTTCCATAAACACCTGGAGTTGGAGGCAGCAGCAGGGAAATAGGCCAGCAAGAATTATGAGAGGTTAGGCCCATTCCAAGCTAAACACACCTTAAAATATAGACAAGTCCAAATCAAAATAGGTCTTCTGATAGCTTTTTTTTTTTTAACTGTGGAATATTTTGAGGATATCTTGCTGTGTAAAACAAAGTCAAAAATAAAATGGAAAATGTTCAAAAAACTTTCCTGTCAGTCATAATAAACTTGTAATCCAGAAACTAAAGTAGCATTTATCACACATGGAACATAGGCAGGAATAATTAGAAAGTATTATGGAAGGGAGGGAATTGTACTTTAGGGACCTAGATATATTAAAATAAAATTTTAAGATAAAACATTGAATAGATAATATGTAATTGCAATTCAAAACCATATCCAAAACAATTTATTTTCAAGATGCATTCTTGTTGAATCTGATAAGCTTATTTTGGTCCTATAAAAAAATCCCAGAATTGCTTGTTTTTATAATAGTCTATAAAGATGTATTTGTATGCACAACTCCTCATGAAATATCTGTCAAAATGGAGAATGCAATCTGCAGGTTGGGATAGGGGAATGAATCAGGTGAGTCTTGTGCTACTAATTTGGCAATAAGCCCTGAGTTTTTATTTGGCCAGTGAGCAGTCCTGTTCCAGGCAATCAACAATTTTCTGGGCATCTATTATGGAGTCATTAAGAAAATTCCAATTACTACACTTGGCAATCTTTTGTTTGTCTGCTTCCAGCCCCTGCTACCAATATAACTTGAATTTCTAATGCCCCCTTGGGAGATTATGAGTGAAGAGTATTATTATTTTGGTCTACTGGTACTGACTAGGTCTACTAGTTGTTGCTTTGATGAATTCAGATGAATGACTTTGTAATGTTGTAACATTTTCCTTAGCATGCAATCAAATGTAGGTAGTATGGCAACTGTACCTTGGAATATATTCTGAATGCATTTATAGTGGATGTTTCCAGTTTTCTTATTCCTCTCACCATTTGTAAGTATCTCTCTATCTGTTCCTAAAACTGTTCTTTCTCTTTCTTTCTTTAAGGATCCAGATATTCTAGGTCGCTTCTGTATCACTTTGTTACAATCCAGGCAAATAGTATACTAAGCAATATATTCGTTTCTGGCATATATCCTAGAAAGTAATATTATTTGTTTCCTTGTTCTAATGAGCTAATATTACTCCAATATCCTCCTTATCAGTAACTTTTTATAAGCATATACTATATACAAAGAACACAGTGCTAAGTCTTGGCAGAGTTTCTGGTACTAGTGTGTATTTTCCAGGAACACATAATGATGCTCTCTGGCTGAGTTTTCACCAATGTAAAGATAAGAACGTCACCTTTACTAATCGCATCCTCCTCTGAAGAGAATTATTACACATTATTACACATTTTCTCTGAAGGATGATTATGGCTGCACACACACACACACACACACACACACACACACACACACACGTTGTTCTTTCTGGGATGTTTCCAGAACCTAATGGAATTCCTATCCATCATACTGATATGGCCACTTTAACGTGGTAGTTGTGGTTCCTGTTGAAGCTGGGTTACATCATCTGTTCACTTACCATAAGCATTGTCTCCATTCCTGAAGGTGGTACTATTGCTACCAGCATTATTCTAGCTCCCTCCACACACGTGCACTCACACACACATGTATATACATACTTGTATTGGGCAGACGGGCAGAAAGAACTCACTCTACGGATAAAAATAAATCCGTTGATATCCAACCAATATTACTGGGATTTATTTTCCCCTCAGAGTTTTTTTTTCTCCCTAAAATATTCTATGGATATTAAGGGTTAGCATTTATCCATTGTCTCTTAGACTTGATAAAGAGTTTAATTCGAAATATTGGTTACAATCTCCAATATATCTCATCTTTGGGTCTCACATGAGATTTACCAGGATCTTATGAATACAGAATCTCTAATAACCTAACAACAGAAAATAACTTCTCTTGCACATTCTGAAATTCTCACTATTTACAAATAATTAAATATATAGTCCCTTCCAAGGGTTTACAGGTTAAGAGAAAAGAATGATACAGGGGAGAATAGGTAATTTTCCCCAAGGGCTATTTTGTTCTTGCTGTTGTTTTTTGTTTGTTGTTTTTAATAATTAAGTCCTCTAATTCAACATTGGGCACAAAAGTATTACAGGGACCATTGACTCAGTGGTCAGTGTAAATATTTCTTATGATATCCTATCATTACAAAAGGAAATCTACTACTAATCAGAATGCTTTCAGAGTATAAGAGCTTCAAATCCTGTGTCTTTTTTGACAATGTGGAAATTTGTTTAAGTGGACATTGGTATGTAGATAAAGGAATAAAATATTATAGTTCAGTCACTTTAAAAATTAATTTTGTTGGGGCACCTGGGTGGCTCAGTCGACTAAGTGTCGACTTCGGCTCAGGTCATGATCTCGCAGTTCGTGAGTTCGAGCCCCGCATCGGGCTCTGTGCTGACAGCTTGGAGCCTGGAGCCTGCTTCAGATTCTGTGTCTCCCTCTCTCTGCCCCTCCCCCACTTGCACTCTGTCTCTGTCTCTCTCAAAAATAAACATTAAAAATTTTTTAATTAGTTTTGTTTATGTTACATTACATTGATATTTCATTCATTGATTATTATTTTCCATATTTGTGTTGATAGTTTCAAGTCTATAAATTTGTTATTTTTTATACCTGATATTTGTATTTTCCAGACATGGTGACCATGTGTCCCTATTTGCTTATGACAGTCCTTGTTTATACTAGTTTTTCTTACCTAATTATTAATTAGTGCCTCTTTTCACTCTTAAAGATTTAGAAAATGAGTTTTATGGCCATCTTATTCATAGATGTATTAGTTTGGATTCATCCCACCCTACCACAAAGCAAAATGTGGGCTACAAGTTTGCATACATGTAGTTTACTATGGGAAGCAAGCTATGGGGACAGGTTTTGAGTGGAGAAGGAAGAGTAAAATGGGGGAAAAGGAAAGGCAATGCAAAGATAATCCTGGTCACCTGGGCAGCTAGACACATTTCCTTCGGGGAACTCTAAAACATGTAAGATGTGTTTCATAAATTAACATTTGTCTGACTGAAACAGGGAATAACGGAAACTTTCAGCTACTAATTTTGTATTCTATTAGATGAGGATTTCCCCAACTTTTTTCTATAATTTTTTAAACATTTATTCATTTTTGAGAGACAGAGATAGACAGAGCATGAATGGGGGAGGGGCAGAGAGAGAGGGAGACACAGAATCCAAAGCAGGCTCCAGGCTCTGAGCTTTCAGCACAGAGCCTGACGTGGGGCTCAAATTCACGAACCTCGAGATCATGACCTGAGCCACAGTTGGATGCTTAACCAACTGAGCCGCCCAAGTGTCCCTTCCCCAAGGGTTTTTATTCCAAAGTTAGTGCATGCCTCAGATTGTCTGAGTAGAATTCTACAGTGGTCTCACACAGTGGTATTGTATAGCAAAAAATATCTAGTGCAGTTGAGACAAAACATCATCAGGCTAAATATCCGTATTTAGCTACTTTAGCAAAGTTAGAGCAAAATTAAGAGCAAGTGAATGAAGACAAGGCACAGAAGATGTCAAAGACAAGTGGCCACCTGTACCTCTTAGGTCCACTACTGTCCTAAATTAGTTACAGTTTCTCAGAGAGTATTTAAAAAGATAGTCAGCCTCTAAGGATGTCACCAGAAAAAAAATACAACCCAATATATGTGATGAATATAGACACAAAAATGATCAACAAAATATGAGCAAACCAAATTCAATACAACAATAGAAGGATTATAAACCATGATCAATTTGGATTTATTTCAGGGATGCAAGGATTGTTTAACATCTGTAAATCAACCAGTGTGATACATCACATTAACAAAATGGAGAACAAAATATTATGATCATCTCAATAGATGCAGAAAAAGCATTTGACAAAATTCACTACCTACTTATGATAAAAACTTTTAACAAAGCAGATATAGAGAGAACATACCTTAACACAATAAAGGTCATATATGATAAGCCCACAGCTAACACCATATTCAAAAGTAAAATCTAAAAGCTTTTCATTAGAATCAGGAACAAGACAAGGGTGCCCACTCTGACCACTTTTATTCCACAAACTATTTGAAGTCCTAACCACGGCAATTAGGCAATAAAAATAAATAAAAGACATGCAAGTTGAAAAGGAAGAAGTAGAACTGTTAGTATTTTCAAATGACATGATCTAGAGAAAACAACCTTCTCCACAAAACAAAACAAAACAAAACTGCTTGAACTATTAAATCACTATGATACTGGCATAAGAGTAGACACAATGGAACAGAAGAATAGACAGCCCAGAAATAATTCCATGCATTTACAGCAAATTGATCTCAGCAAAGGTGCCAAGAACGTACAATAAGAAAAGAATATCTCAGGAATGCTGGAATTATTAGACCAAGAATTCAAAACAACTATGATTATTCTGCTAGTGATTGTTTCAGGTAAAGTAGACAGCATGAAAGAACAGATGTGCAATGTAAGCAGAGAGATGAAAATCTTAAGAATGAAAAAGGAATGCTAGAAATCAAAAGCTCCAACAGAAATGAAGAATGCCTTTGATGGACTTACAGGTAGGCTGTATATGGCTGAAGAATGAATCTCTGAGCTTGAGGCCATCTCAAAGGAAACCTCCAATACTGAAAAGCAAAATAGAAAAAAAAAGACTGGAAAGGACAACAAAACAGAAGAAAATATCCAAGAAGAGTGGGTCAACTACACAAAGTGTAACATCCGCATGATGGGAATATCAGAAGAAGAAGAGAGAAAAGGACATAAAAAAAAATATTTGAAACAATAACAACTAAGAATTTCTCCAAATTTACCTCAGACAAAAAAACACAGATCCAGGAAGCTTAGAGACCACTTAGCAGGATAAATAACAAAAAAAAACTACACTTAAGCACATAATTTTCAAATTACAGACAATCAAAGATAAGAAAAACATCCTGCAAGAAGCTGAGGGGAAGTGGGGCATGGGAAACAACTTGCCTAGAGTAAAGCAAAGGTAAGAATTGTATCTGACATGTTCAAGAGAACGGGTGTTAACTCTTCTTTAAATGTTTGGTAGAATTCCCCTGGAAAGCCATCTGCCCGTGGACTCTAATTTGTTGTGAGATTTTTGTTAATGATTCAATTTCTTTACTGGTAATAGGTCTGTTCAGATTTTCTATTTCTTCCTGTTTCAGTTTTGGTAGTTTATATGTTTCTAGGAATTTGTCCATTTCTTCCAGATTGCCTAATTTATTGGCATATAATTGCTCATAATATTCTCTCCTTATTGCTTGTATTGTGTTGGTTGTGATCTCTCTTTCATTTGTGATTTTATTTAGTTGGGTCATTTCCTTTTTCTTTTTGATCAAACTGGCTAAGAGTTTACTACTAAGAAACCATGCAAGCAAGAAGAGAATGGAGTGAAATATTTAATGCATCAAAAAGGGGAATAAAACAACCTAGAATTCTGTACCCTGGGAAACCCTTCTTCAAAAATGAGAGACAAACACCTCTGACAAACAAATATAGAGAGAATTTGTTGCCAGTAGATTTGCCTGACAAGAAATGTTAAAATAAAGTTCCTTAGAGAGAATGCAAATGGCATAGGTCAGAAACTTAGATCTGCATAAAATAAGGAGGTGCACTGGAATGAAAATAAGTGATGCTGAGAAAACTGAGGTTCTGAGAGGTCCCCCAGCTACTAAGTGATGTATCTCAGTATTAAACACAGTTGCGGTGACTCCCAAAACTGCATTCTTTCCACTATCATGCTGCTACAAAGGATGGAGTTTTAGGAACGCGTTATGTTCAGGGGTCAAAAGGACACAGCAACCTGGATAGAAGAATGTTTAGTGGGTATAATGTTATAAAGGCCAAAAGAAAATCGAGTTTCAAGATGGTAGAACTGGAAAACAGTGTTAGATATTTCACTTGGTGAACAAATGGTTACTAGTAATTGTGGACTGTTGAAGGAGGCTGTATCAGTCAAAAAGAGTAAAGGTGCCTGTGTAGGAGCAGACCTTACCTCTTATGCCCCTGCAATATTACTGGTGGAGAAACTTCTACTGTGGTCAATTCGATTCATTGATGAACATTCCATGTGGCTTATCGGGGAAGCCAAAGCGTTTGTTCTCACACAACTCAAAACACTTATTTTCAGGTCTGAAGACGACCAAAGAACACACAGCCTGAAGGGGAACTAAGACACTGGCCTCTTCCCATTTCACATCTGCTTTTGTCCTGTCACTTTTCTTCTGCTGCTGGTCAGGAGAGCACAAACACAATTCCTCTGCTGGACCAACCTGAGGTTTAGGGGTCCCGTGCCAGAGAAGCATTCAACTGCCATGGTGCTGAAATATTAAGATGATCATCAGATCCTCTAAGAATTTAAAAAGAAAGCTATCTCCTTCATCTCATCCATGCATTTTACAAGTCTCTGTTACTCTTCATAAAAGAAGAAAAGAAGAAAAGAAGAAGAGGAGGAGGAGGAGGAGGAGGAGAAAAAGTAATAGCCATCTTTTAGATGATGGCATGGTTTGATACACAAAAGTATATCAAGATTTTCGCTATTGAATATATCTATTTTATATATGTATGAGTAGAAGTTTTTAATTTGAAAGTTTCAGGCATTATTGGGTAATTCTGAAAACGATATATTTTTTGCTACTGAGTGTATTTTTAACATCTGTAAGATTAGAAGTTTTGCATTCAAAAGTCTCCAGCAGTATTACAAAATGTCAGATACATAACTGTTAGTAGCAGCATTATAACCCTAATGGTTAACAATGTAACGAGCACTTTCAGCTTCATAAACAGATGTAATAGAACTTATAAATGCATATAGTTTCCCCCTAAAATATGAATAAAATCAATAATTTTTACGCTTACATTTGATTCTATAGAGTTTTATCAATGTGGAGCAGTGAACATTTCTCCACAAAGGAAAAGACCTGTACTCTATGACACCGTTTGCTTTATCTGTAAATGTTCTGAATATGTATAATAAGCTACAGCATCTTAGGAACCCGCAATAAGAGAGATAGGAACTTTCTACCTGCTTGGAGTCTGGAGTAGCCTTTGAGGGAAGATACTTCATCTTCTGAGGAGAGTTGAAAAGATTTGCATAAATTATTTCTTGTTCTTATTCAATAACCACCTATAGCCTCCAGGAAAGCATCAAACACATCTAAAGGAGGAGGTCTGTTACTGTTCGAGTGACTGCCTGCCTTTCACAGGGGATGTGTGGTAGAAGTTTAAATCCACCCTTTCACATGATACAGAACAGGGCAGGCTATGCTGCTGCTAGAACTCTCATGGTTTCCCAGTTGTCAGTTGTTTCCAAGTCTCCTCATTACGTTAAATAACGTCCAGCAAAGTGTTGTGGAAGATCACCATACAGGAAAAGTTATCAGACGAGTAATGAGCAGACAACAGCCAAGAGTTATCTAAGGGAAAGGGAAGGCAGCTCCTCCTGAAAGGAGAGATCATGCCCACTAGCAATCAGGTGAAGAACCCAGCAAGAAGAGTCACACACACCTCGTAAGAAATTTAGACCTCACAGGAAATCCCTTTTCCACAATATATAAAGATCCCTCCTGGAAGGATTGATTCAAGGATCAAGGATCTCTACAAGACGCTGAAAGACAAGGGGATATTGTAGGATTGTTATCCATAATCCACCAAATGCTGGAAAGGATGCAGACCTCAGATGCTCAGAAATTGCTGGTGGGAATGAAAACTGAAAGACAGTTTGGAAGTTTCTAACAGAGTTAAACATGCATTTATCAGATGTGCCAGAAAAGCCACTCCTAGATATTTACTCATGAGAAGTTAATACGTACATACACACAAAATCTGTGTGTGAATATTCACAGGAACTTTATTCATAATTGCCAAAAAAATGAAAACCAACTAAATGTCTTTTAACTGGTGAATAAATATACTTTATTATTGTCGTTAACCACAAGTTGTTTGTAGATGCCCTTTTTAATGTTGAAAGTGTTCCCTCATATTCCTAGCTGGTTGAGAGGTTTGTTAATTTCTTTTTATGGATGGGGTTAAGTTTTTTTTTTTCTGCACCTACTGAAATCATCATATGGTTATACTTACTTAGTACATTGATATGATAAATTACATTGTGTGATTTTCAACTGTTAAATGAACCTTGCACACATAGGATGAAATAAATATATTTTGCTATGATGTACTATCTATACTATGTGTCACTGGGTTCTCTTTAATAAAATTGCTTTGAGAAATTTTGTGTTTATGCTCAAGAGGAATGATTTAGAGTCTTGTAGTTGGTTTATCTTGAAATGTCTTTCTCTGGTTTTGCTGAGGTCATTACACCCTCATAAAATGAACTGGAAAGTACCCCTATTTCTTCTATTTTCAGGGAAAGTTTGATACAATATATACAGAATATTGTCATATAAATATAGAATTTATAATATATCTTTAAGTTGTTTTTTTTTTCAAATTCACCAGTGAAACTGTCTATACATGAAGTTTTTGGTTTTGGGGGCTTTAAACTATAGATCAAGTTCTTTAACACACATTAAATCTACTAGGTCCAGGAAGCATAGTTTAATTTCAATTTTTGAAAAATTAATAAGGCTTGTTTTATGGCCCAGGATTAGGTCTACCTTGGTGAATGATCCATGTGCACTTAAAAAGAATGTGTACTACTGTGCTATTCTATGGTGCGCTTGATAAATGCAATTAGCTTAAATGTGCTTGGTAGAGTTTTTCTGGTCTTCTATGTTCTTACTATTATTTCTATCAATTACTGAAAGAGAAGTGTTAAAACCCCTTATATAATTGTGAATTTGACCATTTTTTTCCTTTAATTTCTAACAGGTTTTGCTTTATTTGAAGCTTTGATGCATAGACACTTAGGATTGTTACGGCTTCTTGGTGATTTGACCTTTTTATCATTACAAAATATACCTTTTGATGTTTGCTGCCTGAAGTCTACTTTGTTTGGTGCTAATACAGCTAATGCACATTTCTTTTGATCACAGTCTGCTTGATATGTGTTTTTCCATACTTTTACCTTCAACTTATTTGTATCTGAACTATTTCTAATAAGTAATTTTATATCTCCGTGACTTGGTTTTCCTGTTTGCTAAAGGCATCATAATACCTGTCCTGCCTGCCTTATATATAGGGTTATTGTAGAGATTAGATGAGATAATGTACATAAAGATGTTACATAAGTGTTAAATGTTATCATTATTTTAAGATTTTATAGGTCTTACAAAAGAAGCATTTCAGGATATCCAATTTATCAGAGGTATACAGAATGAAAAAGATGAATGAAGGTAGAGGGTGAGACTCCTATCTAGAGGCAGTTTCAGTGATCTATTCCTTAGATGGCAAAGGTCTTTAACCTTTTTGACTCATGTCCTTTACAGTAGTCCCTCAATTATTTTCAGTATAACTTTATTTGATGACATGATTTTGTTGCACATCACACTCCAGGTTTTGTGAAAACAGATATATGTTGAAATGCTATGTACTCAACCTTGCAAATATATGTTCCCTAGGGGTTATCACACCATCATCAAGAATTCTGGCTTTCAAAAATTTCACATTAAGTAAACTTCTGGAAGTTAAAGAAGCTTTTTCACTGGGAACATTTTAAGATCTTTCATATGTTAACGGTCATTGATTAATCCATAATAAATTGTTATGTTTGTGTGTAGAATATGTTAAGAAGTAGGAGCAACTCTTTTGTGCTCCTGGAAAAATCCCACTTCATAGGAATATATGATTAATCAAACTGCCCGATGCATCATTTTTGTATACTCTAGTTTCATGTCAAGTATATTATTATTTGATTAGAAAATAAATCCAAGTACCTATTTAAAGTGCATGGATATTTTAAAAAGCAGTTGTCAGGACCTCAGGCAATGTTATGTTAGCAGAGTGTCTGGGGGGAATAGTCAGATGCAAGCATTTTGATATGTATCAACAAAATTAAACATAACAATAACAGGTGTAGAGAAAAAAACAATCATCAAAATGATCATACCATGTCCAGCTCTTTCTTGCCAGTTTACTGTTCCTCACATTAGCTACTTCATCACTAAAATTCACAGCAGTGCATTGGACTGATCAAACTTGTCCCATCTCTCTTGCTATGTTTTTTACTTTATATTATAAATATTAAATAAGTAACAATGGTATACATTTCCCTCCTCATTTTACTAAGACTATTATTATGCGAACAAGACATAAGGAAAAATGTTTCCTACCTTATTTTGCACATAAAATATTAAAACAGTAATATTTATATTGTGTTTAAATAGCCCGCTCAAGATGAAACTGTCCTTTACATATAGGATTATTTGTCCAGTTTGGGCCCCTGTCAGGAACTAACCAAATTTTTCTTTCAAAGGGCCATAATACAAACTTTCCTTTTACCCGGGTACTTCAGAAATACCATAAGAAGGGTAAGGCTTTGAGGAAACACCAAGGTGAAAAGAAAAAAGAAAAGAAAAGAAAAGAAGAGAAGAGAAGAGAAGAGAAGAGAAGAGAAGAGAAGAGAAAAGAGAAGAGAAAAAGAAAAAATGGCTTTCTGTACATAGTACCCACAGCATCTACTTGTAACACAAGTTTATCTATCTGAAACAAAGCGTCCCAAATTGCTGATAGTTTTGTGTTAGTAAAGACACAGAGGAATACTTAAATGCCCACAAAAATGGTCTACTAGGCGAGAACAACTTAGAGGCAAGAGTCATTCCATAAAATTCAACATTTTAAAGTAGATAATTCAGTGTTTGTTCATATATTCGTGCAACCATCACTATTATATACATCCAGAACATTTAAGCACCCCAAAAAGAAAACCCCTAACTATTAGCAGTCAACCCTCATTTGCCCTTCCCTCAGTCCTGGGAACAACTAATCCTATTTTTTTCAATCTCTCCCTTTGATTCTTCCCATTATTTCATATAAGTAGAACTACAAAATGTGTGGCCTTTATCTTGGGTTTTATTCATTTAGAATACTGTTTCAAGGTTCTTTATTGTTGCAGTATGAATCCATAGCTCATTCATTTTTAGGACTGAATAATATCATATAATATGGATATACCACCTCTATTTATCCATTCACCTCTTAATAAACATTTGAGTTTCCATTTTTTTGAATATTATGAATAAGGATTCTATGTAAAGATGTATGCACACATTTTTGTGTAAACATAAGTTTTAAATCCTCTTCGACATATACCTATGTGTGGAATTTGTGGGTCATATAATAACTATGTTTCATGCTATGAGAAACTGTGAGATTGTTTTCCAAACAATACATTTGTATGTAGAAAATTCTAAGGACAACCCAAAACACTCTTAGAGATGATAAACAGACTGGAGATTATAGGATAGAAATTGATATATAAAAATCAATTTTATTTCTGTATACATTTTATATTCCCATCAGCAATGTAAGAGGGTTCCAGTTTCTCCACAACCTGTCCAACACGTGATACTATCCATTAAATTATAGCCACCATGGTAGAAGTGAAGTAGTACCTTAATATGATTTTGATTTGTTTTTCCCCAGTGAATAAAATGCTAAACATTTTTTCATGGGCTTGTTAGCCATTTGTGTATCTTCTTTAGAGAAATCTCTATTTTAATCCTTTGCCCAGTTTTTTTAATTAAGTTGTCTTTCTTTCTGTTTTTGATTTATAACAGTTCTTCATGTATTCTGGACTGTATATGATTTGCAAATACCTTTCCCCATTATGTCAGTTGTCAGTTCTCCCATTATGTCAACTGAGGAAGAACCTCAATAATATCCATTGAAGCAAAAAAGTCTCAATTTTTACAAAGCACACTTTATCTAGTTTTTTCTTCTGTTACTTGTGCTTATTATGTAAGATATTAATGACTAATCAAAGATAATAAAGATGTACACCTATGTTTTCTTATAAGAATTTTATAGTTTTTGCACTTTTAAGTCTTTGATCCATTCTAAGAAAAATTTTTATATGATGTGAGGTAGGGGTTCAAATGTCTTTTCTGCATGTGGAAATCCAGGTGTCCCAGCAACTTTTGCAGAAAAACCATCCTTTCCCCGCTGAGATGTTTCAGCATCTGTTGAAAATCAAGTGACAGGGGCGCCTGGGTGGCGCAGTCGGTTAAGCGTCCGACTTCAGCCAGGTCACGATCTCGCAGTCCGGGAGTTCGAGCCCCGCGTCAGGCTCTGGGCTGATGGCTCGGAGCCTGGAGCCTGTTTCCGATTCTGTGTCTCCCTCTCTCTCTGCCCCTCCCCCGTTCATGCTCTGTCTCTCTCTGTCCCAAAAATAAATAAAAACGTTGAAAAAAAATAAAATTAAAAAAAAAAGAAAATCAAGTGACCACTAACCCATGGATTTATTTCCGTACTCCTAATTTTATTCCATTGATCAATACATCTATCTGTACAATAGCACCACACAGTCTTGATTACTTTTAAAACTTGATGGTTTTGTGTTAAATTTTGAATCAAGAAGTATGAATCACACAACTTTAATTTTTTTCAAGTTTGTATCATCTATCCTGGGTCCCTTATATTTACATATGAATTTTAGGATTGGCTTGTCAATGTCTGGGGAAAAAAAAGCTAGGATTTTGAGACAGATTGTTTGAATCTGTATATAAATTTGGGTAATATTGCCATATTAATAATATTAAGTCTTCCAATCCTTGAACACAGATATATTTCTTTTATATTTAGATCATCTTTAATTTCTTTCAACATTTTGTAATGTTCAATGTATAAGTCTTAAAATTCTTTTATTAAGTTTATTCTTACATACTTTATTTTTTAAGGTTGTTGTAGTTGGAATGTTTTCCTAATTTTATTTCTGGATTGTTCATTGATAGTATACACAAATATAATTGATGTTTGTATATAAATTGTTATCCTATAATCTCCAATTTGTTTATCATCTCTAACAGTGTTTTGAATTGTCCTTGGAATTTTCTATATACAGTATCATGTCATTGGAAAATAGACATAGATTTACACTTCCCATTCCAATTTGGTTATCTTTTTTTTTAATTTTTGAAAAATTTGTATTTATTTTTGAGAGAGAGAGAGATCATGAGCAGGGGAGGAGCAGAGAGAAAGGAAGACACAGAATCTGAAGCAGGATCCAGGGTCTGAGCTGTCAACACAGAGTCTGACACGGGGCTCTAACTCACGCACCACAAGATCATAACCTGAGCCGAGGTTGGATGCCCAACCAACTGAGCAACCCAGGCACCCCTGGGTATCTTTGTTGTTTGTTGTTGCTGTTGCTTGTGGGGGATAAGCTTAGGAATCCCCCAGGCTTACAACCAATGGGTTGGTAAGGCATAAAGAAATACAAAGTCATAAAATGCTCACACTCGAGTTTGGGTAAACCAGATTGGCACCCCAAGAATAGGGAGGCGCAAAGGTGCCAGAAATAGGGAGGTGCAAAGGCACCCCAAAATAGGGAGGGATAGGGAAAGGCCTAAAATAGGAACTGCGCAAAGGTGCCCAATACATAGATATATGAAATAAACAAGATCAGATATTCAGGGTAGAAGCACCCCCAATTTAGTACTATAGCAGAAAAGCTGCTTTCACAGGAGGATAGGGCCAGGTTAGGTAAATTGGTGAATTGGACTATGGACCACTGCACTGCAGGCAAAGTAGCCCAGAGAGGAGATGGTTAAAAAAGAAAAGGTGCCTTGTCAACAATGAGGTTATTTGTCCTACCTGTCTCATGCCCTAGGCTAGCTAAGATAAACAGAGGTGCTGCCTCACGTCTACTGTAAACAACCTTCCTCCCAACTGCCCCGTGCCAGATTTTGTTTGTATTAACCCAAACCTCTAATCCAAAATATCATCAAGACCCCCTTTCCCTCATGTCTATAAGTTAATGTTCACAAATTCTTTGTCCCTTTGTGCACATCCATCAACACATTTGTAGGTCTTCTGATCCTAGTAAAAACAGGGCAAGGACCTTATTTGGGGCTCTTGTCTTTTCCCAGACATTAGCCATCTCTTGCTTTAATTCTGCATCTGCTCTTTTGCTGGCCAAAAAAGAACTTTAGACTTAGAGTCTACAACAGTTGCTGTTGTTGAAATTTCCTCCATAAAATCTATAATAAAATATTTAACAGAAATGGTTGAGAGTGTTTATCTTTCTTTTTCCTAATCTTAGGGAAAAGCTGTCACAGTGGCATCATGAAGTATATTAGTTGGGGTTTCTCCCAGGTTTGTTATGGACTGAATGTTTCTACTCAAAATTCATATGTTAAAAACTTAACCCTTATTTGGTGGTATTAAGTGGCATCAGAATTAAAGAAATATGCAGTTTAACTTTCATATATGCTTTCACATTCTACTTTCAAGAAAAAAAAAATGGAACTACTAGAGAGGAAATCAACATGAAACCAGAAAAGTGGAATAATATTATAAATCAAGAGATATAACAGAGTTCCCAAATCCTAATTATAAAGGAAACATTGTTTTTCACTTTTATTCCTTGTTAAATCTGGAGAAGTGTGCTCAGTTCTGGGCTCCACATTTGAAATGGTACACTGGGCCAAGTCCAAAGAGAAAAACCAGGAACCATGGGGTATGAAGTGAGACAAAGTTGAGACAAAGTTGAGGCTAATTTTAAGCATGTGGATGAGAGGACTTACCCAGGAATCTGGTAGTTTTATTCAAATTTTTAGAAGATTATCATATGGAAAAGGAATTACACTTATACTATACTTTCACATCAAGTAGAATTAGGATAACAAGATGTTTCATCATTAACAGGCATCAACTCAATTTATATTTAAAAAAATACCTAAAAACAAGATAGTCAAGATAGAATGCAACAGGAGATAGCAAATATTCATCTCATTATTAGCAGCAAAGGAAGGGCAGAAAGGTGCAAGTAAAGATTTAAGAAGCAGATGGGATTTTGATCGGCAAGTCCTTTCTAACCTTGAAATTTTGATTCTAGAATCACGTCTCATATAAGTGTTTGCCCTTTCAGGTACTCTGCCTTTGAATAGTCTGACTATTCTATGACTACTAAGAATAGAAATAGTGGACCTCAAATGCTGTTACTAATTATAAGGATCCAATCAAGAACCATAATTATTTACTAAAAGTTTCAAGCAGAGGGAAAAATGACTTTCTATTCTATGTATCTCAAAGCATCTAAATTTTTTAAAGGTAAGATCATCAATGAAATTTCCTATGTAGAAAAGGACCTAGAGAATAACACAGTCTCTTTTCTACCAACACACAGTCAGAAGCTCTATTTTCATTTTCATTATAACAAAATGTGTGTTAACATTGATCTAAGTCTTGAAAAGCACTTAATGTAACAACTGTGTAAGAACTGTATGATAAATTCCTCTACTGCTTTCTCCTCCCCCAAAGTTCATGTATTTTATTAGATGGAAGGTGAGAGAGAGAGACAGAGAGAGAGAGAGAGAGAGAGAGAGAGAGAGAGAGAGAGAGAGAGAGGAAAGAAAAGTTTGGCTGATGCCTGGTTATTCTGATACATTTTATAGACTAGTGTATACAATCAAATCCATGGTTATATCCTTATCTCTTTCTGAGGAAATGCTTTTCACAACCATAATTTTGGCAGACATCTTCCTGTTGTGCAGATCAGGAGTAAAACAAATGTTTATTGTTATACTCTGTCTGGCCAGGAAAATTATCATAGCATAAAATACCCCGTTTCACTAAACATTTTATTCATGGAATGAAAAATCATGCTGCACTGTTTCCAAAAACGATGCTCTAACAAGTAAAACATTAGCTGGAGAGAACAATGTGGTCACAGATGTAAGACCATAAGAAAAACAAAACAAAACTGGATACACACTAAAGCACTGAACTGACATATACCTACAGATTCTCTTGTGGTTATTTTGTGGCGATTTTGTTTATAATACAAACTTCAAGAAAGCAAGTTTTTCAACTGGACTCCTTGAGTATAATTGCTAAATTTTATTTTATAATTCATGTTATCTATCTATCTATCTATCTATCTATCTATCTATCTATCTATCTCTACCTACCTACCTACCTACCTACCGATCCATCCACCTATCTAGCTACCTGCCTACCTATCTACTTATATAGTTACTAGTTACTTCCAGTGAGTAGAAGGTAAAAGAAGAATGTTTGGCTAATGTAAAATTATTATATCTATTCCTTTAAGATATATGAGAAGATACTTATAGAAAAAAAATGATCATTCAGGGTTTTTTTCCCTTTGTTGAGTTGGAATTTTTGTTTGGGTTTTCTCTTTAGCCTGTATTCAAAATAGTGAAATTCTATAACAGCAGTTTTGTGCAGGAAAGACTACAAATCAAGGATATAACCCTTAATGTTGTAACAGTGTGAAATCTCACAATTTCAGGTATTTTTGTTCCCTTATTAAGCATATATGATTATCTGGTATCCTGCCTTGTGGAATAGTTATGAGTTATGAGATTATTTAATAAAGATAAATCGACATCTTCTCATTTCAGTTTCCAAGGATTATAGGGAGCTGCAAATAAATTTTCTAGCTAGGTTACTAAACTGTTGACAGCTTATATATACACTTGACCAACCAGACTGTTTCTACATTATCAAGAACCCTCAGTAAATCCAGAATTATACTTTGGGAGACGATTTAAACTTACTTAATGATGTCAATAGCATTATAGAGCATTCCTTATGGATTCCTTATTTTTTGGAATTATTTTGGATTTGATCTAGATTGAAAAAAGTTTGGCACTTGGCCTGAGGTACTATCTGTTTTAACATTAAAAATATAAATTTTTGTATCTTTTTTAAAAAATAGAGTGCTCTCTTTGGCACCACCTCGGGGAATTTTTGTTGGAAAAGACATTAAATTGTGCATATTTCTTGAATAGCATTATCCCTCAGTTTTTAAATTTTTATGATTTTTTTTCTCATCAAACAAAATAAGAAAAAAATGTAACACAGTGACATGGAGCTAAGAATGGCCAAAACCTGAGCTGACAATGTACCTTTATTTAATTTTCCTTAATATATAACAAAGAACAAAAGAAAGTTTCCTGCCTCACGTATGCCAATTTCTAAACCTAACAGAAAGGGAATCACACTGCTATTGTAAGGAATTTGCATGAGGCAGGCATCACAAATGTAAATGCTGTCATTTTTCTTCCACCTACAAGAAAGATTTCTTATCTAACTAGATTAAGACAATATGTATTTACATTTATTTGTCTCTGCTGTATTTTGATGTGAAACATGTTCAATTTCATTTTGGTTACTATTTTGAAAGAAAATTCTTAACCATGTGGCAATAAAAAATAAATCTTAAAAAAACTATCAAATATTGTTCCCAAGCAAAAGGATCCCTCCTAATCCCAGCTTTGCAATGCAGCTCATTATTGCATGTCCTCTGAATTGATTTTATTCTCCAGAGTTTCAGAGAACTGTTTTCAACATACTGTTTACTGTTATTCCTATGCAGATTTGCAATGCTGGAAAACTAGCTTCATGATTTACTGTTGTTTATTTGGAATCCTTTTAAGAGAAAGGCACTGCAATTGATCTTAATAGGGACATGTTTACAAGGAATTTAGCCTGAAGAATACAACGAAGACTTCTTAGATTGTTTTAATATTGAAAGAGGCATTTGCTTGTATATCAATACCTGCCTTTCAAAATATAAGAAAAAGTTAATTGCCAAAAGACAATTAAAAAAAAAAAAAGTAATTTATTGCTGCCTTGCTAAAGCCTCCTTTTTTTGTTTTCCTAAGAAAAATAATGCAAAGCAGATATATAATATCAAGTTAGTAGCAAGTTGGGGGATAAAAAACAGCTGAATTATGTCAAGAATATTACATATGATGCTTATAACTGTTACGATATTTCTTCTGAATATATGTATGAGTATTTTCATGTGTGTTCTACTCAGATAATGCAACATATTGCCTCAACGTAATTAGATAAGAAATCCAATCCTTCTTTTAGGTATAAATGAGACCAAGAAAATAATAAATGATATTTACTGTTAGACTACTAGAATCTATAAGCTTGTAAAGCCCTAAACAGATTATAGTTTTCTTTTTAAGTTTATTTATTCTTGACAGAGAGAGAGAGAGAGAGCGCGAGCATGAGTGGGGGAGGGGCAGAGAGAGGGAGACACAGAATCTGAAGCAGGCTTCAGGCTCTGAGCTGTCAGCGCAGCTCATGCGGGGCTTGAACTCATGGACGGTGAGATCATGACCTGAGCCGAAGTTGGACGCTCAACAGACTGAGCCACCCAGGCGCCCCAAACAGATTATAGTTTTAAACATTTCTTTTCAGTACTTAGTAATAATTATCTGACTACATTTTTCTGAATCAAAAATTGGGACATATGTCTTAACATCTTTTATCACCCTGTTCCAGAACTGGGACATACCATCTGGAATCTTGTGACAGTAAACACGAGTAAAAATGACTGGAAATTAAGAACTATACGTTGATGATATGAAGACTGACACTATTTAATGATGCATTTAGTATCTTCTTTGTTGTTTGGCCTATCCTACGATTTAGAAATATAAATATTTTGTGCCCTTTGTTCAAAGGAACTCACTTTTACAAAACAGCAGCAGACGTGTTCTCAACATGTATGGGTTGCAGGGATGTCCAAAGGAAGGATGGACAAGCCTCTTTAGAAAAGCTCATTTTGGGGGCATCTGGGTGGCTCAGTTGGTTAAGCATCCAAGTCCTGATGTTGGCTCAGGTTGTGATCCCGTGGTGATAGGGATCAAGTCCCTACTTGAAGTCTGCACTGACAGCATGAAGCCTGCTTGGGATTCTCTCTCCCTCTCTGTCTCTGCCACTCCCCTCTTGTGCTCATTCTCACTCATGCTCTCAAAATAAATAAATAAACATTAAAAAAAAAGTGGTCATTTTTGTGGTGCTCAGGGAATTTATATGTCTGTGAGTCCCAAAAGTAGCTCTTTGGAGAAAAATTAGCACAGCAAAGCACTCTCCAAATAGATAAATAAATTGTAAAATATAAAATTTAGAAAAATCAATAATTATATCTTTATTCTTAATATTTGTAATGTAACCAGACTACTATTTTTGCTAGTCATAATAATAAAGGAAGTTAGCTTTAGCCATTTAGTAATTTTGGAGTGACAAAGTGATTCATTTTTGTACCTTAGAAACAATTTTCAATAAAATTGAAGATTAAATATCTTTATCTGCATTCTACTATTTCTAAGGGCAACATGAAGAAGTCAAGTAATTCTAATCTATAGAATATAAATATAAACATAGCAGAAATAGTAAGAAATCATTCCAGTCCTTGGGAAAATGGCACAACGCCCGCAACAACTTAAAAAGGGTTTATGAAAGAAAATCTGGTGCTGAATCAAATAAAAAGGCTAGGTTTCTTGTTTGTTTTGTTTAGGGCTTTGTTTTAGCTGGGGGTGGGTACCTAGAGATATCTCCATTCTCCACATTTTAGGCAATGTAAACCTACAGGCTTTCTAGCTGGAAGTAGTAAACTGGATTTGGGTAGCCAACAAAGCAACCAAGCACTTAAGGATAAACTGTTGAAGTAAGAAAGGCTCACTCATGTAGAAACCCATACAAAATGGCTGAAACAACAAATACATCATTGAACAACTTCTTTTTTTTTGTTTTTTAATGTTTATTTATTTTGAGAGAGAGAGAGACAGACAGACAGACAGACAGATTGTAAGTGAGGGAGGGCAGAGAGAGAGAGGGAGACACAGAATCCTATGCAGGCTCCAGGCTCTGAGCTGTCAGCACAGAGCCTGATATGGGGCTTGAACTCACAAACTGTGAGATCATGACCTGAGCTGAAGTCGGATGCTTAACTGACTGAGCCACTCAGATGCCCCATTTTAATTAATTAATTAATTAATTAATTTTAACAACTTCTAAACTAATACTAAACATGGGTGCATGAGATGCTAGAGAGCATAGTGGGAATCAAATCCCTGGAAAGAGCTGGGAATACGCTGTACCTTTTCATGCATTCTTGAACTTAATGCTCAGGTGGCAAAACGTGGAAATTTTCTGGCTTGGTATGCTTCAGTATAACTTCTGCATAAGTACTTGCATAATCACTAAACAATGTAGCTAAATGGAAAACCTCAGGAATCTAGACAACATTTTATAAAGCACAAAGAGGGTCACCTTGCTGGCTCAGTCCATTGAGTATCCAACTCTGATCAGTCATGAACTCGCAGTTTGTGGGATTGAGCCCCACATCCACACTCAGTGTGGATCCTGCTTAAGATTCTCTCCCCTTCACTCTCTTCCCCTCAAGCATTCACACTCACTATCATAATAAATAAATAAAAACATTTAAATAATTAAAAATTAAAAAAAAAATAAAAAGCACATAGAAACAGCCTGACATGAGACATTGATGGTTGGACACTATTTTGCTGTTGGAGTCCAAGAAAATTAATTGCTTATTAAAGCAAAGCAAGCAAAATAAAAACAACCTTCAGAAGAACAAAACAGAATCCAGAGTTGCTACAATGTATTGTGTGCAATGTTCGATGTTCAAAAAAGAAATATTAATATAAAAGGGTCAGGAAATAGGCAATTCAGAGAAAATTTCAATAGGAACTGACTCTTATTGGCACAGATATTCGATTTAGCAAAAAAAAAAAAGTCTTCAAAATATGTATTATAAATAAGTTCAAATAATCAGGACTGTGAACACGTCTAAAGGACACCCATGTTTAAGGGACAGATGCAGAGAAGATAGCCATGGAAGAAGTCCAGAAGATATGTCCTGAAGGTAAATGAAGTCTGAGAAAGTATGCCATTAAAAAACAAAAAAGAGGAAAAACAATGGAAGAAGAGTGTTAACAAGTCCAAATGTTCCTAACATGTCAGGCAGAATGGGATGGAACGGGAAGCATGAATGTTATCAGGTGAGGGGCCATTGATGACCAAGCTAATGGTGTTTCTTCACATAAGTAAGATCAGAAGCTTAACTGAAGTGAGTTGAAATTAAATGTAAAATTAAGTGAATAAATCCTCTCAGGCAGAATGGGATGGAAAGGGAAGCATGAATGTTATCAGGTGAGGGGCCACTGATGACCAAGCTAATGGTGTTTCTTCACATAAGTAAGATCAGAAACTTAATTGAAGTGAGTTGAAATTAAATGTAAAATTAAGTGAATAAATCCTCTAAGGAGGTTAAAAAGTAGGAGACAGTAATTGAAAAGACAGTTAAGGTCAAGAGAAGTTTAATGATAATGAATATATGAAGGGTTTACAGATAGATGGTTAGACTTAGGCCCCCAAGAGAACACTTAACAAAATTCCAGAGTAAGTGTGAGGCTTCCACAAAAGTGTGCTCTGTGCAGGCATGTGTGTGTTTGGGGGGAGGAGAGTCTTTCTTTACAACAGGGAGAAAGATCCAACAAAGCTGGTTTTAAAATATCAAATATTTTTCACAGTGGTCGCTGTGTGGTTGCAGCTGTGATGCAGGGCTCCTACCTCAGTGCTCACTCCGTGGCCACAATGTGTTTTCCATCCATCCCCGACATCAAGCCCCAGGAGAAGGCCTCAAAAACATACATCCTAGTTCTGGTCATTTGGTGCCAATTCCTCCCTTGTTGTTAAATATTTTTAGTATCATCCTTGATTACAGGAATAGTGACTATAGATTTTGATCTTGAAGCAACAGAAGATAGGGAAGTCCATGTCTCAAAATTTCAGTGATTTATATGTTATAAATCATCTGCTGAGAGGGATAGAGAAAAGATGATTTGGAAAACATGAGAAAGAAGATAATCTACATCATAGAATTGAAGTTTCCTAAAAAAAGTCATCGGCCTGGCTGAGGCCGGAACTCATAAAGTGTGATAGGGCTATCACCACTGTTATATGACGTTTCTTAAGAGGAAGCAGGAACACAGAAACCTAGGAGTTGGTTCCATTTTAAAAACTGTTCAAGTCATGGCAGTGGAAGGACAGGGGAGCAGAAAAATGGAAGGCACTAGACATAAAGCCCTTATTGACTGTGAGACCAGGTTAGGTTAGGTTGGAAAAGACTTCAATTCAAGAGGGAGCTGAGAGATCATGAGAACAGGCAAGACTCAAGTCACCAAACCCTGGGTCACAATAAAGCCACAGCTTGGTGACTAAGTTAAACAGATAGGATGCTGACATAAAGGAAGAAAAGGAATAAGAAGAGACTCTCAGGACTTACAGTTCCAAAGACAGAATAGTTCGAGATATGGTGTGATCTGGGGATCAGTCATGGGAGAAAGCTAAGTGAAGCAGAATAAAGTTCTCCTGAGTCAGGAAGGGCAAGGCTATTTGAATCCAAGATGATGATGACCATATAGATGCTGTAAATTAACAAGGAAGATGGCAGGAGACAGAGTAAGGGAAAACAAACAAACAAACAAACATAAGCCAAGTTGTATAGAAATGTGACAAATGACAATATAGAGGATGAATGCCAAATCTTTAAGCAATTTAAGGGCAGAAGAGAGATGGAGGCAGTTGTTACGCTGGTTGCAAGGTTTCCAATATGATCAGGCAGGAAGATTTGCAAACGAGAATGCCTAGTAGGACTGCACACTTCAGTCCTTAAAATAATAAGAAATTTCCTACCACAACAAAGCATTTTTTTTCCTAGCAGCACTACCCATATCGGTATATTTGCCAGAGGAAAAATGAAGTGTGCCCCTCTGGATATATTCATACAAACTTGGACCTTATGTTTCCCTTTTTGAAACAGACTGGTAAAGTCTACTTCTCTGAGAAATTCATAATACCGCCTTACTATTCAAGGCTCTAACATCATTCTTTGCTGTTATGTGAAATGAACGGTGGATTGTCATCTTTGAAAGCGCTGCTCTCCGGTTGAACCTGTAATGATTTGTTTGGCCTTTTATTGCTTGAGAGACTAAGGGGAGTGGGGCTGCCGAGTTGTTGGAATAAGAATGTTTGCCCTGGGATTGCTACAGCCACCGACCTGACCAAGAGGTTATATTCCCCAGTTCAGCATTTGCCTTTTTTATTGTACTTTTCTTTTGTATGTAGCAATAATAAATAATACATCTCTCAACACAGACACCCATAGCCATGGAATTCAAAAGCCATTCAATATCAAATTCTCCCTTTGGAACTCAGAGCTCCTGCTTGATATTGCCACATCCCCAATATTCAGAGATAATAGAAAGTTAGAAGTTTCAAATACCTTTGCTGTGTTGTAAAGCCAAGGATATACAGCAAGCAAGACCAGCATAACTCAAACGGGGTATCTTTCTCAAGCAGTAAAAATTCCCAACCCATTAAAATGACTGATAGTATTGCTCTATATTTATATAGTGTCCTCCTACAAAGGAGCTTAAAATGTTTTACTAACATTTTCTCATTAAATTTAGCTTCATCTCTATGAAATATGTGGTGAGAGTTGTTACTGCTATTTTCCCTTGCTTTACCTGTAGTTAATGTGATGTCTGGCATGGGGAGACCATAAAGCCAAGGTCATTCCTGTGGACTGGTGATTACAAGACTTGCTTTTATTTGTTTTCCCCTCTTTGCTCTATGGTCAGTGATAATGTCTCCTCAATTTAGATGTTCAGTACTTGTGTCAGGCAGCTGAGAATATATCTAGTTGAGTATAATTGGGCTAAGATTGTACATTAAATTAATGATAATATTGGTAAACTTTCACTTATTAAAGTTCTTAGTCATTAATGAAATGCTTTGAAAATAGTCATGTGTCATTTCTCTGAGAGGGAGTCAGGAAAAATTTCAGGGATAAATAAGAGAGAAATCATTAATCAGCTCTGTACAATTCTGCTTTTAGAGAAATAAGAATTCAAGAGAGAAGGCAAACACTGACAAGCACTAAGATTACCTCACTAAAATTGTTCTTAACATGCTGGGAGCCACCTCTTAAGAGTCTTCTGTACTATAATATTTCAAAAAAAAAGTCTCTGTATTCTTATAAGTGGGGAAGGTCCCTCCTTTCATTACATTATGCAAAAGCAAATCTACTCTAGCTCTCATCCCAATTTTTCAAATATGTGTCTACATACCAGTTGCTGCTTAGACAGTATATCTGCTTGAAGGGAAGTGAGCACAACTTATCATCATAGTCCAGGGACGCTACACATGAAGAATGAGTGATTTAATCAATCTTTGCAGATTCCACTGTATCTTACTGGCCCACTACATTTACACACTGAAGAAGTCTGTAGCTAAATAAATGATAGATGAAGTAATGAATGAAGACATTCAACTGATCAATAACTGTACTGTGACAAACTTCAGCCTCCTTCAGGCAGCTCTCAGTAGAAGAGTTCTTCAGGAGAATGGTTGGCTTTCAGCACCTAGGAGTCATTAAGCCACGTGCAAACTCAGCTATTGACATGGGCCAAACAATGAGCCTCTTGGTCTCTAGAGTTTATTCACAATGAAAAAAGATACAGCTACTGGGTACAACATTTTGTTGGCAATGCTGTGCATAAATATGTCCATTTGTGTTTTCTTATTTACAAAAATGAATTGGCTGCCATCTTGAGTATCTACTTTTAACCAAGGTACTAGCACAATTTTTTTTTAAGTTTATTTATTTATTTTGAGAGAGACAGAGAGCACACCAGTGGGGAGGGATAGAAAGAGAAGTAGAGAGAGAATCCCAAGCAGACTCCATGCTGTCAGCACAGAGCCTGAGGTAGTGCTCAACCTCACAAACCATGAGATTATGACCTGAGCCAAAATCAAAAGTCAGTCAGCCAACGGACTGAGCCACCCAGGCGCCTCTACCAGCACCAAATTTATAAGTATTTTATTTACCCAGATCTCCCTCCTGTCCCCAGACACAGGCAGAGCCACAACATTCTGAAATATTTAAAATTATTCTATGGTTGAATGCTGGTGGAACAGGTGGAACAATGTGGGTCCATACAGTAGGTTAATCCAATGTTCTGCCAGAGATGGATGGGTCTTCACTCATGTTCTCTTCTCTGAATCTCTACCATTTTTTTTATCATCTTTTGGGTTTTTCTGTCAGCCCCATTTCTGATACACACACACATATACGCATATGTATACATATGCGTATATGTATGTGTGTATATATATATTTATGTTTATATTTCTTTTAGGACAGCATTATACAATGGTGATAAATATTCAATAAATATTTAAATGAATTTAAAAGTATATACAGGAAGAAAACATAATCATCAAAATTCATATGACTCCAAACAGGTAAAATTTTTTACTTACCTTTTATTTCCTTCACATAGTATCCTTTGAAACTCCTTTAAAGAAGAGATGGAGTTTAAAGAAAATGTATATACATTGTGATAACTATATTACATCTCACTTGATAAACTGAAAATTTAAATATTTGGTCTAAAAATTTAGAAATATATTTTCATCCTATTAAAAGGCATCCTCACTGATATAACATTTAGTGTTAAATCATGTCATTAATAAAGTTACAATTTGCTGACAAAGCATTGCAGTGAGAACTTGTCCCAGGTAATTAATTAACTCAGCCACCATTATGCATTGTCAAACACAGGGATCAGTATTCTGAGAGATTAAGAAAAGTATCTTTGATGGTATTTGAATAAATTCCTATCATTCAGTATCCATTTAGCTCAGTGGTCCTGTTTTCCTTGAGCTTTATTATTGTTATTATTATTTTAGACAGAGAGAAAGACTGAGTGAGCAGCAGAGAGGGATACAGGGAAAGAAAGAGTCTTAAGCAGACTCCCAGCTCAGCGCAGAGCCTGATGTGGGACTTGATCCCACAAGGCTGGCATTATGACCTGAGCCGAAATCAAGAGTCAGACACTCAACTGAACCACCCAGAAGCCCCTGTTGCTAGAACTTTTAAAGATGCTATTATCATAATCGTGCTAACTCTGTTGAAGAAGCACTTTGCACTAGTGACTACACAGTAAAGGCCCAGTGACAGCTCTGAAATCGTGTTGAAATACAAGAGATTAAGTACACCTTATCAATCAGTACACAATTGCACCATTAAAACGCATGAGTTTTCCCATGATGGCCCTTTCCAGTAATAAGAAATTGCCCAGGAAGTTTCTTTATTAAAATACTGAGGATTTAAATAAATAAAAAATAAAATTTTCAGCATTTTTCCAGATATTTCCTTTTCAAATAGACATTAGCTTTTCTAAGGACCCAAATGCAGAGTGAGTATTCCACTGAGTTTTTGATTTTGGTGTACAGATTCCAGACCAACGTTTTTGCTTGTCAATATGTTTTTGCCTATCAACAGGAAGAGATTAACCAGCTATTAACAATAGTAATGACAGTTATAATAGTAATAATAATTATATTTTAGTTTAATATTTACTATGTGTCAGGCCTCATTGTCATGACTATTGTTACTTTAATACTAAAGCCAGATAAGGACACTTCAAAAAGAAAATTACAGGCCAAATCACTGACGTACACAGATGTAAGAAGCCCTAACAAAATATTAGTAAACTGAATTCAACAATACATTAAAAGGATCATACACAATGATCAAGTGGGGTTTATTCTAGGTATACAAGAATGGTTCAAATCAATAAAGGTGATACACTTCAACAAAATAGAAACTATAAACCATGCAATTATTTCAATAGATGCAGAAAAAAATCATCTTACCATAAACAACATCTACTCATGATAAAAATGTTCAACAAAGATAGAGAGGGAATGTACCTCAACAAAAAAAGACTGTATATGACAAGCCCACAACTAATATCATAGTAGTAAAAACCTGACATCTTTTTCTCTACAATCTGGAACAAGGCAAGGACACTCATTTTTGCCACTTTTATTCCACATATTCCTGTAAGCCCTAGCCATGGCAATTAGTTAAGAACAAGAAATAAAATGCATCCCAGGGGCTCCTGGGTGGCTCAGTCGGTTGAGCGTCCGGCTTCGGCTCAGGTCATGATCTCACGGTCTGTGAGTTCAAGCCCCGTGTCAGGGTCTGTGCTGACAGCACGGAGCCTGGACCCTACTTCGGATTCTGTGCCTCCCTCTCTCTCTGCCCCTCCCCTGCTCATGCTCTGCCTCTCTCTGTCTCAAAAATAAATAAAAACATTTAAAAAAATATAAAAAAAATAAAATGCATCCCAATAAAAAAGGAAGCAGTAAAATTGGCTCTGTTTACAGATGACAGGATCTTAAAAAGAAAGCCTTAAAGACTACACCACACACACACACACACACACACACACACACACACACAACTATTAGAACTGATACACTTAGCAGTTTAATAAAATTTAGCAAAGTTGCAGGATACAAATCAACATAGAAAAAGGTACATTTGTATATACTAATAACTAACCGAAAGAAAATTAAGAAAGTAATTCCATTTAATAGAATTAAAAGAATTAAATATCTAGTAATAAACTTAAAAAATCTACAGTAATCAAAACAATATGCCACTGACATAAAACAGACATATAGACCAATGAAGCAGAACCAGAGCCCAGAAATTGAGCCACAGTATGTGATCAGCTAATCTTCCACAAGGCTGGCAAAATATACAATGGGGAAATGATAGTATTTTCAATAAAAGATATTGTAAAAACTATATCCATAAGCAAAAGAATGAAATTAGACTCATATTATGCCACAAACAAAAACAAATTCAAGATGGGTGAACGACACCAAAATTATACCTGAAGCCATAAAACTCTAACAAGAAAACATAGAAAAAGAGCTTTTTGACAATGACTTCGGTAATTATTTCATAAATATGAAAGCACAGGTAACAAAACAAAAAATAGACAGGATTACATCAAACTGAATAGTGAAGCAAGAGGAAACAACAGGATAAAAGAGCAACCTAAGTAACTGGAGAAAATTTATGCAAACCATACATCTGAGAAAGGGTTCATTTCCAATATATATAAGAAAATCCTATGACTTAACAGCAAAAACATAAATTAAATAATTATTTAATTAATAACCTTCTCCTAAAATGGCCAAAGAAAGTAAACAGACATTACTTCAACGAAGGCATACAAATATTTGGCCAACAGGTGTATGAAAAGGTGCTCAATATCACTAATTACTAAGGGAATGCAAATCAAAATCATCCTGAGACATCACCTCGCTGGGATGCATATTATCCACACACACACACACAAAAAAAGAGATAACAAGCATTGGAAATGATGTGGAAAAAAGGGAACCCTTGTATACAGTTGCTGAGAATGTTAATTTGTACAGCCACTGTGGAAAACAGTATGGAGATTCCTCAAAAAATTAAAAATAGAACCACCAAACGATCCAACAATGCCACTTCTGGGTATATATTGTATTGAAATGAACCGAAATCAGTATCTCTGAGAGATATGTACGCTCCTACACTCACTGCAGGAATAATCACAATAGCCACTATATAGAATACGATGGTATTCATCCATTACCATCAATGGATGAATAAAGTGCAGTATAACTATAATCAAATATTATTCAGCCTTTAAAAGAGGGAGGTGCAATTCTGCCATTTGTAACAACATAGATAAACTTGGAGGACTTTATCCTAAAGGAAATAGGCTAGACACAGAGGACCAATGCCACATGATGCCACTTATATGAGAAATTTAAAATTCTCAACCTTCTAGAAGCAGAGAGGAGAATGGTAGTTGCCAGGGGCTGGTGGGGGGAAGGGAACACTAGGAAACATTGGCCACAGGGTTCGAAGTTTCAGTTGTGTAAGATGAAAGAGTCCTAGAGTTAACAATACTGTATTGTAAACAGTCCTAGAGTTAACAATACTGTATTATAAAGAGTCTTAGAGTTAACAATACTGTATTATAAACCGAAAAATTTGCAAATAAATATTAGGTTGTGTTCTTTATCACAAAACAAGGAAAGAAAGAAAGAAAGAAAGAAAGAAAGAAAGAAAGAAAGAAAGAAAAAGAAAGGAAGGAAGGAAGGAAGGAAGAAAAGAAAGAAAGAAAGAAAGAAAGAAAGAAAGAAAGAAAGAAAGAAAGAAAGAAAGAAAAGCAGGCAGGAGGGAGCTTTTGGTGGTGACGAATACGTTTACAGCATAGATCCTGGTGACCAATTTCATGCCTTATACTTGTCTCCAAACTCATCAATGTGTATACATTAAAAATGTACAGCTTGTATGACTGTACAATCATGTATCAGTCATACTTCAATAAAACCTTTTAAAAATATATGAATTAAAAATATAAGTATATCCTTAAATGTCATGGGGAAGGATAAATGGATAGAGCACAGCAGGTGATGCCACTTTAGAGACAGTGCTGAGGAAAAGCTTCTCTGAAGGGCTGATTTTGAGCAGAGACCTCACTGAAGTTAAGAAGCGGGGAGTGGGTAGTTCTGAAGGAAGAACACCACAGGCAGAGTGAAAGGCCTTGACATAGAGACACGCTTGTTCAGATACTGCAAAAAAAGGTCAGTTGTGACTAGGTCAGAATAATTGAAGGGGAGAGTGGTAAGAGAGAAGTTTGAAGAGACAGAAATAGTCAGCGGTGGTATAAATGAGGTGCGCAAGCCTTCGTGTGCACTTGGAATTTTATTCACAGAGATATTAAGCCATATTACATTCTCATCTCACCTCTTTGTTTCTAAATTGCTTCCAAGGTTTATGTGTGTTGATACACATCTTACAAATGCAACAATTTTTTACATCTGCCTCTTTCTGATAAACAATTTATGTTCCTTATACTTTCTACATTGTTGGGTTGTTGTTTTTCATTCATAAAGTCTCCACCTTAAATTAAGAATACATACACATTTATTATGACTGATATTATGTCATAGTTTCTACGACTTAGTTTTGTGGGTTTTAATTGGCCGTATTTTTGCTTTGCTTTTACAGGTCTTTTTCCCGCCCACTGTGGGACAGATTGCATTGCCTTAATTTTCTTGTTGGCTTTCTCTGGTTTGAAATTAAAGCAGTATCATTACAGGTTTACCTTTAAATGCTTACCATCCATACGTACCTCTTAAAAGGCAAAAATGATCCCGGAATTAAAATAAAAACTTAAAAAAAATGTGATCCAATATCTTTGTCATCTTCCCAAACAATGCAATTCCATACCCTTCAAATCCTCTGTACTTTTGAAACCTAGTATTTAATGATTATCCTTTTAAAAATTTCACCAAAGTTTTCATTAGCTTTCTCTTTAATTCCAATAAATACCTACTTAGATATAACAACTTTTACCAACTTTGTGTACAAATGCTTTGTATCTACTTCCTCATCTGTTTTGTGTTAACTACTGAAGTACATATTTTGGGAGAATTTTCAGTGAGCCTCTATGAGGAGGAAACTCAGACTTTTATGTTTTTATTTGTGTTCTGTGGAGTTTAGTATAAACCTTCAATATGAGCATGGATGTTCTTCAGTTCTTCAAAAATTTCAGCAAATTATCATAGAATTCCACCTCGTCACCAGTTTCTCAATTCCCTGCTTATGCAGGGGATTTTAACAGACAAAGGCTGGCGTTTGCCTTTATTCCTCCATTTTTCCAATTCTCTTTCATATTTTCTATTAGTTTTCCTCACTGATCTATAGTCAGTGATTTCATCATGCATATATTCCAATTAATTAAGCCCACTAATGCTTTACTGAGCTCTCTATAACCTAATGTTTAAAATATCTGGTGATTTTTTTTAGGAAGATCTATTTTTAATACAGTTTCATTCTTATTTAATGATGTGTTTCCTTTCTCTTCGATCATTTCAAATACATTTGATTTATACCTCAGAAGTTGAATTCTTAGAGTATCAACCTCCTGGTTCTCTGTAGTAGTTGTTATTTTTTTATGGCAATCTTACGATGTACATGGATTTCCCTTTGAATCAGAATTGTCTCAGTTTGTAGCATTTGTTCTTGTGAGGGTTGCAAACTTTTCAAAGAGTCTGGGCTAATTTTATGCCTCTGAATGAGGAATTTCCCACCTATGCCATGTGAAATTAGACTCTATATCATCACTTGGCACCTGCTTGGCATCCAGTTTTGGGTTGGTGATGATATTCCTCCAGGCTGATGGGCACTTTTCCTAGTCTCCATGACCACAGAGGAAGCAGTACTTTAGGATTCTTGGCTGTCTGTAGGGAGCTCGGTTTTGGTTTCTCCTCAAATAGACTTGGACTCTCATCTCCTGTCCTCATGCTGACAATAAAACCCTAGACCCCAAGCCAATACTTGGTTCTAATATTCACATGAACGATTTGACTTACAGATTCCTCCCAGCAATAGTTGCATGGGTATTTTTCTTTCTTTCTTACAGTGCTGCCTTATCTGTATCATATATATTTCCTCATTGAACTAACTCTACCTAAAATCTCTCTCTAGAACTAGAATGCTGCTCTAGATTGAATGTTTATGTCTTACCAAAATTTAAAATCCTAATCCCCAATGTGATAGTATTAGGGAATGGGTCCTTTGGGAGATGATCATGAGGTTGCAGCCTTCCTGAATGGGATTAGTGCCCTTATAATTGAAACCTGAGAGACCCTGTTCTTTCCACAATGTAAGGACAGACAAGAAAAGAGCTGTCTAATGAACTGGGAAGTGGGCCCCCACCAGATAATGAATCTGCTTGGCAAGTCGATCTGGAACTTCCCAGCCTCCAGAACTGTGAGCAATAAATTTCTGTGTTTATAAGCTACCCAGCCTAAGGTATTTTACTACAATAGCCTGAATGGACTATGACAAGTGTCAAAAATCTTTAAGTTAGAGAAAGCAATTTAATGCCAGTCCAAAACTCCAGGTATCATGAAGCCAAGTACCTGGTTGAAAGATATACTCTTTCATCACTAACTGGGTGGTTTTGGCAAAATGGCTTAAACTATCTGAGTCTCATTTTCTTCCTCTCTGCTTGACCATACCTCCTTTTGTTAATTTCTGTCATTCTCTTCCTGGATGCTTTTTTTTTTAAACCAAATAAGCTACTCAGAAGTGGGTTTGTTCTACTCATCCATATGTCTTTCCTTTTTTTTTTAAAAAAAAATCTTTTAAAAAAAAAACTTATTTAAATCCCAGTTAACATACATGGTAGTATTAGTTTCACGTGTAAATAAAGTGATTCAACACTTCCATACAATGCCAAGTGCTCGTCACAACAGGTGCACTCCTTAATCCCCATCACCTATTTAACCCATCTCCCTACTCACCTCCCCTCAGACAACCTTCAGTTTGTTCTCTGTAATTAAGAGAAAAGGTTTCTTGGTTTGCTCCCCCTTCTTTTCCCTTTGCTCATTTGTTTTGTTTCCTAAATTCCACCTATGAGTGAAACTATATGGTACTTGTATTTGACTGACTTACTTCTCTTGGTATTATACTCTCTAGTTCCATATTTCTTTTCTACTCATTACTGCATTAACTCTCTGAAATCTACTTTATGAGTGCACCATTGTAATGAAATTGTTCAGTTATTTTTGTTTCAGATTCAACAGCTTTAAGTGAAATAGAGCTTTTTCACCAAAATTCTCAAAGTCAGGGAAAGCATGATTTTGAGACTCATTTTCCCACGTGATTCACATTGATTGGGCCTCATCGGTCTTCCTTTAGCCTTTGTGAGTTGATGGAAATGATGTTTGGGGCAATGTGGCAGCTAAATTCCTTTATGACTCCTTACTGGTCTACGGATTTTCCATCAAACATCCCAATAGAAAGTCTGAGTTATAATAGCAAAAGAGCAAATAGTCCAACAGCATGTCTTAAGTGAGGAACTGTGTTCCTGAGCCATCCTTAAAGTCCCCCCGTCAAAATCAGAGGAAGCAATGAGGATGACACAGATTGATTCTGATAGAAATGGAGATAAAATCTAAAAGTTCTAATCCCTGGCTTACACCATACGTGGTGTAAAAAACTGAAATAATTTTAAAATTTAAGAAAAAGACTGTATCAGTTTCTCTACCTAATTCTTAAATATAAATAATAGAGGAGTCCCTCATTCTTTAATTGAAATGTGTGAGCACTTAATGTATTCTAAATGGATGATTGGTATTGCCATGTAAATTCTTATTTAGAAGTCTCATACCATGAAATGTCATAACACTTAATTTGGCATATAACATCCTATAATTTTTATGTTCTACAAAACTAAAAAGATTACCTGCAATTAATTTTCACATAACATTAAAAAATCATTTTTATTACTTATAACTACTCTTTGAATACAAATGCAAAATGGAAAAAAATGTTAAATAATACTTACTAAAAAAAACCCACTAAATAAAATTAATCTACCTCTATGCTGTATCTGCTACCACAATTTCATATGAGCCATAACAGAAAGTAATAGGCAATATTTTTAAAAAATTTTTGAAGTTTATTAATTTATTGTGAGAGAGAGAGAAAGAGCAAGGGAGAGGCAGAGGGAGAGAGAGAGAATCTCAAGCAGGTTCTGTGATGCCAGCACAGAGCCCGACGCGGGACTTGAACTCATGAACCATGAGATCATGACCTGAGCTAAAGCCAAGAGTTGGATGCTTAACTGACGGAGCCACCCAGGTGCCCCAGTAACAGGCAATCTTAAAATACTAAAAGCCCATGTGGCTCTATTATTTTTATAAATGCTTTCTTATTTTCTATTAAATGATTTGAAGCAACAGTCTAAAACATAATGAGCAAAATTTCCTATAAAATAAAGAAATAACTCGAGTAGGATGTTGATGTTGTTGTACAGAAGGAGTAGAATGCATGTGGATGGAATTAATTTGCAAACGGCAGTCCAATGTTTCTAAAGGAAAGCCTAACGAATTTCAAATGCCCCTAAAAAGCTGCCAAGTAACTTCTGGCTGATCAGCTAAAACCTTGTAGTTGATTACTAACACAAAGTATCAGTAAAGGCTTAAAATATACATATAATTATGTGTCACAAGAGATTTATGGAAGTAGGTATGTTTTAAATGTACACCTTAAATACAATGATGGATTTGAAAAACAAAAAAATCTGCCCTACTATAAGGTTAGGACAGAAACTAAAGATTTTCCCATATAGGCAAATGTCAATATTGTACGTGCTCATTCCATGTTTAGACTCCTTCTAAGGCATTTTGCATTCGGTGTTGCACATACCAGACAATGTCATTTGAAGCCTTTTCTGACGTTCTTCTGGGTCTACCACGCGGTTTTAATTTTCACAGTTTAATATCTGCACTTGTCAGCAATGCACATAGCAAAATGCTGATCTATGGCACTGCAAAGCAGAAAAGGCCAGGCATGATTACTTTGATTACTGTAAAGATGGACCTTTTGTGTGTGTTTGTCAGCCTAAACGGAGATGCACTATGAAAAATTCAAGATGAAAGCATTGTCGTATTGGATACATATGAGCTCGGAAGCCTACTGAGTAACATAAGAATTCCCCCATAGGACTGAGAGCCTCTGATAATCTAGATTGGACCTTTTGAATTAATGCTGTGAACTCTCCGCTCACTACATAATTGCAGTTAGAGAACTGTTCCTGTAATTGACCAAAGTTATCAAGTTTCTTACCTACTTTTACTTACCTTGACAGCTCACAACTGTGATACAAGGCAGCTGCCAGGATTCAGTACAGCCATTAAGTGGCAAGAGAAAATTGCGGAGTTCAAATGAGGCCACCAACTGAAAATGAACCTCAGTTTTTGGATTCAAATGTATATCAATTGCATTCTGCCTGGTTTGTCTATGAATTTTATTTTCCATTAATGTGAACTGAGACTAAAATTATAGTTGAAACTCTTCCAATAAATTCATATTGTTTTTCAGAATACTAATGATATACTTTCTTGAGTTAATTTTGATTTCAAGAAAGGTTCTCTAAGTGCTTATTTTAAACTCTTTACAGGTTGCCCAATTTTTCAGTGGAAAAAAATGCACTGAATTAATATTCATGCGCTAACATGAACAGTCACAAGGTAATGATGTGATTTGTCTACATTGACCTGACATATTGGTTAAGATGGTCCCACTCTGGTGATTTGAACTGAAAAAGATTTCAGAGAAATCTCTCAGGTATGATGTGAAGGAAACAACTGGTAGGTACAGACTGAGAAATATATGCTGCCTTATAAATATTCATATCAAGTTTTCCAACACAAGTAGAATGGCGATACCTCAGTAAAACCAAAAGTCCTACAACCAAAGGCAGCTGATTCCACTTTTTCTCTTTCTTTAACTTTACAATTTATCTCTCTATGAGCATTCATATGTCAAGGGTTATAAAAGTATCTCAAGGGTTATAAAAGTCATAATGTAGTAATGAATTTGTTTACAAAAAGACGTTTTATTGATATAATAGAATTACTACGGTATTAGGTGTCTTATTACCCATATTGACCTTACTGGTCACTAAATAAACTGGGTCACCTGTTTAAACTTTCACCTCATATTCAAAGTCTATAATGAGAGCAAGGTGATCAATAAGGGCTGCTTTGGGCAGTGTTTACACTGCTGACCCTCCACATTTTTCTAGCAGTAGTAATCTAGAATTGCCTTTCTTTATTAAACTAGCTCTATTAAATTTAATATTGGTCATTTACAAAAAATACCACTGAAGTATTATTCTCTTCCTATTAGAGATATATTTCAGCCAATCCTGCACT
Organism: Prionailurus viverrinus; assembly: GCF_022837055.1. NCBI lineage: Eukaryota > Metazoa > Chordata > Mammalia > Carnivora > Felidae > Prionailurus > Prionailurus viverrinus. The sequence goes on from NC_062564.1 coordinate 19,730,751, forward strand.
GGTGCCAAACGAAACTTGGTTTTTTGTTTTAAATGTTTATTTATTTTCGAGAGAGACAGAGCACAAGCAGAGGAAGGGCAGAGAGAGAGGGAGACACAGAATCCGAAGCAGGTTCCAGGCTCTGACCTATCAGCACAGAGCCCAACGTGGGGCTCTAATCCACGAACTGTGAGATCATGACCTGAGCCGAAGTCAGAAGCTTAACCAACTGAGCTACCCAGGCACCCCAAAACTTTTTAAGAATCTAAAATTTACCTTGAAGGAGTTTCACATCTGTTAAATTTAAGTATCTATTCAGATTATTTTGCTTTGAAGTATGAAAGCAACTCATATATTTAAGAAGACTTTTAAGAAAAATATAAAACAATTAGTAATTATGTGCAATTAGTACATTTTAAGATACTGATGCTGATCTTTAACCATAGAAGAGGGATGAATTCTAAAAGATCAAAAACCTAGAATTACTCTTCCAAAATAAGATATAGCGAGATGTGAAAAATAGAAAAAAATATCTTCCAAAATCACATTCTCAAAAATTTATTCTTTGCAAATTGGTAAAAGGGAAAAAGTTACCGTGCCATCAATTGCAGAACATTATCATGTTTTGTGTTCTCTATCCAAAAGAAGTTACTCTATTCCCTTTGAAAAGAGGAAACAAGATCAGTATCCCCCTTAAATGAACAACAAAAGGAAGGTAAGGCATGGAGAATTTTTGCTTTTTATCCACTAGTGAAAGATTAGTGCCATTATGTATTAGAGGTCTTGAATTTATCTTCTTATCTGCATAGAGCAAAGTAATCTGGAAGTGATTCAAGTCATTATTTGTCTACTTTCAACACAAGGTGTATTAAATAGTATGTAAATAAACTTGTCAAGTAAAACCTATTTATTGTCACAGGAAAGCCATTTGGTAGACAGCTTGTCAGAGACTGGAAAATTAACATCTTTTCCAGATACTTTTTCTCCCAAACAGGCTGATACATTTAAGATAAATATATAGCCTGGCGTTATTAAAGGTATAACCATGCCTCCTGCATCTCGAGCTCAATAGAAAGTAGTAAAACAAATTTTAAATTTTGTGATAGTTTTGATACAAAGTAAGTTTGTGTTTTAACTTTAATTGAATTTTTATCATTTAGTAATGTATATCTATGCTTGTGTGTTCATTACTCCACAATAGAGAAATTTGGCATTGATCACACTTACCAAAACATGAAATGAAAGACAGTTGGAAGAGCTATTCACATGCACCATTGTTTTTAATTAATTTGCCGCCTAATCCTCCTGCTTTTTTTTTTTAATTTTTTAAGTATTTATTTATTTTCGAGAGAGAGAGCGTGAGCAGGGGAGGGGCAGAGAGAGAGGGAGACACAGAATCTAAAGCAGGCTCCATGCTCTGGGCAGTTAGCAAAGAGCCCGACACAGAGCTTGAACCCACGGACCGTGAGATCATGACCTGAACTAAAGTCAGATGCTGAACCGACTGAGCCACCCAGGTGCCCCCCTCGGGTTCTTTTATAGCAAGGTAACAGAAAGTGAGGATTGGTCTCAGGGAACTACTGCAAAACCTCTTCTGGACTAGAGCTCTTGTCAATGCCTCCTAAGATTTGAGAAAAGAACTACGAAGTTTGATGTATCTAATACCTTTCTTCCTTAATTAAGTAAACTACAGCAAGCAAAGACAGCAATAAAAAATACAGAGATCAATCAGGGATAATATGGAAACAAACACAATTTTTGGTTATCATAACAATTTGAAGAATGAGGCTTTAAAAAAACCTAAATGTTAAACCCCAAACACAAACAAACAAAAAACATTATTCAGCAATTAGGTGCGTGGTGTGCATGAGGGAGTGACAAACGCATCAAAGTTGCAAAGACTCAGTGGTACCAGGAAAGATACCAGTTCTGAGACTTATTAACAAGCTAATTATTAGAAGTAGTCGTTGTACTAGAAGTAGCTATGGATTTGGAATAAGCCATCAACACCAATTTATAGAGTACAGATTTACATCTATATACAGAAAAGTTCACTAAGTTTAGCAAGGGTTGAACTTAATTTCCTAACAGAGATCAATCCTTTTTCTTGATTCAAAAGCATCACATACTAACCAACAAGGTAATTGGGCAGTTCAAACACTTCAGTGATTTCCCTTTTTCTAACAAATTAAATACAAAATCCTTAACTTGTGTTCTGGGCTGACCTAAACCACTTTGGCTTTTCACATTTATTAATTTTGGTGGGAGGCAGGTAATCAGTCTCTAACAGATAGATGTAGTTGAGAACTACTGGTTCCTTCCCCACCCCCTCCCACCCCCATCAGCACAACCAGATGGAATGAAATCAAATCTCTAGAGTTTATTCTATCCCTGATTCGCACACACATACCAGCTACCTGGCACACACAATATCGTGTCATCTTTTTTTATTAGACAAATATCTCAGGTCTTTTTCTTCCCTTTTGGTTCTTCAACTATGACCTTGCATATGAGATTCACTAGAGGCAAATGGAACATATTCCAGGACAGAATTAGGCCATATTTGTTACTGGAATCCAGGGGCAAAATAGGGAAAATGAAAACCTAAGACAGGAATGTGCTCAAAGGACTGTAAGCTACTAAGGTCTCTAAATTCTCATGCCTTATCTGTGCAAGTGTGGAGGTACTTGGTAAGATACCAAGCCCATCCATGCATCTCTAATGAGATATATTTCAGCAATGAAAATATATTTCTAGCCTTCCTTATGCTACTTAAAAAAGTGAGTGGCACTGATTAAAGATAACAGGTAATGGAACTACCTGCAACAATTCTCTTTGAAGTACCCATTACAGTCTTTTAAATGCCAGATAACCACCCTGGACTGTGATTACTATTTATTTGGGGATATTTAAAATACTACCTAATGCCTCTAGGGGTAGATTAAAACTAATACCTTTCTGAAAACATTCTAGGGGTGCCCGGATGGCTCAGTCCCTTAAGCATCCAACTTTGGCTCAGGTCATGATCTCAGAGTTCACAAGTTCAGATTCTATGTCTCCCTCTCTGCCCCTTCCCCACTCATGCTCTGTCCCTCTCTCTCTTTCTCAAAAATAAATTTAAAAAATTAAAAAAATAAAAACATTCTATAACACTGTGCTAAAGTGTTTTTTTTTAAATCGCAGAAAAATATGACATATTCAAGGCTCTCTGTAATATGGTTCTCTTTACAATCTTCTCTAAAATTTTCCTTACATGTGCCCATCAAATAACACACTAGACTTGAACATATTCTGTGCCACTGTCTGCACTACTTTTTCTATCTGGAAAATTTTATCTCTCCCTGTTTCTATTCCAAATATGTAATCCATCCTTAAAAACTCATTTTTAAAACAAATTCTTACTGCCTTTATTATTTGCTTAATAACATTTATAAACATACTTCTACATAGTTAAATATACAAATACACATACATATATATACACATATATATGTGTGTATACACACACACACATACATACACACATACAGTAAAACCTTGGTTTGTGAGCATAATTCATTCTGGAAACATGCTTGTAACTCAAAGTACTTGTATATCAAAGCAAATTCCCCCATAAGAAATAATGGAAACTCAGATGACTCATTCCACAACCCAAAAGTATTCATATAAAAATTATTACAATACTGTAATATAATATAAAATAATAAATAAAATACAAAATATAAAGAAAAATAAACAAATTAACCTGCACTTACCTTTGAAAACCTCATGGCTGGTGTGAGGGAGACAAGAGAGAGGAGGGTTATTGTGTAAAGGCTTTGATTACCACTAATGGAATCACTGCTATCAATAGGCTCAATGGAATCTTTTTCTATTCATGCAACTTTAACAAGAAACGTATCCAACGACACTTGTTTTTGCCACCTTTGGAGGATTTCACAGAAATGTGACATTGCATTGTCATTAAACAGATTCATCACTTGCACTGCTACAGCCTTATTCAGGTGGTGTTTTCTACAAAATTTTGCACTGTTTCCCACATTTTACACATCTCCCTTATCTCATTTGAAGTGAGGGATTCCTCTGCCTTTTTCTCCACTTGTGCAGACGAGATGCAGACATAGACTTCTTATAAAATCTTGGAGTTTTGGCCTATTTGCATACCTTGTTCGTACTTCTCAATGATTTACTCTTAACTTCCACCATAATCATCTCCTTGCTCCTACTACCATTCTTTTCAATCTTTTCCTGCATGGGGGCCATTGTATACACTCACACGGATGTTGACTACAGTACAATATTAAGAAACTCTTGCCATATACTGTATTTAATGTAACTGGCAATAAGGCAGCAGAGGAAAAGGTCCATATCTGCAGGCAGCCTGACCTAGAAGGAAGCAAAGCATTCCTAAGCTTCCTCTTGTATGGAAAAGCAAAGGACTGTCCATAGGTGCTTTGAAGCGGCAAAAAATACACTAGGGCCAGCTGTGAGCACCTGCCAAAGTTCTGAAAAATCACTGGTTTCTCCCAAACACTGCAGCCTGAAACCAAGCATCCAAACATGGAAGACGATCACCCACAATCTCACAGTGAGAGAGAGAAGAACCATTGGCTCAGTTTTGATCATGTGACATTCCCTGTCACATACTACTCAATTGCAAGACATAGCATTTATCAATTTAAAATTTATTATAAGTGTTTGCTCATCTTGCGGAACCCTTTAGTCACAATCCAAGGTTTTAGTGTATATTAGATAAGTATTATATATATACATATGTATATGTATATATACATATATGTGTGTATATATAATTTACATATCTATACAAACTATAGAGTTAATAACTCACTAGAATTTTAATAACCAATTTTATTATCCTTTATTTCCTGTATATTTATTGATTATAGACTATATTTTAAATAATGGACCAAATGATATATTTCGTCCGTGAACTCAGGTAGCTCACCATCAAGCAACCCAGAGAAAAACAACGTGATGAGTGGTCTAGTGGAGAAATTTATGACAAATTTGCTGCTAATAGAGCCTAAGGGAAGCACCTTCTAACTCAGCTTGGGAGAATCTTGAAGGTTTTTCCCAAAAAATACTGCTTGAGGTGAGATTGAAGATAAATAAAAACTGTTTTATTTTAAAAAGGAAAAGGTGGAGAAGTGTGAGAGAACAAAATCTGATTTTACAAGAACATTTTATGACTATTTTTGTACCTGGTTGTTACTATATATGTGTGCCACGGGGAGAAATTTGAATCACATTTTATAGACTGTGGCAACCAGTGAGATAGGAAGCATAGGGAATGATTTCAACTTACCATTTTAGAAAGATCACTCTTACTGCCTTATGCAAGATGGATTGGGGAGGGCAGGATGGAGTGAGATAATCAGAATTGGTAATGGTCAAATGAGTAATGAAGAAGATCTGAAGTAAGCCAGTGACAATGGGAATAGAGAGGGTGAAAATGGGACTAAAATATAGTATTTCATTAAAAGGCATTAATATTGTTCTTTTTTTGTGGGGCCTCAGAGGCGGCAGGCTGCTTCAGGATGAAGCTGGATGTCTCTTTCCCAGGTACTGGCTGTCAGAAAGTCACTGATGGACGAAGAGTGCAAACTTCATACCTTTTATGAGAAGTGTGCGGCCAATGAGGTTGCTGCTGTTGCTCTGGGTGAACAATGGAAGGGTTATGTGGTCTGAATCAGTGGTGGCAATGACAAACCAAGCTTCCCCACAAAGTAGGGTGTCTTGACCTATGGCCATGTCTACCTGCTACTGAGTAAGGGGCTTTCCCGCTCCCAGCCAAGGAGGACTGGAGAAAGAAAGCGCAAATCCATTTGTGGTTGCACTGTGGATGCTAACGGTGTGCTCAATGTGATCATTGTAATAAAAGTGGAGAAGGACATTCCTGGACTCACTGATACTACTGTGCCTCACTGCCTGGGGCCCAAAAGAGCTGGCAGAATGACAAACTTTTAATCTCTGTGAAGATGATTTCTACCAGTATGTTATGAGAAAGCCCTTAAACAAAGAAGGTAAGAAACCTAGAACCAAAGCATCTTCAGCATCTTGTTACTTCACCTGTCCTCCAACACAAATGTCAGCATATTGCTTTGAAGAAGCAACATACTAAGAAAAATAAGGAAAAGGCTGCAGAATATGCTAAGCTTTTGGCCGAGAGAATGAAGGAGGCCGAAGAAAAACTCCAAGAACAGATGGCCAAGAGATAGAGGCTGTCCTAAGAGCTTCTACCTCTATGTAGGAGTCCTATCAAAAAGGAGATTTTCTAGGAGTCACAAATAAATAAGATCAGACTCAATAAATAATAAATGAAAGAATGAATGAATGAATGAATGAATGAATGTTGGGTCCATTGTATCAGTGTGTGTGCCATAAAATGAGAGCAGAAACACAGAAAGAGAAGCACTCAGCGGAGACATAGGAAGTCAGTGGTTTCAGTTTTAGAAATGTTGACTCTGAGGAATAGAATGTCTGAAAGCTATTTTTATATTGACTCTAGAGCACATGAAAAAGTGGTTGAGAGAAACACAAATTTGGTTTCATTATAAACTACTAGATAAAAGAAACTGTACATGAACAAGACTGCCTGAATAGAGCAATAAACAGAAGGAAAAGACGGTATAGGACTCAACCCTTGGACATAAGGTCATTTAAGATGTGGGTGGAGCTAAATAAATCTACTGAATAGACATAGGAGGGAGTGGTCAGAGAATAAGAATGGAACTCAGAGGAACTGAGGGAATGACAAGAAAGAGAGGAAGGAATTTCAAGATAAAGAGTATCCACATTGTCAATTGCTTCAAGACATTAAGTAAAAGAAGACCAAAAAAAAAAAAAAGAATCCATTAGAGGATTCCTAGAAACTCAGCAGTGACCATAGTGAAAACAAGTTCACTGAAGCAATGGGACAGAACATAGATGAAATAACTTATACAATGTTGCCCGTATTCTCTCTTTAAATAATAGTATTAAGTCATTTTGTTCTTTTCTAATCCCCACTATTATGCCATAATGATTTATCTTGATTTCTACTTTACCAGGTTATATGGTTATATGTCACTAAAATATTTCTGAATTATTTGATCTTGTACATGATATCAAAAATAGTAAACTTGAACAAAAGTCCAAATAGAAAATTCATCTCTAAAAAGTATTCTCCTACATATAAAATCCATAAAGTTTATTTCCTAGGGAAAAAAATTTAATAAAAGTCCCATATCTGGTACAGTGCTGCTCATGTATTTTGAATTACATAGGGAGAAGAGGAGCTTATCAAGGCTTGATACTCTTCGAGCAAATATGAATCCCAAGTACTTCTTGTGGAAGAGAATCAAGTAATTTACATTCTTGTATTGCAGGATTAATAACCTCAGGGATATGCAGGAAGTTAAAGGAGTCAGAGGCTCAGTGGGCACAGAGAGAGATGGCTCCGGGAGCAGTTTGGGCACAGAAAAGGTAACATGGGAGTCCATCCAATCACAGCTGTTGTCTATTGTAGACAATCATTGTCTTTGCCTCACCAATGGACTTTGGCTTTTCAAAACAAACAAACCTACAAAAATGCTTCTTATGGTCAAAACTGCAAAGTTTGGTACCCAGAGAGCTTAAAATCTAAGACCAGACAATAATCGATTGTGTACAGTTTACAGTGATTCTCTCAAAGGCCATCGTGAGCATTTCTACCACTTTCTACACTGTGCTTCCTGCTTTTGTGATTTTATTCATCTGGGCTATGAGAATACACCACAGGAGGTGATTCTGGACCTGGACTAGATAAACGATTAATTCTCAACTTAGCCAGAAGCCACTACTGCTAGCTTCAGCTGACAAGCAGCAACCCAGACTCCAATGCTGAGAACACAGACTTAGAAAAAGCCCTGAAGTGTCATGACATTTGCAATACGTGTAAATGATGATCCTCTTTTAAAAATTTCCTACCTTCAGAGCACTTGGGTAGCTCAGTCAGTCAAACATCCAACTCTTGATTTTGACTCAGTTCATGATCTCATGATTCCTGGGATAGAGCCCCATGACAGAATGGAGCCTGCTTGAGATTCTCTGTCTCTCCTTCTTTCTGCCTGTTCCTTGCTTGTTCATTCTCTCTCAAAATAAATAAAATAAACTTAAAAAAAATTAGTTTCCTACCTTGTTTTCCCCAGTGATATCCTAGTGACGAGGAGCAGCCTGAGGAAATCTACCATTCTCTTTCTTTCTTTTTTTCAAATTGCCACACAATAGCATGACTTAGCCTGTTGATTTAATGTATTCTTTATGATTGTTAAAACCAGTCTGCTTAAATAATATGCTTAAAACATATTAAATGTTCAAGATTGCCAGAAATTTAGATCTCCCTTCTTTTTAAAGTTAATTCATTTATTTTGAGAGAGACAGAGACAGAGAGAGAGAGAGAGAGAGAGAGAGAGAGAGAGAGAGAGCAAGCTAATGAGCAGGGGAAGGGCAGAGAGAGAGGAAGAGAGAGAATCCCAAGCAGGCTCTGCACTGTCATGATAGAGCCCAATGTGGGGCTCGATCTCACAAACCATAAGATCATGACCTGAGCCAAAGTCAAGAGTTGGGTGCTTAACCCACTGAGCCACCCAGGAACCCCAGAACTCCCTTATTTAAAACCAATTTAAATCGAAGATACCTGTACTTAGTCTCAGAAATGCTGCTGTATTTACAAAATGCATAAAACAACCAAGTCAATGCAAAAGGCCTATTCCAAGTATACTAATGGCAATTTCTTTTTTTTTAATTTTTTTTGAATATTTATTTTTGAGAGAGAGAGAGAGAGAGAGAGAGCGAGCATGCGAGCAAGGGAGGGGTAGAGAGAGGGAGACACAAAAGCCAAAGTAGTTTCCAGGCTCCAAGCTGTCAGCACAGAGCCCAAAGTGGGGCTCAGACTCATGAACCATGAGAACATGACCTGAGCCCCATGAGACCATGACTTGAGTTGAAGTCTGATGCCCAACCGACTGAGCCACCTAGGTGCCCCAAATTGAATTTATTTTTTTAAAATTTCAAACCAGATACCTTGGTTATCCATTTACTTTTTTAACTATTTCATGACAAACAGAGGAATATTTATTAGAAAAATAACTAACAACAATCTCTTGGTTAAGATGAACTTTCTCTCCCTACTAGATCCCTCTATGTCATATAATACTTTTCTCTTTTTTTATGCCTTAATTTTCCAGAGCAATGATTTTCTGTACACACACACCCACCCACCCCCACACACAAATGATTAAAACTGATTCAAATAATCTAGAGGCTCAAATAATGTCTAGAGTAAAACAAAGGCACTTAACATCTACTCAATATGTCACTGGTGACATCTTCTTGACCAAGGCCATACTGGTCCATAAAAGTCCTTTGTTTCTCCTTCACTTGGCCACAGAGATCTGTAGAAAGCTGTGAATATCATGGCCATGGGTTCAGTGTCCTTAGTTTTGCCAATACCCATTCCTAGTGAAGTCTTATTACCATCTCTGAATACTACTTTGATGGGGGAAGAGGTCCTTAGAAAGTATGGGATTATCCTACATTTCCTTACCAGTATTTGAGATTATCCTACTCTTTGAGAATACAGAAAGACAATCTCTTCTATTTCCCTTCTTGATAACTTACTTTTTCAATGTTTTTAAGCTTTTACAAACAGAAGAAACAAATTCACAAAGAGCTGTTGCCTTCCTAAAATTGTGATTCAGCTATGCAAAGATCCCTGAGACTAGGAAACACAGGGTGCCTTCCTACTGAGATGGAGGGACAGGAAAGGACCAGAGGTAGATAATCCAAAGAGCAAAATACCAATATCTCAGAGTATCTGGCACAACGGTGGTTAAGAACCTAGACAAGCCTATGTTCCAATTCTGGTCTTGACATTAATAATTTGTATAACCTGGAACAAGACATTTGACCTCTTTCTTTCCTCAACATTTTATTGAAGAATACTGTATAAAAATATATATGCTACTATATATAGAGAAAAGTACATTTGCCTTAAGTGTATAACCCAACACATCTCCCCAAGGTGAACAAACCTAGGTAACCAGCACCCACATCCAAAAAAGAATGGCGTGGGTGTCCCAGGAACCCCTCTTCTCATACTCTTTCTCACTTGCTAAAGAAAACACTATTCTGGATTCTAATAGGACAGAGTAGTTATTGTTGGCTTCCATCTACACTGCCTCTTAGCTTCTTTGCGCTTCATTTGTGAAACGAGAGTTATAGTAGTATCTTTATTCTGGGTTTGTTGTGAAAAGCAAATGAATTAATATTTATGAAAAGCTTAGACGAGCCTATTACATAGTAAGCAATATGCACTGTTTGTTAATTGAAATAAAATGTCTTAGAAAAATTAATGAATGCTTGAGTTTTGGTTTAGTTTAAGTGGTATAAACCTAATCTATGAATTTGAATCAAAAATAGGTTAAGTTCACATGAGGAAGTAAATGAAGATCTATTCTAGTTAAACTAAAAGTCAATTCCACAAATGTATCCTTCACTTTTAAACAACCTTAGAAAAATATTGTGTAGATTTCTTAGATGGGTTTGACTGAATAAAATTTAAATGAAGATATCTCAATAGTAATTAAACATGGTTTCTTGCTGAAACCCAACACTGTTTCCTATTGTGAAATAGTTATACATCAAATTGTGTGTCATTTCAAAGAACTGCTATTATTAAAATTTATTTATTGAAAATTTGCATGTGAGTCATATACAAATATTATTAACCTAAAAAAGTAGACAATAGGATGACGAATCTTTGGATTAAATAAATGTGGTTATCGAATTTTAAAAATATACCTTTATTAAAGAAAATATAGCTAGAAAAGATACACCTGCCATCAGACTAAAATGGTTCACTACATACCAAAAGGGCATGGGATCAACATAAGAATACCGTTTCATTTATCACCATTTCATGGTAATGATTTTTTTGTCCTTGGAAATAAGGAAATTTTGTGCATGAGCTATCAGAAAACAACATGACTTGACTCCAAACACCTTTTTCTTAAAGGAAAAGAAAAGAAGCAGAAAATAATTTTTAGAAAAATGCATAGATTAAAATGCAATTTCAAACAAATTTGAATATACTATTTCCTTTTTTGGTTTATTAATGAAAACTTATGTGATTACTTAATTTTCTGCAAATCTTTATACTTATTCACTCACAAAAGACACTTCTACCTATTTGGTGTTATTACACAACTAAACAATTATATCTGAAAATACAATATTCAGTGCTACATTTGGAAATGCCTGCCAAAATGACCGACAACACTAAACCTTAAAGGGGTGAATTAAGAAAATATTTAATAAAGAAACCTAGAAACACATCATGTCAAGTTTAGAAGTACTCATGTAGAAGGGTGATTCTCTGAAGTTTCATTTCTACAAATGAAGTTACAATATTTGTAAACTATACTGAAAATTCCAAGAAGCAAGAAAATAAGTAGCCCATATTTGGCAGCATCCAGTTATTTTATTTATTTTTTAAAAAATATTTATTTCTTAAAGGTTATTTATTTTCATATGTAGGGGTAGAGGCAGAGAGAGAGGTGTACAGAGGAATCCAAAGTGGGCTCTGTGGTGACCGCAGAGAGCCTGATGCGGAGCTCGAACTCACAAACTACAAGATCATGACCTGAGCCAAAGTTGGATGCTTAACCTACTGAGCCACCCAGGTGCCCCTGGCATCTTATTGTTAAATTTCTTATACTGCTGCGGGAAAATATTTGACTTTTTCCTGGGGGGACAATACCTGGGCCTTAGAATTTGAGCTTTAAAACACTTCTAGGTTATCAGAGGTAGTGCATGTTTGTGAGTATGCGACTGCTGCATACTATTGCTGCAACAATGGTGCCCTCCCCTCTGAAGGGTGTCACCCTTGCAATCTGATATCACTATCTTGAAATTATTAATTTTTGAATAAGGAGTCCCCATTTTCCTTTCTTTTAGACCTGGCATATGACATAAACTGTCCTGAATAGTTACCTACTCGATACCCCAGTTCTGTGACATACATGTTCAATGGATATTCAGCCCATTTATTTCCCCTAAGATCATCTGAAAAGAATGTAGGTAGGAGCACTGGTCTTACCACAGTCTTGAATCATATGTCTGTGTAAATGGACTACATACATGCTGTGGTCTCATTTCCCCTTGTGTGGCCTGGAATTTTTTTCCCCCTTTTTGTTCAATGCTACCCTCTTCTTCTGTATCCTTAGACTCACCCACCTCCGTATTAGTTTACTTTTGCCCAAAACATGCCCAAATATCCTCCATATTTAGAAAAAATGTCTTTTGCTAAATTTGTCTTCTATTTAGAAGCCTACCGTTTTACAGCCAGGAATATGAAGCATGATATTCTTTTCTTCTTTTTGAAAGTAATATGAACTCTTAACAGGACACTGAAAAATATATTTAAAAAAAATTGTAAAGGTTGGGGTGCCTGGGTGGCCCAGTTGATTAAGTTCCTGGCTCTTCATTTCAGCTCAGGTCCTGATGTCACAGTTCATGGGATCAAGCCCCACACCCAGCTCTGCTTGTAATTCTCTCTGTCCCTCTGTCTCTCTGCCCCTTCTTCACTTGCACATGTTTGCACTCTCTCAAAGTAAATAAATATTTTAAAAAAATTTTTCAAGGCAAATTGTCATCCATACTTTTACCATCAAGAGAAAATAATGCTTAAAAATATTATATTTCTTTGCCCTTTTTCTAAGTGTTTAACATCTTTACAATCATATCACTTGTTTTGAAAGTGTGATCTATGAGAGGACCAAAGAAGGTCTTCAATGCTCAGGGGATTCATGAGATCAAACTTATTTTCATAATAAATAATGTTAAGATTTTATTTTTGTTAATGTTAAGGTTTTATTTTTATTTTTCAGCATGTTCACATTTGCAAATATCATGCTCCAGGGAGGATAAGTAAAGCTCCTATCTCCTTAGCCCAAATCCAGAAAATGGCCTCAATTCATACTACTGTATTCTTTATGGTCACATCTTCCAGTGGGGAAAAAGAGGAAGGCTTTTCTACTTAAAATGGCCTTGATGAAGCAGTGGTTTTTTAATTAATTTTATTAAATCTCAAACCAGAAGTATGTATTTAAAAAATATTCTGCGTGATGAAATGAGAAAACTACATAAAGCTCTTCTGTTGTGCAGCAAATGAAGAGAGCTGTCTCAAGGAGAAGCATTTGCACCACTGTTTGAGATGTGACTAGAACCAACTAATGTTATCCTGGAGCACCATGACTAACAGAAAATCATTTATTCAGACTTGAGTATTTAACAACAACAACAAAAAATTTTTTTTTTCAAAGATGAGCACAGAAAAGCTAACACTGTAAGGGAAACAGTAGACAAATTTGTTGCCAATGATAAAATTCAAACTTCCTACTGAAAATGAAAATTTTAGAAAGCACACAACCACCACTCTGGGCTTTACAGCCTCAGAGTAATTACTTTTCTGGTAAGATTGGTGGTGATATGAAAAAATGCAATTTTTCAGATGGTATAATTAAATATGTTATTTGGAATATGTGTATAACTCAACAAACCAATATTTTCCAAGATCATGCATTAGTAAAAGAGCCATTCAAAGTACAAGATAAAGCAATGGATTTTCATATAACAGTATGAAAAATTCCTATCAATGATTTCAGATTCCATGTTGCAACAACCTTTAAGAAACTACTACTTGTCCAGTTAAAATGTATTATCCACAAAAAATACCATTTTACTTTCAAAGTCTACTTAAATATTTCTCTCATTTCTAAGTACATATTTGTGGGAGGTTTGCTCTTCTTCATATTTTTTAATTCAAAAAAAAAAACTACAAAAGATTGAATAAGGAAGGAAATAAGAGAATTCATATAAACCAAAGCTACTTGGGATCTTCAACATTTTTTGTGAGCATAAAGGTTTCCTGAGATGAAAATATCAAGAAAATTTTTTAAAACTTTTAACAGCTTGCTGCAATGTATCATTTTTTTACCCCACATTTTTTCACTTAATATTATTTATTACTTGCCAAACACTATCATTTTTTGAACTCTCTTTTTTTTATACTTTTTTTTCTAATGTTTATTTTTGAGAGAGGGAGAGCACATGTGAAAGTAGGGGAGGGGCAGAACGGGGTGGGGGAGGAAAGAGAATCTAAAGCAGGCTCTGTGATGACAGCAGAGAGCTCCACGCAGGCTCAAACTCATGAACCTTAGATCATGACCTAAGCCAAAGTTGGTGACTTAACTGTTTAAGCCCCTGAACTCTGTTCTAACTAGACTAGCAACAGTTTGAGTCTGAGTCATATTCACAGTCATATTCCCAATATCTAACATAGCACTCATCATATGTAGTTAGCATATGTTCTATAAATGTTTACTGATAATGAATGAATTGCGATCGGACAAATCAAACATGTCAGCAGTATTGAGTTCCATTATATTTTAATTCATGGCTCATTGCTTGCTTTGGATTAGCCCCCATGTCCAGAAATGGTTATTGAATCCTGTTCCAACACTTAACATGTGAATTAGTCCCTGGAAACATTTAGGCAAATCACTTAACAATGAAGCTGTTTGACTGAGTGGGAAATTCTCTAATCTAAATACTTGGATTTCTAATCACAATGCTAACAATATTGATATGAAGTATAATATTGGAAAAATTAATTATCATATGCTTCTCAGTTATAAATTTTATACTTTGTATACCAAACATAAATACTTGCGTTAAACCATGACAACACAGAAATTGTAATGCATCGATGCTTTAATAGAGTATCATAAGAGAAAGAGACAACTATGAAAGATCAGTGTACAAGCTTGTGCCACGCAAAGGTGTAAGTGCCAAATGTGCCCAAGAGCAGAAGCTATGAGATCAGAAAATTAAGGACAAAACCTGAAAAAGTAGCAGAGAGAAATAAGTACTTACTTAGTAATTATTTAAAGTAATTTGGTAACTTAGTAATTGCTTAAAGTAACGACAAACAGACTCTAAATAGTGTTCTTGGGGTGCCCCGGGGGGCTCAGTCGGTTAAGAGTCAGACTTCAGCTCAGGTCATGATCTCCTGGTTCACAAGTTCAAGCCCAGGGTCTGGCTCTGTGCTGACAGCTCAGCCACTGGAGCCTGCTTTGGATTCTGTCTCCCTCTCTCTCTGCCCCTCCCCCACTCACGTGCACTCCTGCTTTCTTTCTCTCTCTCAAAAATAAACATTGAAAAATTAAAAATAATAGTGTTCTTGTCAAAAACAGCATGTATGCACTTTTTTAAAAAAAAGTGAGAACCTATTTAAAACCCACTTTCAAAAACAGTGTGAACAAAGTTATTTTCAGACATTCAAAGGCCAAAATCTTTATTATCTATAGATCCTTGTTAAAAATAATAAAATAAAGAGCTCTTGATTGAAATGGATGGAGTAAAATATAAAAAGAAATTATGGGAAAAATCAGCACTGAGTATAAAGAAAACTAGAAAAATAAATTGGTGAAATAAAATTTAGGTCAAAATGAAATACTGGACTATAAAAACACAGATATAAAAGGAAGGAATTATAGTACTCTGAATCCCCTAAGGTGTGTGGAAAATTTATAGTGGATATTCACCTTTTAAGAAAGTTTAATGTTAAGCTTGTATTTTTAAGATATAAGGAGGATAATAAAAATAATATAGAGTACCCAAATTTCATGGTAGTAGGGTGGAAAATGAGGTAAAATAACATCAGATAATTACAGGGTAAGGCATGAAACAGGGAAAGAAGAAGCAAAGAAAAGCAGGCTTAAGTAACACAAAAATAAAAGTTGAAATTAACTAAGCCCGGAATTTCCTCCTCAGTTCAGAAGATGTGCTATAGAAAAACAACTTTCTGTCAGACAACAGAGAACACCACAGAAACTACACAAATCTTCGAACTGCCAGCTGAGCATCTGAGAAAAAGTATGTTGAAACTAATCGTGGATAGTATTGGGAAACAAGGAGAATGTATTTACCCTATCTGTCAGCAAACATTTGGTGCCTGCAGACTTTTCCTTTTTCAAGAGAAAATAATCAGACAAAATAAACAACCCACATAAAGCCTGGATAAGAGGCATCTTCTAAACAACATTTCCCAAAGTCCATGCCTCAGGATTTACTCTGATGCTAACAGGTAACGTAAGGGACAAACCCTATAATAAAATGTATTTTTAATAAATTTTCAAAATCTGACTTAACTGCTAAAGTGGCTTCTGTATTTCAGGATCTTTTTTGTACTTTGAATACATTGTTATTCATTGTGATGAGTAATCACATCCTAAGTGATGAGTAATTACTGAGACTTCCTCATGGAACTGGTATTTTCAGACACACTTTGGGAAATTAATACAGAAATATGTGCAACATTTATTGTAAAATTATAGAATCGAACCACAAAAATGATTATATCTTAAATGTCCATATATACTTCCCTTGGGTAAGAGAACACCAGAGAATGATTTTCTGTATGATGAACCTATATGAGAAACAAAGACAAATGAACAGAGCGTAGTGCTATGGGTAGTAAGATAAGTAAGTGCATATGACTTACTGTGTCCATAGGAGGTTATCTACCAGTACTTTGTAAAAAAAAAAAAAAAAAAAAAAAAAAAAAAAAAAAAAAAAAAAAAAAAAAAGCTTTTAAAAAGAGTAGGAGGGTCTGAGCTAAGACATGATTATCAAGTCAGAGATGTTTGCAAGATGAAATACTGAGGGGAAACTGGCTGCTGGTTTGAGGATGACTGAATTTAGCATTCTAGTTTCAGAAAAGATATGACCACATCCAAAGTCCTAAAAGGGTGAGATATTCTAAAAGTGAAAATATTTGGGTGCGGTTGAAGTTCAGAGTATGAGATGCAGAGGGAGGAAATAGCCTGCTAGAAAGGAAAGAAGTTGTACTATTGTGAGAGCTCATACAACATACATGAAGAATGTGAACTTTATCTCAACGGCCATAAGGAACCAAGGAAAAGTTTTACACAGGTTAGGGGGAAACCCCACTTTTGTTACAAAGATATAACAAGAATAGAAGAAAGAAGAAAATCTGGATGAGATGATGATGGCCTAAAAGTAAGAGATAAAAGGGGCGCCTCAGTGGCTCAGTTGGTTAATCATCAGACTTCAGCTCAGGTCATGACCTCACGGTTTGGAGATTGGAACCCTGTGATGGGCTCTGTACTGACAGATCAGAGCCTGGAGCCTGCTTCAAATTCTGTGTATCCCTCTCTCTCTCTGCCCCTCCTCTGCTTGCTCTCTCTCTCACTCTCTCTCTCTCTCTTAAAACAAATAAACATTAAAAAAGATAAGAAAAAAGAAAACTCTAGAGCAACTTGATTCTGAAGAACTGTACAGGAGACAAAACTGGGTGGGTAAATTAGGATATTCCCAAATGTGTTGTCATGGGGGCCTCAAAAGCCTTCAGAAGTCTTTTTCAAGGAGGACAATATCACTTCAGTTCTAGCCAGGGAAGAAAAAGTTAAAAAAAAAAAAAACCCAAAACAACAACAACAACAACAAAAAAACTTTGACACCACATCCCTGGCCAAAGCAAAGAATGAGTATGTGGGAAATGTAATCACTAGATCCAAGAACTAAAGTCTGGAAAGAAAAGAAAAGAAAAGAAAAGAAAAGAAAAGAAAAGAAAAGAGAAAAGAAAAGAAAAGGAAAGGAAAGGAAAGGAAAGGAAAGGAGAAAGGTAGAAAGAAAGAGAGAAAGAGAGAAAGAAGGAAGGAAAGAAAGAAAGGAAGAAAGAGAAAGAAAGAAGGAAGGAAGGAAAGAAAGAAAGAAAGAAAGGAAGAGAGAAGGAAGGAAGGAAGGAAAGAAAGATAGAAAGAAAGAAATAAAGAAAGAAAGATCAACAAAATATGAAATTAATGTAAATGTGATGTAAAAAAATAAGGACATCAAACAAAAACTTGAGGCTATTACAGGGAGAACTGGCAGCTCATCTTGAGGAGAAAAAAATAAAAACGTGCAAGGGAATTCTGCACGTACACAGAAGTTTTGCTATCCTGAAATCTGTGTATTACTTAAAAGAATTACAGCTACCCCAAATCCCAGAAACCCACTTTCCCCACAAAACCCACACAGCTATAGGTCTGAACAAAACAAAAACGTCAGCACTGGTGCTGCCATGTTAGTTTCTACAATAAGGAGTCAAGACCTGCATAGCTCAATAGGACAGACACACAGGGAAGTCACTGGAACTCTTTCTGATGATTTGGGGACACAGTAGAAAACCTAGAGAGAAAACACTGGTTGAAAAATACGCAGAAAAAAAATGATCAATGCAAAATATTTAAAACAACTTGTATCTCCAAATTGTGTATGTGGGGTGTGTGTACATGCTAAAAGAGAGAAGAGAAAAAATTTCAAATATATATGAAGGTAAAAAAAAATATGAAGAATAATACATTTAGGGGGAATAAAAAAATAAAACATCTTAAGGAACAGGTGATGTTAATGTGAAAAACTTGTGCATCTCAAAAAGAAACATTATGAGACAAAATATAATCAAAACTGTATTGGTAAGACAGTGAATCACATCATATGGAAATGTGGAGTTGTACATAAGATTTTTAATTAAAGTTTTCTGGATGGTAAGACTACAAACTCATTCCTTTTTTTCATTTTCTTTTACATTATTTTTCACTTCCTGAATTTTCTTCAATTAATTAAGATTTTAGTTAAACAAATGTTGATCTGCACCTTCTATAGTCTGGGCACTGTGCTAGATGGACACTTTGGACACAAGAGTAAACATACTAAATACAGTACCTGCCTTTCAGGCACTAATTGAGTAGAAAGAAATATAGAGAATTAAAGAAGTATAATGTACTGTGAAGAAGTACTCTGACTACATTTAATTGTAAAATTAAGTGTATATATATGTTTATAATTTTTGTATACACACACAACAGCCCTTTGGAGTTGGCTAGCAGGAAAGAATTCAGAAAAAAAAATAGTTTATGTAAATAAATGGCTTATGATGACTGGGCATCTGTGTAATAAATAAAGCAAATTTACATTTCTAAGTCTGCTGTATTAGGAGATGTAGGACTTAGAAATAGATAAGTAGGATGTTACCTGAAAGGCAATGTAGAATTTTAAGAGAACATGATATTGTTCTACTATGTGAGAGCAAGAATAGAGGTAGAAGATGGAGACAGAGAAAGACATAGGAAGAAAGAGAAGGGGAGGGGAAAGGAGGGAAGGGAAGGAGGGAGGAAAGAAGATAGATGTATCCCCATTAGCTTAAGAGTCCAGACCTCTAGCTTTTCTATACTCCCCTGGATTTCCTTACCTCCTGCTATCTATCTCACTGAAACACACTGTTCCTTGTCCCAATTTCTTGGGTTAATTTTTATAGCCATTTTAATTCTTCAGCAAGCCCTTCTTAGTGATTTTTCATTTGGATCATGAAATATCTCTACAGTCTTTACCTTGTTAAACTTAAATGCTAATGCCCCTCATTATGGCACGGTCTTTACCTGTGGCAGTTACACCTGAACACAGGGGGACTATTTGGCTCTAGATGAAATTGCTCAACACTTGTTTAGTCTCATTGCAGGTATAAAACGAAAAAAAAAAAGTTTTGAATCAGGTGTATGTTCTCAAATTACCTAATGGCAGGAAAAGGTGGGGGGGGGGGCGGGAATTAACATGTGGATATTTTCAGTCTATTTAAAAAAAATGGTCAGGAAACAAAATTATTTGAAAACTGGTTGCAGATACTTCCAGCCTTAGCAAGCATATTGACTTGAGAAGTGAAAGGAGTTTCTAATGAGTTCCCAAACCTAAAGTTCAACACTCCAAAAGGAATCTTGTCCTTTATGATTGTGATTTTAGAACCAAATTCTATGAGTGCGTTCGCTGTCTGGTGACTCCTGATGATAGGGCTTTTTGCCAGATTCTTGACAATATCAATAAACATACTTTCAATCCGTCACACACTTCTCACTCCCCTGGATTTAATACATTGGTTAAATCCAGTCTCCCTATCCCCAGGAATGCCAAACTTAAACCACGATTATGCGCACACTTGCAACACGACCCCTTGGGAGTGGAGTTATGCCACTGTGTGTATGTACTGTAATTCAAATAAGGCACAGGTAGAAACAGAGGAGAGCAGGGAGGCTCCCATTCTATATTTATTACATTTTGATAATATTATATTTCCAAATAAACAGATTTTTTCTAAAACTATATTTCATCTATTTCAGACTGATTATATATTACTAATATATTGAAGCTTTTTCACTGAGTATAAATCTCCAATAGGTATATTTTTTGAAGACAGGGAGAGAAAGAGAAAGAAGGAAAGAAAGGAGGGAGGGAGGGAGAAAGGAAGAAGAATGGAGGAATGCAGGGAGGAAGGAAGGAAGGAAGGAAGGAAGGAAGGAAGGAAGGAAGATAAAACTTGTCTTATATTCCTAAAAGTTCTTGTGTTCAAACACTGTTCATTATTTTTTTCTCTAAGTATCACCCTGAAGAAATTATAATTCTAAAACTCTAGAATAATTTGCATTTTTGTGATTAAACAACCAGTGTGAACTCTCTAAATAGTCCACGGGGGTTTTATAATTGAGATTCAAATGTCCAGGTTGTACTTAATCATTAAACAGGGTTCCACGCATGGTTTGCGAGCTATTGTAAACCAAATCTCATGGAAAGAACCCATGTTTTAATCTCATTTGTGATGCTTGGGGACAGAAGGCATTAAACTGGCTTTGCTGCTTCATGAAAACACTTTTCTTGCCCCTCCCACAGTCTATACCATATGTTAATCACATGTATATGAGCATAAAGGCATTCAATACACCTAATTCTCTGGAAGGTGCTTCTGCAGGCACAAACCCAGAAAAATAAGCCAAAGTCTTTAACAGAAACTCTCTCTGGGCCTGAAAGGCCCTGTTCATTCAATTCTCTTATCTCTCACTCTGACCTTGGCCTCATTTCTGTCCACCCTTTTGTGCATTGAGCATCTCAAATCACAACCATCTCCACTCAGTTCCCACCCCTGTGTCTCAGCAAAACCTCTGTGCCTCCTGTTCCCTCTGCCTGAAGGGTACCATGTGCCTGCTTGCGCTCATCAATCAGATCTCAGCTTACATGTCAGCACAGCCAAGAAGCTGTCCTTGATCTCCTAATAGAAATTAGTCCTCCCTTTTATATGCTTCAAAGAACTCACCACAAGCAACAACTATTCTATTCTCTTCCTTCTACCCTATTTCCTTGTTTATTATATATCTAGAGTATGAGCTTGACCAATATCAACATAGTTATATTAACTATCTTATCTACCATTTTATTTCCAGCCTGGGGGGTAGGGTGCAGAATACATATTTTTGGAATGCTTGGACAAAGTATTTGCGGATCTTTTGATAGGCCTAAATATTGATTATGTCATTCTAGCACTATTCTGTTAAGAGACAACTAATGGTCTGCAATGATAGAAAAGAGGTACTACTGAGATTTTTGTATTTGTTTGGTAAACTAGTTTGGCATACTTATGGCAAAATTTTAATGCTTGCTCTGGATTTCTCCACCATTGACTAACAAATGAAGGAAAAGTACCATTGTTTCTCTAACATGAGGTAATCTCAGTGCAACAGGAAAAAGTTTGAAGTTACTTAATATTTGGCTAGCTGTATTTGTTTGTGTGTGCGTGTGTGTGTGTATACACACACGCACACACACACACCCACACACACATATAAATCCCACAGAATCTTGATACACTGGTATTTTTAAAAATTGAAGAAAATTGGAATGACTGAAGCTCTTGTTCTAATTCTTTTGGATATATATTTTGAATATATAGATAATTACAATGCAATCCAAAGAAATAAATATTTCTGGAACAGTTCATTCCATCAGACTTCTCTAGTACCTATTTTTTGTCACTTTTAGCCATTTTGTATATTGTAGAAATACCAAGATTTTCTCACTCAGGGATAAATTAGTTCCAATTAAGATTGTTTATTTACAAAATCTGTTTAACTGTAGTTATGACAGGCATAATGGAAAGGAAGTCTGCAAATTAGTAGGATAGAAAAAGCTTCCCAGGGAAGAATGAAAGCGAGACATTGTTTGCTAGAAAAAGAATAAACAAGAGATGACTAGTGAGAAAGAAAAAAAAATTATGAATGTAAAAGAAAGCTAATAGGGCATCCTCTTCCAGGGAATATCAATAGGCTTCCAGAAAAATAAATATAGATGATAGATTGATAGATAGATAGATGATAGATGATAGACAGACTTTGTGACATGAGAATAATGTATTTAATTTAAATTTTAGTATTCTAACTCTAAAATTAAAAATCGCTTGACCTTGTGTTGGTGTCCCAATTTTTGTTTTGAAATTTTAATAAACTTAAATCCAAGAGTTTAGGAACCAATTGATGCTACAATAGATAGAATATAAAAATGATAACAGAAGCAGAAATACCATGAGAAGATATCAGATAACAAAGCATAAGATTGCCTGTCTATTTATTCACCTAAAGTTCTGTGATAAGACTACTAAGACTGAGGTTGATAGTTTGAGAGAGGCACTTCAGCCAAATCTGTTTGCTAACCATCAAATTAATGTTGGGCTACAGTTAATCGGATTAATTTTACTCCAGCAAGAGGATATATACTGTTTTCCATATATTCCAGGAATTTGGGGAATGGAAAAATGCCAAACCAGAAATACTTTGTGAACTAATAGCTAACAGATTTCAGGCAAAATTGAAATAACATGGATATAACAGTGTTTATAAGGTGATGTTTCAAAGTTATTCAAAACTTTTTATAAGGCCGATTTGTGGGTTTATGACTTTTATAATAAAAGTCATTCATTAAATATCATTTATGATTTTGCTACTTGATATTCACAGATTAGTCAAAAGAGAAAGTAGAAAAATAGATTTATGATGTGTTCCTGAAAACTTAAATTTTCGTGTTCTTAAAGTACACATCATTGCAAGAGGGGCAGATGGTGGAAGAATGGGCCAAATAGGTTCAGGGGAGTGGGAGACACGGACTTCCAGTTGTAGACTGAATAAGTCACAGTGATCAAGGTAGAGCATAGGGAATATGGTCAGTGGTGCTTTAATAGTGTTGTACGGTGACAGATGGTACCCACACTTATGATGAGTATAGTATAACATAGAGACTACTGGAATCACCATGTTATACACAGAAACTAACATAATATTGTGTGTCAACTAGTTAAATTAATAAAAAATGAATAGTTAAGCAAAGATCCTAACAAACTTCTTAAACATGTAAACAAAGGTAAGAATAAGGGGAAAGAAAGGCAGAAAGGAAAGAAACAAGAAAGGGAGGAAGGGAGGGATAAAGGAAGGAAATAAAGAACTTAATGAGGACATTCTGGAACAACACTAAATCAATTTTAGGAGTAACAAATTATTTGTTTAGATGGGTGTAGGTGTGTGTCTGCATCCATTTGTTTGTGTGAATAATATATGCTTAACAAAACTTGAAAATAGTTGACACCAGCTAAAAAAAATTTCTTATTTTTATTTAAATGGTGAATTTAAATCTCATTAAAAATAAAAATGATATTTTATTATAAAGCAAGTTCACACATTAATAAAAACCATGTTATCTTTTTATTTGTACTGGGAGTTAAGGAGCCATCGGTTTTTATTTTTAATTAAAAAATGTTTTTTAATGTATGTTTAATTTTGAGGAAGACAAGAGACAGAGTGCAAGTGGGGAAGGGGCAGAGAGAGAGGGAGACACAGAATCCAAAGCAGGCTCCAGGCATAACTCTCAATATAGAGCCCGATGCGGGGCTCAAATTTATTAGCCATGAGATTATGCCTGAGCCGAAGTTGGACGCTTAACTGACTGAGCCACCCAAGCACCCCTAGGGAATCATTGTTAATTCCTGAGCTAAGAAGTGATATAAGTAAACTGGTAGGTTCATAATGAATGTGCAAACTAGGCCATTATTAATCCTGCCATCATGGTGGGAATAGGAGGAAATGGCCCAAGGACCTTTAAACTATTCTCATGCATGTAGAGCCTCAAATTTAGAATTGATATCACATAAAAATGAGTTTACCATACCTGAGGTTATAAAAGTAAAGTAGTAAGAGCAGACAATTTTCAGAATAAATGGGAAATCCCAAATGTGGAAAAAAAAAAAAGAAGACAAGATTGCAATTTAGAAGAGAGATCAGGGAAGAAGACATAGATGTGAGTTACCCTCAAAGAAGTGACTGGAAGCCACGTCAGGTGACAAGGCCCTGATATGAAGAGTACATGAGAACAGGGCAACAATGGAATCCCAATGAGTATATATGTTTAGATCACAAAAAGAAGAAGAGAGAAAACTGGGGCACCTGGGTGGCTCAGTCGGCTGAGCATCCGGCTTCGGCTCAGGTCATGATCTTGCAGTTTGTGAGTTCGAGCCCCGCGTCAGGCTCTGTGCGGACAGCTCAGAGCCTGGAGCCTACTTCAGATTCTGTGTCTCCCCCTCTCTCTGCCCCTCCCCTGCTCACACTCTGTCTCTCCCTCTCTCTCAAAAATAAATAAAAAAATTTTTAAATAAAAAAGAAAACTGGATGGCAAAACATGAAAACTAATAAAGAAAGATTCACAGAAACCAAGACCATACTGTAAACACAATGACTTGTCTGTGGCTAGTACAAAACATCTATGGGCCAGCTCAGCTCTATCTTGTAGTCTTTTTGCTAATTTAAGTTACTCCCTTTAGCCATTCAGGGCAATGATCAAACTGAAATGGGCTATCAGTGATTTATATTCCAGTTTTCTATGAGAACCATTGTTTCAGGGATTGGGGCCATCTTTCTGACTCCTCTGAGAAAAAGTGAGCCCCACTCATTTTAAAATGCTGTATCAACTAGGAGTTATGACTTGTGCTCTATTTTGCATCTAAATTGGTATATTGGTATAGATCAAAACTCCAAGAAGAACAGACAGCAGCTGACTGGGGACCCAAGAAAGAGCAATATCCATTGAAAACAAGTATGAAAAAATACAACTGGCCAGCAGAATTGGGTAGTGCTTTAAGCCTCGGTAAGAGAGCTTTATTTCACTGAGTGCCTTATAACCTATTCCCTCCATCTGCCTTGGCACAAACAGCTCTAAGGACAGATTTCCTTCTACCTCCTTTTCTCCATGACCAGAATCTTGAAAGTTAAATTGATTCCTTTTATTGTCCGCTCCTTGAATGGAAGCCAAACCAGCCATTCACTGCAGGTGGTTATCAGTCAACACTTGCAATTATGGTCCAAACAGGTTTTCCAACAGAAATACATCACATTATTAAAGGCAATGCATAAAGTGTTTCTTAAAAGATTCAGGGATGCCAACAAACTCACATCTAAAAGGAACTTTAAAAATGTTTCATATGATGGATGAATCTTCATAGCCCTGATTTTCAAAAGTTATCTTGAATCATTTTAATGGTTTCCTTTCTTTTTTCTTCTCAAGAAAAGCATTTAAAGGAAATGGGATAGGTTTTCTTTTTTACACTTAAAAAAAAATTCTGGGTATTTACTCCAGAGACAGACCCTGTTTTAGACACTGGAGATACAGCGATGCATATGACAGACACAGACTGTATCCTCAAGGAACTTACATTCTGGTGCTTAAGGAAGAAAGAAATTAGACCAATATCTACAAATTAGTATGGATAATGTTAAACACCTATGAAGAAATTAAACAGGATAAAGACATAAGGAGTGACTTAAGGGCTATTCTGGTAGGTGAAGATCTGTTTAAAGAACTAGCTTTTGAAATGAAATGTAAACAATGGAAATAAGATAGCTATCCAAATATCTGGGAGCACAATTCCGATCTCAGAAAAGCAATTAAAAGCCCTAACACAGACACAGAACAACAAAAACAGAGAGTCTGGATAGGTCAGGGGGCAAGAGAAGAATGATAAAGATGATGTTGGGGAGGAAGGCAAGGATAGAATAATTTACAACCTTATGGTCCCTGTGAAGAAATTAGGGTTTTACTCTGCAGACAAAGGTAAATCCTTGACGTGTCCTCAAAAAAGTAATGGCACAAATTCATTCTTTCTTTCTACACGGTGGACTCATTGCAGCAGAGCAGAGCCCCCACTTTCTTTCCCTACATAACTGCGAGGTATAATGGTGCTTCTCTCCCTGAAAAAAAAGCAAGGAGTGAAAAATACCTCTACATTCAATAGGCCAAGGAGTTCCACCTAGGGAAGAGCTTTCACTAAAAAGCAATCCGTGATTTCCACTAGACTCCTGATGAGGTCTTTGTTAAGTGAAACATATTTTCTCAATTCTTACACCTGAACACATCTCCTCTCCCTATTATTTTAGCTAGAAGCAATAAGAGTGTCCAAAGATGTGCGATTTTAGGAGGAGTAATAGGGCACACGTTCTCAAGTGGAAGACCTTTTGTAATGATTCACAGATTACAGCCACAGTTCTGCAGCAAAGAGAAATGGCTACAGCAGCCCTCTGTAAACAATAATGCATCATGAGAGTAAACATTATTACAAAAGTTGAACACCACATATGCTTAAACCAGGACAGGCACCTGCACTAAACTTCTGTTTCTTATCCCTGGGCCCATTGAGTCTCTATTTGTAAGCAAGTATCAGAGAAAGATATTTGGCTCTGCGCTGACAACCAATCTATCAGAGTTGGAGGCTCTGAACTCTCTGAATTATTTCCCAAAGTAAAAACCTCAAGCTGGAGAGAGTTGTATTCACCTAGGGCATTTCTGTGAAAATAAATATTACATAAGGGAAACAATGGATATAATCAATATTGAAATTGATATATTCTTTTCTAACTGACTTTCAGAAGACACATGATATGCATAAAAATGAATTTCTCCTTGTTTATATTTTTAACACTGAAATTGACTGAACAAACTCTTTGATGCAAATATTCAATCGGCCATTTGCTCTGTAGCACGGTGGTACAAGCTCATTTTACCAAGGGGGAAAAATTAAAGCTACATGACAGAGTAGCTCTGGAATGCTTCACTGATGTTAAGAGTAATACTACGATTAAAAATCAATTTAAATGACTATGGAAAATGCTGAAAAGCATTTTTTTTCCATTTAAACTTATCAGACTGATAATGCCAAAGTAGAGACACAATTTCCCCCCTTAGCTATGATTAGTCTGATATGTAGAAAATGTATGGATGATTTTTCAAGGTCACTGGGGCCTATAGACATACTGACTCCACTGTGCAGAGCCTTGTTGGCTTGAAGAGATACTTCAGAGGCCTCTCAGCTAGATGAATGTACTGTTCCTGATTTTGTTACCTGAAAACATAGATGGAAAAAGTGGCATGTCTTTATGAAGCCAAACCCAGCCCGTTTCTCACTCTGATGATCAAATCATATAATATTCTAATAATTTCTAATTTCTATTCTGATAATAGTAAAATAATCTAGGTATACCAGATTCAAAAGTTTTCATTATTTCAGTTTTGTCAAACCAGAGCAAATCAAGCTTTGAAAGAGTACAGAAATGACTTGTTCCATATGACACCCAGGTAGTACTAGCTTTTTGCATTCCCTGTAGGAAATTTAAATGGGATATGACTAAAAAATTCATAATGAAGTTATTTTCCATATTGGGGTATACAAAAGTATTAATTCACCTCAAAAGATAAAGGTTAAAAGGGACTCTGGTAGAAGTATGTATGGGAAAAATGTTAATAAAATGAGAGAAAAATTATTTGCTATATTACAAAATATATACAATTGAAAGGCATTCCTGAAAACTAGAAAAAAAGTACTTTTAAAACAAAAGACAAGATTTCCTTTTATTTTCTGAACCCATGAGATATTTATAACCATTTAACCATACGTACTATGTGTTTGAAATTTTTATGTAGTATGTACAAGAATTATAAGCAAATTTTCACTCTGGTTCTTTCACTTCCTGGAATATCCATCAGTATAGGAAACAATGGAGCTTCTCCTTTCCAGATGCTTCTTTCTAGGACATTTATCAACTTTGAGTTCCAAGTAACCCATTCAAATGCCGAGTGATTTGATGTTGCTAACCATGAGTACAACTTTAACAGCCAAGATCAGGGCTCCGTAGTTGGACTGTCTGGATTGAATCCTGGCTCGACTTCCTAGTTCCTATGTGGCAATTTCTTTAAACTTTTTTTGATGTCCTTAAATTTTAAAATGGGAATACTAATTTGATGAAGTTCCAATGGTTCATTTTTGCTTTTGTTTTCCTTGCCTCAGGAGACGTGTTGAGTAAGAAGTTGCTGCATCCAAGATCAAAGAGGGTTTTGCCTGCTTTCCCCTAGAGAATTTTGATGGCTTCCTGTCTTACATTTAGGTCTTTCATCCATTTTGAGTTTATTTTTGTGTATGGTGTAAGAAAGTGGTCCAGGTTCATTCTTCTTCAGCACAGCAAAGGAAACAATTAGCAAAACTAAAAGGCAACTGACAGAATGGGAGAAGATATTTGCGAACAACATATCAGATAAAGGGTTAGCATCCAAAATCGAGAAAGAACTTATCAAACTCAACACCCAAAAAACAAATAATCCAGTGACGAAATGGGCAAAAGACATAAATAGACACTTCTCCCAAGAAGACATCCAGATGGCCAACCGACACATGAAAAAATGCTCCACATCACTCATCATCAGGGAAATACAAATCAAAACCACCATGAGATACTACCTTACACCGGTCAGAATGGCTAACATTAACAACTCAGGCAACGAGAGATGTTGGAAAGCATGCAGAGAAAGAGGATCTCTTTTGCACTGATGGTGGGAATGCAAGCTGGTGCAGCCACTCTGGAAAACAGTATGGAGGTTCCTCAAAAAATTAAGAATAGAACTTTCCTATGGCCCAGCAATTGCACTACTAGGTATTTATCCAAGGGATACAGATGTGCTGTTTTGAAGGGGCACATGCACCCCAATGTTTATAGTAGCACTGTGGACAATAGCCAAAGTATGGAAAGAGCCCAAATGTACATCAATGGATGAATGGACAAAGAAGTCATATATATATATATATATATATATATATATATACACACACACACACACACACATATATATATATACACATATATATATACATATGTATATATACATGTATGTGTGTGTATATGACTTCTTTATCCATTCATACACACACACACACACACACACACACACACACACACACAATGGAGTATTACTTGGCAATCAGAAAGAATGAAATCTTGCCATTTGTAATTATGTGGATGGAACTAGAGGGTATTATGCTAAGTGAAATTAGTCAGAGAAAGACAAATATCATATGACTTCACTCATATGAGTACTTTAATATACAAAACTGGGGCACCTGGGTGGCTCAGTCGGTTAAGCATCCGACTTCGGCTCAGGTCATGATCTCGCGGTTCGTGAGTTCGAGCCCCGCGTCGGGCTCTATGCTGACAGCTCAGAGCCTGGAGCCTGTTTCAGATTCTGTGTCTCCCTTTCTCTCTCTGACCCTCCCCCGTTCATGCTGTCTCTCGCTGTCTCAAAAATAAATAAACGCTAATATACAAAACAGATGAACATGAGGGAGGGAAGGCAAAAATAATATAAAAACAGGGAGGGACACAAAACATAAGAGACTCTTAACTATAAATAAACAGAGGGTTCTGGAGGGGTTGTGGGAGGAGGGATGGGCTAGATGGGTAAGGGGCTTAAAGAATCTACTCCTGAAATTATTGTTGCATCATATGCTAACTAACTTGGATGTAAATTGTAAAAAAGAAATAAATTATTAGGGGGAAAAAGAAAAAAAAAGGAACACCTTCAGATGTCCTATCATGAACTATAAAGTCTTGATTGAATCCACACTGTCCTTTTCTCCTTCAGCCATTGTTTATTAGAAGTGTTTCTTACCATGCAAGGTTAATTTCTCCTCCTTCACCCTGGACCCTGCCTCCTTCTGCTTTCTCAGCTATGCAATTCTATAGTCCATCTATGACCTCTACTACATTCTCACACTCTCTCCATAAGGCCCATTCCCATCATCACTGACATTTTCTAGGTCTCCCCCAATTTAACCAAAAATAAAATAAAATAATCTCTTTTGATTGGATCTTCTTTCTAGTTATTTCTCTGGCTCTCCCCTTGCCTTTGAGCACAAGCTTATTAATCCAAATTCCCTACCTGTGCTGGCTCTAAGTTCTTACCTTTAAGTAAGAAGTCCCAACTTCACTGCAATTGAACCTTTGCCCCAGTTGCCCTCTTCAACTGACCTTGCAAAGGACAAATGACCTTCATGTTGCTAAATCCTCTCAACATATTTGCTATTATACAGTGCTGGATTTCTCAGGGCCATTTTATGTTGTTCACTAATGTTATCCTTCTGAAAAAAAGCTCTCTTCTCACGATTCCACCTCTGTGGTTTTCCTTCTCTACCTCCTGCCAATCTTTTTCACTATCTTATGAGGCTTACTGGTCACCCATCAATCCATTAAACATTATTTTTCTCTTAAGCCATCTCCTCTTATTCATTCATTCTCTCTCTCTCTCTCTCTCTCTCTCCCTCTCTCTCTCTCTCTCTGTCTCTATTTCCTAAGGTTGAAATCTGTATATTCAGTAGCTTTCTAGACATCCTCACTTGGCAGTCTCACAGCACTTTGAACTCAACATAACCAAAATTGAACTGCTCATTCTCTCCCATTAGATTAACCCTCAACAAATCTCCCTTCCTTCAGGGCTCTGTACATCAGTAAAATGCATCACCATCTCCCCTAGCACCTAAGTTCAAATCCTGGGAAACATCAACACCTCCTAACACCAAATCAATGATCTAATCTTGACAGTTCCAATTCAATCCAACTTTTTCCTGTCCCTGGTGCTAAGTTAATCCAGGCCTCCACAGTTTGTCTTCTGAAGTATGACCAAAATAGCTCCTTCTCACATCACATTCTGTACCCTTGCAAGAGATTTCTCACATTCCAAAGGTATACATTCCTCAACAATTACCTACACATTTAATGACTTTCATGGTTTCTGACTGTTGAAATATTGCTAAGTACCTTGAAATGGTTTAGAAAGCCCTCTGCCATCTGGGTTCTGCCTACTTCTTCACTTATAGTTTGTCAATGTGCTCTTAGCGTTCTATTCTTTGTCTCCAGGCATGAATTTCACTGCTACTGGTACTCTGTCATTCATTCCTTCCCTCTCTGACTAAAGAAGGGATTCTCATGTTGGTGAGGTTAAGTGTAACTTCCTCAGAAGGACTTCTCTAGCATTCTGAAATTTTGTCCCTTCTGTGTGTTCCTACAGGGCCATATTATTGTATTTAGTTGTTAAACTGAGGGTCTGCCCTGCTGGGCTATAAACTCCAGTATTCCTTATCTCATAGGGATTGTGCCAGTCAGTGTTTAGTACCGAAGCATGGCATGGAGAATATATAATCAATATCTGGAAAATCAACAAGTTAATGAAATAATTATTAATTGAAATCTATTAAAGAAGGTTTCAATGGTTAAAAGTGAAAGTTAAGAAACCTGTTGGATTTGTTTTATATATTGGTCAAACACAGAGGATAGATAGTGGCCAAACCCTTCTACAAAATATTTGCTGAAGTCAAGAAAAGTATTCCAATTTGAGAGTTCTGTTTGTGTGAAATAGTTCACTGCCTCTAACATAAATAAGCAATGACCAATGGTAAAGCAGGAAGCAAGGTAATTTGATTTAGCATTTTTATGAATCATCCAGATCCCAATGTAGAAACCGCCTTAGAAAGTAAGCCTATGGAAAACAGCATGCACTTTTTTGTCTGATGATTTGCACAATAAATTATAATAAACACCTATTTCATAATGCTCTTAATTTATCAAACTCTATGGTTATTAGGTAGGCCTTTAATAAATGCTTCTCTATGACTATAGATTCATCTGCAAGTAGGTTTGTTGTCTTTTAGAAGTTGTTTAAATAAACAAAGGAATTTTTGATGGTGAGTCAGAGACATCTAATATTAAATACTGTGTATTAACTTTGGAGCCCTTGATAAATGATTTAAAATCTCTTTACCTAAATTTATTCATCTTGAAAAGAGTTTTGTTTGTAGACTGAAGTTGGGAATGCAAAGAAGGAAGCATGGAAACGAAGGAAGCATGGAAACTGGTCCTCAGTGAATTCTATACATACATCTCACTCTTGGAACTGATGCCAGAGCTTCCCAATCTACCATCAATCCTACTCTTACGCCTTCCATGGATATGCTTCTGGTTATGTCATTCATTCATTCACTCATTCATTCATTCATTCATTCATTATTTTAACACATTTATTTAGCATCAGGCACTGAATTCATTCCTGTGGACACAGCAGTGAACAAAGTAGAAATGATATCTTCCCTTTTGGAACATTTGGTCTGGTGTATCATTCATCTGTAATTAATTTCTATACACTCTGATCACTCTGCCTATACTGAGAGCCTCTGTAGAACAGGTGCTATGACTTAGTCAATTATATACCTCTAGAGCTTGGCACTTCATGGATGCTCAGTGAAATGGTCGATCTAGGATACTGGATCTAGCTGGATAATTAGATTAATAATATAAATTTGAGAGGCGCCTGAGTGGCTCAGTCAGTTAAACGCTCTACTTGATTTTAGCTCAGGTCACGATCTCACAGTTCCAGTTCATGAGATTGAGCCCCGTGTTGGGCTCTGTGCTGGCAGCGTGGAGTCTGCTTGAGATTCTCTCCCTTTCTCTCTGCCCCTCCCCTGCTCCCTCTCTGTCTCTAAGTAAATTTTTTTTTAAAAGCATATAAATGTGATTCCTCCTATAAAATTCAATTATAATTTTATTGCCACTACAAAGTCTTATCTATATTACCACCTTCTTAGCCCTGTAAAAATTAGTATTTCTTTTGTGCTCTTAAGTCACCTTTAGTTATACTTCATTAGTGTATATTCATATCGCTTTATAATCAGATCTTTTTTATCTCTCCTTTCTGGTTGCTCAGTCTTTTGAGAGCAAAATTTACATCTTCTTCTCCAGAGCCTTTAGAATACTGAATTGATGATAAAGGAATGCACAAATGAGTGACAAAATGGCTGTCCCAGAAAAGAGTTTGTGCATTCAAGAGTGACAAAGTAGGGGCATTTGGGTGGCTCAGTCATTTGAGCCCTCTGACCCTTGATTTCAGCTCAGGTTATGGTCTCATGGGTTTGTGAGTTCAAGCCCCATGCCGGGCTCTGTGCTGATGGTGAAGAGCCTGCTTGGGATTCTCCCTCTCTTCCTTCACTCCTGTGCTTGCAGTCTCTTTGTCTCTCTCAAAATAAATAAATAAACTTAAAAAAAATGAGTAGCAAAGGAAAAATCTCATCAGGATGCAGATTTTAAAAGGTAGGGATTCCTTCTAAATATCATTTAATGTGTTCAGGGGATTAAAAGACAAGGGGAAAATTAGCTATTGTCATAGATAAACTTTGTAATTTACATCCCATAAAAGGTTCTGTGATTATTAGTTTAAGAAATATAAGAATACAGCTTTGTGGAAATGAATTACATAAGCCAATAAATAGACCTTTTTATCCCTTTGTTTCCATTTTCTTCACACATTTTTAACTGTTAACACCTACCACTACCATCCCACCTTCATATTACTTAGAAGCAAACTCTTAGCCTTTAACATAGTTTATGAATATAAGACATCACTAGCAAGCCCAAGGAACATCATTTAATGAATACTTATTGAAACTGTGAAGTCCTAAGCCAGAGGCTGTGAAGGAGGTTAAAAGAACAATGAGACATTATTAATCTTGCCCTTGGCCTTATAGCAGAGCCAGGATGTATGTTCAAAGAATTATCAAAGCACATAGAAAGTGTTCGGTGCCACTCTAAAGTTTAAAGGCAAAAGTAAAAGGTAGAACGTTGGTAGTGATACAAAAGCGTCATGAAGCAGGTGACATGATCTAAATGTAGTTTAAATAATCATAAATTGAATTATGTATAGAAAAATCTAATTTGGATACAGCACAGACGTCTGAGGGAAAAATGGGGATCCAAACTTCAACGTAAAAAAATAGATTTAAAAATTTTCAATTCAATTCTTGTTGAGTTAAAAGTGTCCCAGAGTTACCCTTCAGAACACTACAAAATGATTAATGTATATTTTTATTTTTCTCTTTACACAATTAACGTATTCTTATTTTTCAAGTGTGATTATATTAGACTTTTAAGTTTACTGAGTTGTTTTATTTTCTATGTCCTAAAACTTTACAACTCATACAATTTTTTTCTGCCAAATAGAATATCTTACCTGATATTTAAATACCACATTGCTTATTTTTTCCACATTTGCCACATAGCATATTTTAATAAAATGATCTCTCTATGTGTGGGTTTTCTTCACTAGTTGCTGAGCTCTTGGTGTCTAAAACTATGTTTTACAATTTTGGAATTTGCATAACTATATATAGTATACACATAATAAATACTTATTGAATTGCTAAAAGACAGTAGTGAAAGTACAAAGGTGAAAAAACTACATTCAAATTTTGGCAGTGAAACTCATTTGTAAGTTTGAGGCTTCTTGATTACACGAAGTACAAAACGCAGGTTTGAGGCCAAATTATATGTAGCACCAGAAGTGAAGATACCCTGTGATATTGACTTAAGTAATTTTTATATGGAGAGAATAAATTCTTGTTAAAAATATCCTCTAAACAGATCCCAAACTCAAAACATTGGTACCTCTTTTATAACAGGTAGTTTCAAATCAAACATGTTATTGAGCATTTCACTATTGTATGCTCACAGGTATGTGAGGGACAGAGCTGACCAACTCTTTTACCCGAGAGTAATTTAGTACCTAAATCTCTGTACCGTCCCACTACCACATATCTCTTCCCTTCCCCTGAAATTATTTCTCTAAAATGATTCGCGAAGATTTGATAAAAACTCTAGCAAGCTTACAAAAATAAATTATATGAAGACATTTGAAGATTGCTATTTGAAAAATGATTTATCACTTTTACTTACTCTCATGTAATTCATATCTAGTATTGCAACTATTCAGACATGATTTTCTTATTTTGGATTTCTGTGGCTATTTAACATAAATAAATCGGTGATTTCATTTCTTCTAATATTCCTATGTTATTAATTCCATCAATCATTTTTTTCAAACTTTTCCTACCAAAAGAAATGCTTGACAACATCTGAAATTATGATATGGAGCAGTATTTAAGAGCTATATGTAAACTCAATTCCTGTTCTTGGTAAGAGGCATCTGCAGGCCTTTGTCAAAATAGTTACCAAGGCCTCAAGGCGACCACAATATATTTTAGATTTACCCCATACTCCTGATTCAGCCAAACCCACTCTGTGTCCTGCCAGACACTTAACAACACATAATAAGATGTAGGGTCTTATAGTTTCCACCTAGCGTTACAGATCAGTTTTCAATCAGACATGCCCAGATTTGTTAGATGAGCAAAGTTTACCTGCTTAATGTGGTTAGTCGGCAGACTACATTTTAAATAGGGCAGACATAAAAGTTTAAAGTAGCATTTTGCCTTCATAATCTGAATAAACATACTGGCGTAACTGAATCACATTTGACTCTGGAATCTAACATTACTGTACTTTTGGTTTTAGGCCCCCCTCTTAAAAGGACATTAAATGACACCTGTGCTCTCTGCCAATCATTTCCCCCAGTCTTTATGACTATTCTTAGAAGTAAAGTGTATTTCCTTTCAAACTCCCCCTTTCCTTCCTCAGCACATACTCTACAAGTCTTGATTATCTCCTATTTCTTCAGTGTCCTTATTGACTCTTGTTGTTTTTACAAAGTGCCTTTCATCCCTTCACCCCCAGAAATAAGGACTCCTCTTTTCTTCATGTATGTATCCCAACATGATGAACACCTCTTCTAAGTCAAAAATTGTGCTGGGCACTGGACAAATTGGTAAAGAAGGCTTACACAGTCCTATCCCATGGAGCTTTCTGTTGAATTGTATACTTCAGATTAACGGTGCAAACAGCCACTGTGGAAGGGTTTAGCAAAAGGGGTTACCAGCCGGGAGTAGAGAAATTCTGTAAAGATTCTAACAGAAAGTAAGATTTGATCCCAAAGACTCCACAGAGTAGTTTTCACATCTGAGTGCTTCATGTAGAGCATAGCAAAAATACAGATTCCTACACTCTGTTCTTAGGGATTGTGACTTAAAAAATCTGACAGGGGGGTTCATAAACGTGCCATTTTTACCAACTGCCCAATGTTTGAGGCATAAATTTATGGACCAAACTGTGGGCACCACCGCCCTACCAGTGAACCTAATATAAAAGGATAAGAAGGAGTAGACAGCTCTTAAAACTAGCAGGCTAAGTGTGGGGTGACCAGCAGGAGTGAGGATGAGGAAGCAAACAAGGTAGCTTATAAGGTCCATGTAAAGAAGGATAATTGGTAGAAGAGAGCCTGGTCCTTCTTTCTCCAATTTGAATTTGTTTCCTTTTGCTCCAGTGAAGGTATACTGTAGAGTTTAAGAAAGTCATCCAGTGATTTGTTAAAATAGTTTTGAGAAGTTACTCTATACCAGCTTTCTTCCACCTAAAAAACAACACAGCATCTCTGCCCTCAACAAATCGGTCTAGGGAGAAATGCTGAGGAATAAACAAATTTCAAAGGTCTATGAGAACTGCTGTCATGGAGATGAGGGTAGATTTACCACAAAGCCTATCAAAGCATCAAGGCCTCTTCCTTTCACGGTTCCTTGGACCCACGCCAGATTTGTATTCCTTATCTTAAAGCGAGGTTGAAACATTCTAAAAGCTTCTGACCCCATAACACCTGGATCCATCACTAAAGAGTGATATGCTTGAAATAGATGTAAGGGTGATAGATACTCTACCTTTCTAGGAAATCAGTAAAGAATCAAAACGCCAGTGGTTGAGCTGATAACAAACTAGGATTTATTTGGAGAGAAAAGTATCCGAATAGTAGAAATATTGGTGGGGTCAGTAACATGTGACAAATTCAGTAGCAAGGAGTTCCTGTGCCTAGAATATATGTCTGGCCAATCAATCAATCAATCAATCAATCAATGGAACAGAGGAGAAGCTGCCTACATAATTGAGGGACAAAGGGTGAAGAGTCCCATGTATGAAGGTGGGGGCTTGGACTTTACTGTACCTAACAGGAGTACTTAAGTCGAAAGGGGCTTGGACTTTACTATACTTAAAAAAGCTCTGTGCTTTTTTAAGGAGTACTTAAAAATATATATATATCACCTGAGAGTCGTTTAAAACTACCAAAGCCTAGGCCACAGCAGCAGATAGTCTGTTTTCACAGGCGTGGGGTGGAGCTTGAGAAGCAGTATATTTTGTATTAAATTCTACGACTGAGAATAGCATGAGAGCATGAGAAACTCCGTCTAAAGAAACGGCTGTAAAGCAAGACCAGAAAGAAGGAAGTGCAGGCCGAAGCTAGGCACACAGTAACCAGAGCAGTACCTCAGGCAGAGGAAGAGAATTTGTAGTCTGAGGAGGGAAGGGACCCGGAAGTGAAAGCAGACCACTGTAGGAGAGGGTAACCATCAAGGAAGAAAGTGTGCCAGGCCACTTAGAGGAAAGAAGCAGGGGCTTGATTACTCATGTCTTGTGGGACATGAGTTTATATTTTATTCTAAATATAAAAGAAAGTTATTGAGTGGTACTGATTGGGGAAAATGACATGGTCTAATTTTTTTTTTTTTTTTTTTTTTTGTAAAACTGTCACTTTGGCTTTTGTGTGCATGGAGTACAATGAACAGGGAAGAATTGGGCCAGCTTCTTTAGAGACTATTTCAGAAATGGCTAAGAACAGGGTGATAACAATGGAGATGGGATAGATTTAACCATTTATACTTATGTAGTATTTTCTTGCCTGATAGGTGGGTGATGATCATGCCCTGTCTACCACAATGTGCTTATACCCTTTGCTTAGCAATGTCTGGCACCCAGTAATTATTGAATGATTTTTACCGACTTGAATACATTAATTATGGAGTCAGGGAGAACAAATAAGAAGGAGAGGATTCCACAGATTATAGGAGTTATTATAGGAGATAGTAGGAGTTAATGACTGAATATGGGAGTAGATGAAGACGAGAGTCCCAGATTAGGCAGCTATGGGTATAGGATAATGTCCATTAGCAAAAAATAAGGGGAAAAGGAATGCTTTACAAGAAATGAGACAGAATGAGATGAATCCAAGATGTAATTAGATTGAAGGGTTGGCTAGGAGCTGTTTTTAAACAATCAGGATAATAGCGATCTTTCCAGAACGACCTGGACAGGAGATATGCATTTAATATTTACATACACAAATGCTGTTGTTGTAGTAAGATATATGTTATAATATGCTTGAGTAAACAGATAGGAACTTCTTTCCTTTTTAAATACGCATGCCCATATTTTACAGCTGTTAAGCTACTTTTCTCACATTCTGAAAATCTCACAGGCACCTTATATACCGGTAATTACAATGTCAAATACATGCAAAGAGATACTAAAAAAAACACATTTATTTTTTTTATCGTTTTTTATTTATTTTTGAGACAGAGAGAGACAGAGCATGAACGGGGGAGGGGCAGAGAGAGAGGGAGACACAGAATCGGAAGCAGGCTCCAGGCTCTGAGCCATCAGCCCAGAGCCCGACACGGGGCTCGAACTCACGGACCAAGAGATTGTGACCTGAGCTGAAGTCAGATGCTTAACTCACTGAGCCACCCAGGCGCCCCTAAAAAAACACATTTAAACACAAGTTTTTAAAAAGTTAGAGAATAAGTACATAGATTTATATAAAAAAAAAAACTAACCATGCTGTACTAATATCCCATATACAGTATATAATAATCTTGTTATTTTACATGTTGGTATCAAAAATAGCTAACAAAATGGGGCACCTGCATGGCTCAGTCAGTTGAGCTTCTGACGTTGGCTCAGATCATAATCTCACAGTTTGTGGGTTTAAGTCCGGTGTGGGGTTCTTTGTTGTCACAGAGCTCGCTTCAGATCCTCTTCCCCCCTCTCTCTGCCTCTCACCCACTCACTCACGTTCTCTCTCTTTCCAGAAAAACATTAAAAAAATAACAATGTTGCATGTAGCGCTAACTGCTTGACATAAATGACCACATTGAATCTTTACAAAACACCTTCCAACAGATATTTTTATTATTCTAGTTTATTGATTTAGTTTTAAAACTAAAGCTGATGCTTTAAATAATTTGCCTAAAATTGCAGAGCAACTATTTTAACCCAGGTTAGCTGACCAGAATTGCTCTTATTAACTGCTACCCGTAATTCTAATCTGTTCCAATGTTGCATTACTGACAACATCATAATCTCCAAATCTGAAGGTGATGAGAAGAACAATAGTTCAGAAAAATAAAGCAAATCCTAAATACCAAATAAATTACAAAGGATTCAGAGCATATATTTTTATGTCACAACAAACGTGCTCAGGGTTCATTATACATTAAAACAGACAGGAACTCATGTAAGGTTCAAAAAGAGGATATGTTCACATTTTTAGGTATAAATAGAATTACTTTAAGAACAAATATATAGAAGTACATATATACATGTACTATATATATATATGTACTATATATATATATATATATATATATATATATATATATATATATAATTACTTTAAGAAAAAAGCAAATAATGTTTATGTTAACAAGGAGAAAATAAGCAAATGGACCTGGATGCATGAAGACCTGCATGAAATTCAGGAGAGATGAAAGAATAACTTGTGAAAAAATAAAGAAAATGAATATGATCTTTGGCTACTGAGAGAGGGTTGTTATCTTTTTTGTTTTTTAATTTTTTTTTTCAACGTTTATTTATTTTTGGGACAGAGAGACAGAGCATGAATGGGGGAGGGGCAGAGAGAGAGGGAGACACAGAATCGGAAGCAGGCTCCAGGCTCTGAGCCGTCAGCCCAGAGCCTGACGCGGGGCTCGAACTCACAGACCGCGAGATCATGACCTGGCTGAAGTCCGACGCTTAACCGACTGCGCCACCCAGGCGCCCCGAGGGTTGTTATCTTTATGAACGACAATTAGAGAATTTAAAATAGATGTGTCTGGGTAAGTTATCATGTCCAATTCTGAGGCGGAGAAATAAACTGAATGACCCAGCTACCCTTTAGATCTCCAGACTGGTCTAAATAACAATAGCAATTCAACATTCGCTTTAATCATTATGCAAAGTAAAATTAAAAGGAAAAATAAATGCAAGCTTGATTCATTCTTATATCCTTACTTTCAAGCTACTTAAAGCCAGATGCTCCATCCTTCACTATCCAACTCTTTTGATTAGTTTCATTCTGTATTCAATGTGACAGGAAATTCTGAAAACGGACTCACTCATATACATGGAATGACAGGATATATATGTTTATAATGATGATATACATTGACATATATATGATGACTATATATACACATAATGACAGAAAGGGGATTATAATCAAAGTCTTATGCACTCACTCCATTATATAATCTCCTATCGTGCTTGCACCTGTCTCTTTCCCTCTGTCATGTATTAACTAATGATGAAAAAGCTGAAGCACTGAAAATACAGTCTATGATGAAATCTAAAATTGTAATTGGGCACCAAAAATTCAAATTGCCATCTGAAGTGACCACACTATGATTATATACCATTAAATGAAAGTATCTGTTAAGGATACATTCAGCTGTAAGTGACAGAAAACACATACCTGATTCTCTGGAAGTACATGCTCTCTCCTAACAAGAAGTTAAAGGTGGGGCAAACTTCAGTCCTGGGTGATTCAACAGCCCATCATTGTCATTGAAGACACAATTCCTGGCAATGGGCTCTTCCATCTTCA
This sequence comes from Prionailurus viverrinus, assembly GCF_022837055.1. Classification (NCBI taxonomy): domain Eukaryota; kingdom Metazoa; phylum Chordata; class Mammalia; order Carnivora; family Felidae; genus Prionailurus; species Prionailurus viverrinus. The sequence goes on from NC_062564.1 coordinate 19,771,653, forward strand.
CAGTCCTTGCCCTCCACCCCAACCCCTCATGGCTACAGGATGGCTATAAAATACTATGTGTCACCTGGCATTGTCAGCAAGAAGAAGAGACGAATTGTCTCTCAAGAGGGAAGAAACTATTCTCAGAAGTTCTACAATAGAGTTCTTCATGTTTTATTGGGCAGAATTAAGTCACAATATGATCCCTTAAAAAATCATTGGCGAGGAGGATGGGATTACTTATATACTATATGTGGTAGAATAACTATTTGGAAGTCAGTTACACGGGCCAATTTAATAAGTATATCTCTGTAATGAAGAATAAGTTTCTATTTATTAAAAATCTATTGAATAATTAATGAATTAGGACATTAAGGAATAATTAGGAAAATGATCATGAAAAAGCATATATAACTCTACTCCTGAAACCAATACCACACTTTTTGTTAACTAACTTGAATGAAAAAAAAATAATAAATTAAAAAAAAATGCAACACTATTGAAACGTCCACAGGTATATATGCATTACTCAGTAACACAGAATGACACTACATAATCATCTTGAGCAAACAAATCTATAAACTAACTTATATACCTGATGCTGACATCCAAAATGTAGATTAAGCTTAAATTGTTCTTCTACTGTAGTTATCTGGGAAGAAAAGTAAATAAGCTAAAATTAAACATATTACATAGATTTTGCATAGATTTTGGTCATTTCAAGTGACACTTCATGAGCATATCAGTAAATTAAATTAAACTAACATTCACTAGAATGGCATTTTTAACCTCTTCTTGTTGGATATCTGGATATTTACTGCTATGGATCATTTGTGTAAAGTTGTTTTATTACAGCCACAAAGTAATCATGTGTTAATAGGAAGAAAAAGGCATGTTATTACCTGTCACTGCAGCAAAATTATACTTCTGGCTGCCATAATTATTCATATTGTGACTTTTTTAAAACTCTCTAACCAAAGGTTGTCCTGAGAAGACTTTTAACATTTATTATTAAGACAGAAATACTCAGTAATGGCTGAGACTTATGGGGATGTTGCTTTTTAATAAATTTCTTCTTAAACCAAGTTACTGGATTCTTTTATTCCAAATATTTCAAAAATTTGAACACATTTTTAAGAATAAAAGGTTAGAAAATGTTCATTCTTTTTACTTTTCAATACTTCTCTACTGGCCTTCCTTGACTATGCTTGATTTTGGAATCTGACAAACCTAGCTTCAAGAACTTGAACAGAAGTTAGCTGCCTGAAAGTCAGTAAAGATCTGACTCCTCTAAGTCATGTTTTTCTTACATGAGAAATGGGGTGTATGATGTTTGTGATGATTAAAAACAACATATATGCTCATCACACAGTAGCCGAGTAAGTCTTAGTTATAATTAGTGACATATGTTGTGGTAACAGTGCCTTACAAAATGGCACAAGCTTAAACATTCAACAAGCACTTACTTATTAAATGAATAAATGGACCACCTCCATTGCTTACCAAACCAAATACAGTAAAACCCTGGATTGCAAGTAATTTGTCCTGTGAGTGTTTCACAAGATGAGCAAACATTTCTAATAAATTTTAACTCAATAAAGGAGGGGTCTTGCAATGTGAGTAGTGTGTGACACTGAATGTCACATCATCGCAAATGAGCCAATGGTTCTTGAAATTCGTTTTGATATATGAGTGCTTTGGATTACAAGCATGTTTCTGGAATGGATTATGCTTGTAAACCAAGGCTTTGCTGTATTCTATATGGGAAAAGGAGAGGAGGAGGGGGGACACAGGGAGACGGAAAGAGATGGGGTTAGGACAGATGAACAGACAGAACACAGAGGAATTTCAAGAGCAATAAAAACGCTTTATATGATATTATAACAATGGACATTTGTCCAAACCCATAAAATGAACAACATTGAAAGTGAACCCTAAGGTAAACTATGATTTATAGTTTATTTATAGTTTTTTTAAAATCATAAATTACAGTTTAAATTAGGATTTAAAGTGATTTTAAAGACCATTTTATCCAACCCCTTGTTTTACAAAACAGAAAAATGATGTCCAAAAGTTAAGTGGCTTATTCACAATGTCATGAAGGGGGAAATATGGGGGAACAAAACTGGATTATATGTCAGTGCTGGTTCTTCTTTGTAAGACATGTACCATTCTGCTGAGTAATGTTTATAATGGTGGAGCCTATTCATGTCTGGGTGAAGGGAGTATATGGAAAATCTCTGTACCTTTCTCCCAATTTTGTATAAACTGCTCTAGAAACTAGAGATTTAAAAATTTTAGAAAGGGCAATCGCAGTCATAAAAATTGCCAATATTTACATGGAAAAGTATCCTATATAATTAGCCATGAGGCAAATGTGAATTAATGTGAATCATCTCCACAAGGAGATATACAAGACATGGAAAAAAAAATTAATGACACCTAACCCGAGCAAGAATTTGTAGCAAATGAAATGCTTATATATTGTTGGTAAGAGCATAAAATGCTAGTATCACCCTGCAAACAGGGTGACCTACCTGAAGACCCTGCAATTCCGATTCTAGTTCTTTCACTAAGAGAAATAAAAACCTATCTACAAAAACTTAACAAAAAAACATTCAAAATTGACAAAGTTTTCAATTGGTACTTCATAGAAAATACTATTTTTTAACCCATACCTAGAATTTTTGGTGACCAGAAGAAAAATATTATTTTTTTAGACAACACAGTAAGTTCTGTATGTATTAAAAATATACCATAAGTAACTAAAATATAAAAAAAAGTCTCAGTAGTTGATGTTATTATGAAGTCATTTTTTTAACAGATACATAGGGTCATCTACTAGTTTTTCCTTGATTTCATCAAAACTACATAGAAAGATTTCTGCTTATTTGAAAAAATATCATAAATTACACTTTAAATTAGGATTTAAAGTGATTTTAAAGATCGTTTTATCCAACCCTTTGTTTTATAAAACAGCAAAATGATGTCCAAAAGTTAAGTGGCTTCTTCACATTGTCAAGGGGAAAAAAAACAAAAACAAAACAAAACAGAATACAGCATGTAACAAAGTGTAGAAAACTACAGTACTTTTAAAGCTGACCTATCACATTTATTTCTACTGAATATAACAGCTTCTACCACACATATTTTATTTTTCTCTGATGTATGTCTGTTGATCTTAACCATCTATCATACAATTTACTGTTCAAAAGTTGACTAGTTTTCCTATGTTTCCAATGATAATAAATACATTATCAGCAAATCTATTTCCTAATATTTTTCCAGCTTTATTGAGGTAAAATTGACAAATAAAAATAACGTATATTTAAGATATACAACTTACTGTTGTGGTATATGTGTATACAGTGAAAAGATCATTACAATCAAGTTATCCATCAATTCAGTTACTATTTTCTTTGTGTGTGTGTGCGTGTGTGTGTGTGTACACACATACAGTGAGAACACTTAAGATCAACTCTATTAGCAAATGTCAAGTATATAATATGGTGTTAACTACAGTCACCATGCTACCTAAACATTATTTCCAGAACTTATTTATCTTGTATCACTCAAACTTTATACCCTATGACCAACATCTCCCCATGAATTTTTTTCATGAGATGTCAAACTAGTTTCCACTAATTAAATTAGATGACCTCTCATACTGTCAGGATTAAAAAAAAAAAAATCTATTTGTAAGTACAAAGCAGAGATCTGGCAAAGCAAACATTAGTTTGTTTTTTTCCAGATAGCATGTGTATGGGTATCGTCATCCAGTTGTATTTAGCTTTCCCTGACCATTTGTTGTTTTGTTGCAAAACATCTAGAGTATGGCACTAGCCACTAAGAGCAGCTGCAGTCAGGGCAATATAGTTTGCAGTGATACAAACAAGACTTCTGTTAGAAAGGGTGAAATGCAGCCATTGCAACAAAAGGTACTTAGACTATCTTCATTCAACTTGTCAATTCACACACATTCCATCTGCATACTGTGAATAAAACAATTTTTCTGCCACTCCACATCTAAGTACTTAGAAGTCAACAACAAGGTGTTGCATGGTTTTTATTTTGGTGGCCAGATGAATATTTGAAGCACAGTTCTCTGGATCTCTTTATTTATACAATAACCTAGAAATGTATTTTCTCTATGTCAGAACCTTAGTGAATGTCTTGGTTCCTTTGGGGTGCTACGAAAAAAGTACCTTAGAGCGTGTGTCTTAGACACAACTGAGAAATGTCTTTCTCAGTTCTGGAAGTTGAGAACTTCCACAGTCTAGGTGGTGCCAGTAGCTTTGGTGTCTGATGGGAGTCTGCATCTTAGTTCACAGACTTTCAGTTTTTAGCGGTGTTCTTATGTGGTCCAAACAGCAGGGGAGCTCTCTGGGGCCTCTTTTATAAGGGCACAAATCTCATTCATGAGGGTTCTGTCTTCATGACCTAGTTAGTCACCTCCCACAGGATCACCTCCTAATACCACTACCTTGGGAATTAGGATTTCAACAGGAAGAAGATACAAACATTATACAGCAACAATGATGTAAATAATTTTAAACTTGTCTTGGCATACGAAAAAAAATTTTTTTTTAATTTTCTGTCCAATTTGCTCATCTTGAACATGTACTTCCTCCTAACCAATAAAATGACTAGGTATTCACTCTAACTCAAAAGTTCCCTTCAGGGACCAAGCTTATTCACATTAATTTTTCAATGACTAATAAGGTTTTTCAAAGTCATGTATTAGTTTCCTTCAATTTTCTTTGCATTTCAACTATTGTATATTCATTATTCAAATTTTAGTAGAAAAAGAGTTTGGTCAAAAGAATATGCTTCTAAATGTGGATCTTAAAAATCAGTAATTCTGTCTTACATCAGTTTGGGAAGGAATTCTTCAAACCTCTAAATTTGCACAAGTTATGAACCCAGGAATTCTGTTAAGGTAACAGACTTAGTTCACGGAAAGGAAACCAAACATTGCTCCAAATGAGAACATTTCTGACAAACATTTAGATGATAATATTAAAATGTTTTAGATTGTTTTATTTTATAATTTTCCTTAAGAATGGAGAGTTGAAAATCAAAGTTTTCTCCATTTGGGGAAATTCTATATATTTAAATAATCTTTTGTGTAATTGTTTCCATTTATATGGGTGTTAAATATAATTAATAGAGATCAAAATAGCATAAGATATTTTATATTAATATGTTTTACTCTATTCTGGTGGTTCATTAAGTCAATAACATCTAATTCCCCAAACTGTGGGAGGTGCTGGTGAATAGGGTGGTGTGGGAGGGATCTGTAGAAGTTTTAAAATATTTTCAGGAGATTACTTTTAAATGAGAATTAAGAAAGCTTCAAGATGTTCTAACATTATGAACAAAATTGCATTCCACAGAGGTTTAGATAAAGGGACAAATAAATTGTTAGAAGTTCTTATAATGAAAGCAATAAGAGGTGGTCATGTTAAGGTAGTAGAGAAGAAAGAATAGATTTTTAGTGGTACAAAACAGAATTAGAGAGTACAGAAAAGGTGAGCATGTCATGTAGGGAATAGAGATAACAGACCTGAGAACAGAATCATTTTCCTGAGTTGGGGAGGCAAGGGAATAAGAACATCACAAACCTGGGATGCCCGGCCAGCTACTTAAAAAAAAAAAAAGGTTATTTATTTATTTTGAGAGAGACAGAGACAATGCAAGCAGGAGAGAGGCAGAGAGAGAGAGAGAGAGGGAGAATCCTAAGCAGGCTCTGCAATGCCAGTGCAGAGTCAGACATGGGGCTCAAACACATGAAACTGTGAGATCATGACCTGAGCTGAAACTGGGAGTCAGATGTTTTACCAAGTGAACCACCCAGGCACCCCACAGCCAGATATTTTTTAATTTGATGTTAGAGAAAGGTAGGTCTGAGGATGTACAAGGCATATGATGAGAGCATCCACAGGCTAGAGATATGTTGAATGCCCAAACCATTGCAGAGCTTGGATTGACCTTGCTTGGGCATGACGGATGATGGCTGAACTGCCTACACAAGATGGATAAAATGGTACCCAACCACAGCACTGGGAAGTTACACTGAGCTGATGATGTTTATTTGAACACTTGGTTTGTCCTATAATCAGGTTCTATTTATCATCTCTTCAGTGACCTGTTTGGCAAGTTCTATGCATTAGGAATAAAGCAATCAGAGCATACATTTAGTCACAAAGGCTTACGAGCACATCATTGGGCCCAATGTAGTATTTTCACAGCCATCTCATAATGAAAACTAAACTGACCAAACTTTTTTTAAAGGACATACTAGAAAAGGCCATGCGTAACCTGCCAGCTCAGTTCCAGGGAAAACTATTGAGTGAAATTTTATGTGAAGACAGAATGTCTATGGAAGTTTTCAGTATCATGATGGTAGGGATATGTTCTAAATTATGATGATGATGAATAACCCCACAAGCCCCTCTATTGATCCTCCAGCTGGCTTCTTGCCTTTGATGTTCAATATACTTATGCTAATTTAGACTCTAAAAATAGTCTACTGTTTAGTTGTTAATGTTTTCGATGTTAGAAGTTATTTTTTGTTGCCCTGATTTTAATTTAATCTAATTTAATCTTTGCATATAGAAAATTATTTGCATGACTCGAAAGTCAAAACTGTTGTTTATAAGCATATTCAGAAAAGCCTTGCGTCTATTCCAAATTCATCTACTTTATTTCTATCCATCCTTTTCATTAGTTCCCTGTTTTATCATATCCAGGTTGTCCAGTTTTTGTATGTACTCTAACTTCTACGTTTTTTTTAAACACAATATATACAATATCCCATACCTCCTGCTTTGATCACTTACAAAAATATTCTGACAATCATACTTGTACATTCTGAGAGAGAGAGTGAGAGAGAGAGAGAGATTATAGTTGACAATACTCCATTTGGTGTACTCTAGAGAGATGGACACTAATTTTATTTCTTAATCTTCTCTTTTTACAAATAATGCCACAGTAATACAACTTGTGCATGCTTTTTTCCCTATATTTTTGGAGGTGAATCTTCTGTATATTTACAGAGAGGGGATTGCTGGATGAGAAGTAAACACAGTGATTAGTTTCACAGATATTACCAAGGGATCCCCATGCTTTAGCAATTTGCACCCCCACCAACACTGCATCAGAGCCCCTCTCTGCACCTTGCCATCAGGGTGTTTCCACAGTTTTCAATTTTTGCCAACCTGATACGAGAGAAATAATACTCAGTCCTACAAATTTTCTAACTATAGTACTTAACAAGCATTACTGAAGGAATAATAACTTGCTCTAAATTTTATAGTTTTAGAAATGCTCAGTTATTTAGAAATAGCTCTTTAGTGTCCTCAATTTGCAGAACAACTTTTAAAATACCAGTAACAGACATCCCGGTATTGGTCCATTTACCAGCCAGGGAGAGAGGTGAATCCTTCTTTGTGCTTCCCTAAGGGACATTTAGAAAGCAAAGTGTACCCGTCATTTTGAACTGAAGAGCACTCAGTAGCACCTTGTCTAACATTGCACGTGATATGGCTGGACATGCTACATAATGGTCATACCGTTCCAACTGAAACATATGAATGCTTCTTCCGTTTTTATAAAGAAAATGATTTTGATTCTCTTCTACATGAATTGTCAATCTCCTAAGATTTGACAATGAGTACACCATCCATTGTAATTCCCCAAGGAGTAAAAAATATAATAACGTTTTTCTTCACATGGAACAATTTTAATTTTAATTTTAATTAATTTAATTTTAATTCATTTGATGTGGCTTTTCCATACATTCCTTGAAGCCACTTTTATCATCCATGAAAATCGCAAATAAAAAGGACTAATATTTTGATATTCATTTTTCCCCACAAGGGATATTTGTGCTACTCCATGGCAAGTAGCTATTTAGAACTGGTGTTTTCAATGCTGTTGAACTACCAGAAAGCAAGTTTCTACTTTTTCTTACCACTATTTTTTTTTTTTGCTCACAAGATAAATGAAAAATAACTCAAAGTACTTAATACTATCACTAAGCTTATTTATTCAATTATCCAAACAAAATTAAGGTAGTTTTGTTATATTATGTCATGCTAGAGAATAAATTATTATTAATAAAATTCTTGTAAGGGACTCTTACATTCTAGATCATATTTAAAGCCACAGTACTTTTGGGTGTCAGATTATTTTAGTTTGTACTTGTGGAGCTTCATTCTACTTTTATACTTTTTTCTTTCTTTTTTTTAATGTTTGTTTATTTGTTTGTTTGTTTATTTATTTATTTATTTATTTATTTATTTATTTATTTATTTTTTGAGAGAGAGAGAAAGAGTGCAAGATGGGAGGCAGAGAGAGAGAGGGAGACACAGAATCCAAGGCAGGCTCCAAGCTCTGAGCTGTCAGCACAGAGCCTGTCAAAGGGTTTGAACTCAAGAACCCTGAGATTATGACCTGAGCTGAAGCTGGACACTTAAGCAACTGAGTCACCCAGTACCCCAAACCTTTTTTTTGAAAGAGAATCAGGAATACATGAAAATGGACCCCATGGCCATCATTAACTTTTTAATGGAGAAATCATACTAATGGTAATAAGTGCTTCATACTAATAGTAATAACTTCATTTATTTGCCAAACATCCTCTCTAATTTATAAATAAGGTACATTCCATAGATGCTTCAGTTCATAAATATACCCAATCTATTTGGATTATAATATAACTAAAACTCTTGTATTTCAGTCTAGAAGCAAAAAATATCTTGAGAAGAAATGTTTTGAAATAGGTATTTTGCTACTTAATAGGTTAAGAGATCGTAATGTGTAATAGGTATAGGTTACTTATAAGGTATTATCTAGGTAATAGGTACAGATTAATTATTTCTAATAGGTAAAATGGGGGGAGAAAAGCTGCACTGGTCACGCAAAAATGCTGACTATACACGCATGAGTGTATTTTCCAACTCTAGAAAGGGTCCTGATAACAGTAAAATAGACCAATTTAACTCGTCACAGTCATGTGCTTTCCACATCTCTATCCCCCCAGCTGGGTGTTTTCATGCAGCAGTGAGCCCAGCTCTCAGACGCAGGAGAAGGTAAAGCACCTTCTACCACTTTCCACCACTTAAACATTTTATAAGAGGTACTGTACCCTGTGTACTAGGTTCCCTTCTGTATCTTTCCAGTTCCTCAAGCCATATCCACACTCATAATCCCAATCCTCCGCAAGGCTACAAATAGATACTGCCTTTTAAAATGCAGATCATAAATAATAAATAATAAACAAACAAACAAATAAATAATGCAAATTCAAAAAAATTCCTCCACTTCCCTTTTAAGAGCCTCAGACTTTAGCTTCCCTTCATCTTTCAGCCCCAGAGGCTATCCTACATTTCCAATCCCATAACGCTGGAGACAGAGTACACATATCTTCTTTCTAGGAATACAGTAGGCATGTGATTCCTTATTGTTTTGATTTTAATTTTTTCCACGTAAAATTCCCTCTTCCACTTTCCTGACTCACATGTCATGTGATTAATTCCAATCAACAGAGCTGGTAATTAGGAGTGTCCCTTGAGAGGCGTTTAAGAATAGATTGTGCCTACCTGCCCTGGGGGAGGATGCAGACATTGAAAAGCCCCAGAAAACAGCAGAACTACCCTAAGGAAGGAACCCAGGTTCCAGAATCACTGTGAATACTATAACCGCCCACCTTGAGGAACACCCACATTGGACTATTATGTGTGCAGTAAAATAGCACCTATTAGTAACACACTGGCATTTTGGAGTTGATTTGTTATAACAGTTTTAAACCCTAAATAGTACAGATCCTAAGTAAAAAGGAACATTATACAATTTACAGTGGGCAACTTCTTTCTAACGTTCTCTTTTTGTTAATTCAGAAAACAAAATATTTATTTTTTTAATTTACTTATTTATTTTTTAATACTAAATTAAAAAAAAATTTAATTTCAGTATAGTTAACATACAGTGTCATATTAGTTTCAGGTGTACAATTTAACGATTCAACAATTCCATACATTACTCAGTGCTCATCATCATAAGTATACTTTTAATCCCCTTCACCTATTTCACCCACTTTCCCGACCCTCCTCCCCTCTGGTAACCATCTGTTTGTTCTTGGTAGTAAAGAGTCTGTTTTTTGGTTTGTCTGTTTTTTAGGAAAAAAATACTTATTAAACACTAATTTTGATTAGAATACCATGCTAAATTCTTTTGTGAATGTGGTCATGATGAAAGATCAAAGATGGTCTTTATTCTTAATAAAATTAAAATTTAATATTATCATAGTTTTGACTAAGCTATAAAGGGATCTTCCTTATTAACCCTGTCTTGGAAAATACACTGTGTATATAAAGGAACAAGTGTGAGAGATGTTTCTAGCCCTGTATTTTATGCCAGTGAAAAAAAATCCTGTCAAATGTTGTTTATAAAGTATTTCTGCAATTTTTTTTTTATTAAGACTCTCCTATGTAAAATGTATTACATGTCGCCATAGAAACTTGAGAAAGTACAGAGTCCCTGCATTAAATGAGTTAAAAATATATATAACAACAACCTGGTAAGTCAGAATATTTTCTACTTCCATTTTGAAGGGAAGTCTTATATATATATATTGTTTTTCTCAATATCAAATAGTTTTAAATCTAATAGAAAAAACAAATAGATAATAAAGGCAAAAGGAAGATAATTAAAACTCCATAACAAGATTTTAACTAAATTTCTTTTTCTTTAATGAGAAAAACAAAGTTTCTTAGCAACTAAAATAATTTTTCCTAAAAAGGGCAAAAACAGGATCTCGAAATAAGAAATTCAATTTGAAAAAAAAAAAGAAAGAAAAGAAAAAACATTCTCAGAGCCAGGGTTCTCCTAGAATAATATGGCATCAGTATAACATTCACAAGACTCTACTTGAAATTTTAATTATATTTATGCTGTTTGAGGCCAACCGATTTACTCAGTCCTGGTTCTGAACCATATTACGATTTGAACAATATAGTCAGAATAAAACTGCTTTAAATAAAGGGGTACCTTAAAGATAATCACTAGATTGGCTCAGGAGAGTACTATCAAACGCCATGATAAGATAGCAGAATCCTTTCTGATTTTTAAAGTAGTTCAATGAACAAATCATCTATGTGGTATTTCTTAATGGCAAGAACCTCTTGTTTTCCTTCAGGAATCCTATACATAAAAATCCTGCTACAATTAATCAAAATACTCAGTTCTGCCTAAGAACAAGTACATGGACAAATCTGTAAAGAATCTCATATTGTAACGTAGAGTTTGAACAATTTCGTTGCAGTTCAAATTTTTTCCACTGTATTTTTCACCCTAAGTCACATAACACAATGTTTACTTGGAACACTCAAGGACAATACACACTAAGAGAAATGATTTTTATGATGCATTTAAATGGAAGAGACGTTTCAGCCAGAACAGTACTTTCTCAGTAAATGCCCAATTTTCCATTGCTCTTGAATTAAAATTTACTATTTACCTCAGTAATATTAAAAAACAACAGAGCTTAATTTTGAGATGTTAAGTGAAAATCTGAAATTGTTTGAGGAGTGCCTTGGTGGCTCTGAAACAGTGAAGTCCCTTAGTATTTAAGAATGTATTCATTTTGGTTGTAGATAAACTAGTCACATCCAAGTATATAATTTCTAGTCCCCAGCATTAGCATTCTCAGCGAGGCAGGCAAATAGATAATGGCCTCTCATCGTGAAAAGTTATATTACTAATTGACACCCCATATTATTTCCATATAAAGTTTATCAAAGCAATAAAACATATTTTTTTGTTTTACTATTATCATAGGTAAGTGGGGTTTTTTTCTAGTTTTGTTTTATTTATGCAAAGTGCTTCTAATTATTAGCCTTAACTCCTTCTTGCATTTACACTGAGATTGCTGTTTCTTGGACCATGTAAACTTTAGAAATATATAGACACTCATTAACAATTTTGAAACCATATAAAAATAAAAATGCCAAAATTAGCATTTATAGCACATAGCTTGTGAAGAAACTATGACTAGAAAAAAATAACAAAAAATAGTCAAAGATTAAAGATTCCATTACTCTCCTAAATATGCTAATATTTTTCAAAATTTTATTCTAATCAATCTGTTCTAAAATCTAATATTTAACATGAAGAAACTGAAATAATCCTTGAATAATTTAACTAAATCTTTTCGTACGTGTGTGAATACATATTACCCTTTCTTATAACATTCAAAAATCCAAGGCTATCACCAATGCAGTACCTTTATCTAGTGATAGGTATTCCAGGAAATAACCCTAGAAAGAAATAGGCACTGTAATTTACTCTATCAATGAATCAATTGTTAACTGAGCTGATTCATATAGCAATATGTATAATTACTTGATATTTGTTATATCCAAATTTTCATTATGGGATATTAGCATGATTTAGCAATATATTGTTCTTTCTCTATAGAGTTACAACGAAGAAATTAGGGGTGCCTGGGTGGCTCAGTTGGTTAGGCATCTGACTTCGGCTCAGGTCATGATCTCACAGTCTCTAAGTTCGAACCCCGCATCGGGCTCTGTGCTGACAGCTCAGAGCCTGGAGCCTGCTTCAGATTCTGTGTCTCCGTCTCTCTCTGCCCCTCCCCTGCTCATGCTGTGTCTCTCTCTGTCTCAAAAATAAATAAAAACATTAAAACAAAAATTTTTTAATAATGCTACTGGTTACATTTCTTCCTATTCAGAATATCTTCCCAATTATAAATTCCTTATATTGAGGCTTGGTCTAACATCTTTATGAGAACTAAGCCATTTAATATAGAGCCATCTGGGTGTTATGGAGCCATCACATGCTAAAAATAGAGACAATATTCTGCTCTATTTTTTTTGTAGGGGTGTCTCTAAGTTGATCCTTTCTAGTGACCACTCTATCCTTTATTTCTTATGTACTCTCCCTTACTAATTTGATGTCAGAGACTGATAGCTGTTCAACAAAATTTATTCTCCCATTCCTTATGAGCACATGTATAGATGACATTTCCTAGCCCCTCTTGCAGTTAGGGGAGGCCATATGATAATTTAGCTAGCAAGAGTATGAATGGAAGTGACATGTGCCACTTGAGCTTGGGGCCATCAAGATAGCAGTATGGCTCCTCCATGTTTCTGCCAGCGGGGATTGGAACAAGTAGATGCCTTAGAAGCCCTGTACTAAGAATTGCAGGGGTACCAGGTCTAAGTACCCAATAATGTACAGCCAACTTCCTGCCTACCTGAAACACCAACACAGACCAATGACAGAGGGATAAAAAATAACACTCATTTTGTTTGGGTCACTAAGTTACTGTTAGTCCTTGTGTCATAGAAGTTTAGCTACCCCACCTGATATAGAGCTCACAAATAGGGTGATATCATAACAAAAATATATGGCATTTGCTTAGCAGTCACAAAACACATGGTAAGTAAGTATAATGGTCTATAAAACAAATAACCCTCTTTATGACATGGTAAAACTTATGGTAAATGGCCATGTGGGCAAAACTAGAAAGATCCTGTTTGCTTCCAAGAGAACTTATATCACTAGGATTTGTATTTAGAAAGAGACAGAATATTAGTGTTTGGACTAATAATGGCTCCTCCCTCCCTTCCTTCCTTCCTTTTTCAAGATACAAGAAGAATTGAATTCAGACAAAATGTAACTGTTTTACAATCAGAAATGATGAGAGAGTTCAGAATTAAGATGAAGAATTACATATCTGAGGTTGGGTCCTCTGGAGCAGACTATGAAATTTAAGAACAAAAAGAAAAAAGAACTGAGTAAGCAAAAGAGAAGAAGGAAATCAATCAAAGTGGGCATTATCAAGGAGACTGTAGCAGGCTCAGTCCTGCTGGGGAGCTTTGGGCGAAGGTCTAAAATACACTTCAGATTTATCCCTCCCAAGCAGTAAGAGGTTGGGTTATATAACCTTAGTCCCATCTGCTCCTAGGCTCACTACATCCCTGGTGTTTTTTACTTGTCCCATGCACATAGCCTAAGATAAAGTCCTCAAACAAAGGAGTGTAGGTGCTTGCATGGGTAGGATAGTGTGGACGCATACCTGAGCATGCTGAGACAAAACCACAGGGCACTAAGAGCACCTGCTATAGTTTGTATGGTTACTCACAAGTATAACAGACTAAGAATGAATACATTATGAGCCTAGTAAGTTTGAGAAGAAATTCTGATGCAAAAGAAACCTCAGATGTAGTCTAAGAAAACCTGTGAATTCAGGAGCTTTACATTATCCTCAAGCCCCCAAACTTGGACCAACAGAAATAACTGTATATACCTAAAGAAGATATAGCTACTCAAAGTCTATTTTAGATGTGGCTGTGAAAAATAATGGATTAGGAAGAACCTTCCAGCAGGCAAAACTGGGTATGATGTAGAAAGATGGATGAGAATTTTCCTCCCATGGAGTAGAACCAGAGTTGAGTCAATAAACTTGTCCCAATGCCCAGGCAGACGACCTTTACAATTTCTGCCCTGCAAGACTCCAGAGCTGCTTTAGGCCAAGTTCTACCATATGTCTGCCATTCTTTTAGTTTTACTGTACTCTGTGTTCTCCCATTGTATGTTAGGTATAGATTGTTGTTTACCAATACCTTGTCATTTCATTCAGAGGTCACAAAATCCTAAATTTAGAATGCTCTAGAGGCATCACCCAGAAAATCTAAATGTAGTAAGAGAATACTTGTCTTCTTTGGGGGTCAGTATGATTACATTTTAATTTGTAAGAGAATAGTTGCTTTTTAAAACAGCGGTATGACAAGGATTTTATTTTTATTTTTTATAAATTTAAATACGGATTTTATAAAAGTGAGTGCATGCTGAGTAGTAAAAGGATGGATTGGGTGGTGAATGTCTGTTGATGCTTGGTGCCCACCTACATCCATGCTATGCTACAGGCTATGCTGGAAGTGAGTAATACATTTTTCAGATCCTTTTTCTGTCAGGGTTTTAGATACAGTTTGGATTCTAGCATTTGGATGCACCAGGCTACATTTTTGATCATGGAAGCGAAAGAGGTGCTATTTTTCTTCCAGTAGCCATAGTGCCTGTGGATAGGCTTCAGGAGATGTGAATTTTCTGTACTGGTTGCACATGTTCTTTGGCCACTCAGCAGCCAAGTGTCTTGACATTCAGATGGCAACAACTTCCGGATACTCTTGACCAGAGCTTCAGAGGCATAACTTAAAACTTAAGAGGTCTCCTATCTTTCTTAAAATTCTTTAGACTTTCCAGTTGACATATTATGTATGGGAAGAAGGATACACTTACAGGTTTGCTGGCTGAAGGAGCAGACTATGGAAGACCCTATTTGCTGGCTGCCAAATCTATTTTCTCCTCCCTGTCTAGGCACCTCCTAGATTATACTGCCCAAGTGTCCAGGAGTTAATGTGGCCATGTCACTAAATCGTAGCCAATGAAATTTGAGCAAAAGTGATGCATGCCACTGTTATTCAGGGCCATAAGACAGCAGCTTGCCTCCTCCAAATGTTCTTCTTCCTTCTGTGCTGGCATGTCAATGAATGAGCCATCTTGGAAGCCACATGTGGAAGATGGCAGAGATGTGACAGCTCAGTTCCATGAATACAGGGTAGTCTCAAACATTGCTTTGAAATGTTGTATGAAAGTAATAAAGTAGTCTCTTGTTTGAGTAGTTATCAAGGCTTTGTCCCTGCAAACTACAAGAATGAACTGATTTCTTTTCATTTTTTTCCTTGAATTTTGAAATAATTATAGATTCACAGGAATTTGCAAAGAAAGCACAGAGGTCCAATGTACTCCTCAATGAACTTCCCTACTAGTTACATCTTGCATAATTATAGTAAGGCATTTGATATTAGTATAATGCATGTGTACACGTCTATCATTTTGCCACAAGTATAAAGTTATGTGAACACCACTATCTCAAAATGTAGAAATATTCCATTACCATAAAGATCCCCCTATGCCCTTACAGTCACACTTCCATTTTCACCAATGCCTCTAACCTCTGGCAATCACTATTATGTCTTCCATTTCTGTAACTCTTTCATTTCAAAAATGGTATGTCAATAGAATCATACAGTAGGTGATGTTGTAAGAATGGCTCTTTTCACTCATCCTGATGCCCCTGACATCCATCAAAGTTGCTGTGATTATTGATAATTTGTTCTTTTTATTGCTGAATAGTATTCCATGGCTCTATGGATGTGACATACTTTAACTTTCACCCATTAAGAAACATTTTGGTTGTTTCAAATTTTTTACTATTACAAATAAACCCACCATAAACCACTGTGTACAGATTTTTGAGTGGACATTAATTTTCATTTCTCTGGGCTAAATGCCCAAGAGTGCAACTTTTGGGTCATATGGTAAGAACTTATGATGGTTTTTAAAAGGAAACTTTCAAACGAATTTTCCGAGCGAATACATCATTTTCCTTCCTCCCCAGCAATGTATGACAGGTCCCGTGTCTCCGTACTTTTATCAGCTTCATTATAATAGATGTATACAAAGATCTTATCACAGATCTTTTAATTTACATGTCCCTTATGGTTCATGATGTTGTACACTGTCATGTGAATATTTGTCACCCAAATATATAATGGCATGTCCCTTCATGTCCAACTGGATAGTTTAATTGAGTTTTGAGTTTTGGACAAAAATGTGTATCTTATCCTAAGCCAAATCAAGAGCTGACAGCTGAACCAGGCAAGCCTTCACCTCTCTAAACATTGACATGTTTTTAAATGTTTTATTTATTTTTGAGAGAGAAAGAGAGACAGAGTGTGAGCGGGGGAGGGGTAGAGAGAGAAGGAAACACAGAATCTGAAGCAGGCTCCAGGCTCCGAAGTGTCAGCACTGAGCCCCACATGGGGCTTGAATTCACAAACAGTGAGATCATGACCTGAGCCAAAGTGGGATACTTAACCAACTAAGCCACCCAGATGCCCCTAAACATTGACATTTCTAATAAACCTCTCTAAATCTTAAATGGAATCTAAAGAAGAAAGTGCTATATTCTGGGTTTACCCAGAATTACATGATTATTAATTTTGTAGCTACCAGAATAGAATAGCAGTTCACATTATAAATCGAATTCACTTAGAGAAAAACAAACTTGCATTTTTAATACACCAAAGTCTGTGAACTGTAAAATATGCACCTGCTCCAACTATATGCATCACACAGACTAAAACCATCCTGAAACTTGCCAGAATCCCTATACCCTTTCCATCCCTAATTATGAAAGATATACTGAGATTCGAAACTGTAAGATCAGTGAAAGGGAGAGAATTAGAAATAGAATAAGTGTCAAGAACTCCAAAAAAAATTTTTTTTGGAAATGTTAATGGCTTGGGATCTGAGTATCAGTATTTCCAAAAGGGTCAAAAAGTTCACCTCCAAATACTTTCCCTTATCTTGAGCTATGCCTTTTCAGGACATTCTGGATGAAAGTCCATGTGAAGTCAGCCCTATTCCTAGGACTCTAAGAACAGCCCAGTCATCCACTCCTTTGCATGGTCAGTGTGTCCCTAGTTATAAACCAATTCCATACATGGTAACTTTAACAGGAAGAAGCAAAACTGTTTTGTAGAAAGCTAATCAGCAAAAATCAGATATAAGCATATTTACATCCTAGTTCTATCACTCAACCAGATAAAAGTGTAATGAGGATAAACAATCCACTAACGGAGTGTTGTAGTGAAAGGCAGGACACATAGTACATGCTCAGTATATGTTAGCTGTTTTCTTAATCTGATCAAATTCCACTTCTCCATTCATAGTGATATTAAGTAACTGGAATTGTATTTCCTTAAAAATATGGACACTTACTCTTCCTATGTCAAAATATTATAATGCTACATAATAAATGATAGATCTATGGGATAGCCCATTAAAAACTAATAATTACTTTATACAAATAAAATACAACCATCACTATTAAATCATCATAGTGATTACTATCACAATTGGTTAAAAGCCTAACTTTCTCATGAAATAGCAAGTTTTGAAAAATCTTTCAGAAGTGATGGATTCCATGCTAAAATTGGCACAGAAAAAATACATGTTGCATGTATAAATTAATATTAAAAGAACTATAAATCACTTGTAACATTCAGCTAGCATTATTTGAAAATGTCAAAGACAAGAGTACAGCTTGCTATTCTGAATACAGTAATTTTTAAATTCTTTTTATTTTTTACAATGCTCAATCAGATTGGCACAAACTTTGCCAAGTCTCGGGTTAGAAGGGATCTATAAACATTTCAATTATTTAAATTTTCAGTTCAGTGGGGAAAAAGTCACTATTTTCTTGCACCATTACATGGTTGAATAGACTAAATTAAACAGGTGCATAGTTAAGGTGCAGCTGGTTTCATCATTCTAACATGAATGATATGCAACTCCCTTGTTTCTCACATTTGCAGTTATAATAAGTTGGAAACCATCAATTTTCAGGTCATAGAAATAAAAATATTATAAACAAAGAAGTTAAATAGACATATTCAAAAGCACTATTTTTAAAAATTATATGTAGTTTACCTGCATAATTTATATGTGTATACACACATAAAAGTATTAATGTAAATATTTGATTTACAATAATAAACTTTGTGTTCCTTTGTCTTGATTACCATAGGCTTATTACCATTGGAAGTAAGTTGGGTTTAACTCAATATTATCATCATGAATTTTATTAGATTATTTATGGAATTCAGGAAATATTGCTTTTATATTGTAAGCCTTTGTACAGTTACTTAAGTTCATGACTTTTATTTCTGAAACTCAGAACTCTATGGACGTTGGATGCATACTCCCTTATCTTTAAAAGGGAGAATATAGTTTCAAAAGAAAGACTTTGACTTTATAAGTTGTCTGGCATCTGTTTCTATATTAAGTGACAATTTAGAAATTTTTCTACATTATGATCTCTTGGTGCTACACCTGTCACAGTATCTCAAATGATTTCACATTAGACCAGAATGATTCATATTAGGTTTAAAATTTAGCAGCAATATTTACTCAGAAGTAATAGACTGCTATGGGTACAAAGAAGGGTCAAATATTATCTACTTTTCTGTAAAGAAAGGCCAGATCCTAAACAGTAACATTTGCATGTATGGTACCTTTTTGTGGGGAACTATAATTTCTCTTGAATAAAGGGAGTAACAGAAAGATAAAACACAAGCTAGAAGATGGGCTTTTAATTAAGTACAACTAACTCTCAATTATCCATGTAAAGTTGTACTCATTGCTAGACAGAAGGTTAAGGCTCACTGGACTGGGCCATGATGTCCAGTTGGTGCAGTCTCTTGTCAGACAGCTGTGTACTGTTACTCTTTGGCAGTACACCCACCCTGTTTCTTTATCAAAAGAAAGAAGGATTGTCAGAAGAAGACAGCTGAGTTGACTCCATTTCATGTCTCTGTATAGAAATGTTCCCTCTAGTTGATGAAGGAGCATAAGGCAGGCTGAGGACAAAGCACAAGCTAACAACACCCCCCTCTGCCCAGGTGGGACCTGTGTGACATTCCTCAGGCACTCCTGGCTGCCTAAGAACAGAGAAAAGGAAAAAACCAATGTTTAACTGATAGAGATCACAGTCATGCAGGACATGAGTCTCCATGAGCTGGGTGGCTCAGGCAGTTAAGCATCTGACTCTTAAATTCGGCTCAGGTCATGTTCTTGGAGTTTGTGAGATTGAGCCCGAGTCAGGCTCTGCCCTGACACAGGGAGCCTGCTTGGGATTCTGACTCTGGCTCTCTCTCCCTCTCTCTCCCTCTCCCTCCCCTCCTTTTCCCTCTCTCTCTCCCTCTATCTCTCTCTCAAAATAAATAAATAAACTTTAGGGGCGCCTGGGTGGCGCAGTCGGTTGAGCGTCCGACTTCAGCCAGGTCACGATCTCGCGGTCTGTGAGTTCGAGCCCCGCATCAGGCTCTGGGCTGATGGCTCGGAGCCTGGAACCTGTTTCCGATTCTGTGTCTCCCTCTCTCTCTGCCCCTCCCCCGTTCATGCTCTGCCTCTCTCTGTCCCAAAAATAAATAAACTTTGAAAAAAAAATTATAAAAAAAAAAAAAATAAATAAACTTTAAAAAAAAAAGATGAGGCAGATTTTTCTATACTCACTACCTCACTCCTCAGCCTAGGCTTTTCCCAAAAAATCAGTTTTTGCCTGCAAGACTTCTCCAAAGCCAAAAACTATTATCATAACATAAGCTCTTGAAGTACAGAAAACTAAGCATTCTGGGCCTTGAAAAATAAGGTCTCAGATTCTTCTCTTCTTTGTGAGAGGCACACTGAATTTCCTGGTGATGAGAACCAATAAATCTGTGTTCTGTTTCATTAGGAAGCTTGTGACATTGATCAAATATGCCTAACCCCTACCATTCCTATCCAGAAGGCTAAAGAACATTCAAAAGCACTTCCCTTGAAGAGAAAGAATGATAAAAGAGGCCCAGTTCTTAAGTGTTCTTGTGCACTGCCCCCCACACCCCATCACTTTGTCAGGTGATAGATATGTTAATTAGCTTGCCTGTGGCATTCCTCTCACAATATATAGACCAAAAACATCACATTGTGCTCCTTAAATATATACAATTTTTCTTTGTCAGGTATGCCTCAATAAAGCAGAAAAAAAAGAAAAATAAAATATAATTTTTTAAAAATAGTCCCTGTTCATTTTAGATGTCTCTGGGACAGGAGAGGTACAGATTTTGAGCAAGCACTGGAGAAAATGGCATAGTAAAGCCACGAAAGCAATCAGGCCAGGAGCACTCTGGCATGGCCCTCACATAAACATGTCAACTTTTATTTCACCTTTCAAATATGGAGTAACTATAGCAAAGTAGTAGGGGAAAATGAGTAGCTATTTCCTGGCCTTTTAGAAAATGAGTCCACAGAAGTCATCCTTGCCCTTTGCTGGAAAGAACCTACTGCAGGCTCTCACCTGGGGGGAAAGTACTGCCTTTTCCCATTCAGAAGGAGAGCACATTTTTATTCTGTCATTCTCATCTCCTTGAATGAGGTGAGGAGATGAGTTAACTGGAATGTTCTCTCCGTCCAAAGGCTGCTCTTTATAGCCCTCAGGTCACTCTGAGTCATTCAGATAAATGTCACCAAAACTCCCAAATGCTACCGACCATGTCAACTATTTTAAAATAAAACTGAGCCTAGCTTAAAAAGTTTTTTGAATGAATATGTCTCCCATGCTTGATTCATTTATATTATAAAAACTAAGTTTTTCTTCGAAATAGTGAAATTGAAAATACTTTGATAATCTAAATATTTTAAGAATAAAACTACACCACTAAGTCTGTCATGAATTCGATTCATTGTAGATTCTCCATATCAATAAAGCCAAATGATAGGAATGTAAGGGACAGCATTACATAAGACTACTTTCTAAACTTCATGAAATGATATTCAAGTAGTTTTGATATAATACAGACATGTTGCTTGGAATAAATATTATAAGAATTCTATTAGTGAGGGCAATAGTATTTACTACAATTATTTATGCTGCCAACATAATGGTTATTATTACTTGGCAAAGCATACTTTTGATCTACATTTTGTTATGGGTTCTGATGAGGTTTTGGAGTGATGGTGGAGTTCAGAGTTGACGGCCAAGAAAGAATGCTTGAAGATGTCTTTGGTGCAAAAAAAGTGATTTTATTAAAGCACAGGAACAGGACCCTTGGGCAGAAAGAGCTGCACTGGTTGTGCAGAGTTACTGGTTATAACCTACGAAGCTGGGGGAGGTAAAGGCCTCCAGAAGGGCTTTGATATGCTAAAGAGGACACCTAAGATACCTGAGGCCTTGTATTATGGAGCTAAGGTTGTTTTTTTCTCTACTAAGGCATTAACATTGGGAGAGTAGGGGGTTCCTGTATTTGCCTCAAGTATTTGTCAATGGGCTACAGGTTATAAGGAACTTTAATATTACCTACCATTTCCTTCTTGCCTTTGTTCCCCACAACACTATGGAGGGGAGGGTGATGTTAGGGTCTCCAGAACACTGAGTCTACAGGTTTCTACAAGACTGTCTTTTTCTTGTAATTTATTAAGATATTTATAAACTGATGGAGACTCCTGTCCTGCATGACTTTGATCTCTGTCAGTTAACCATTTGTTTTCTTTCCTTTGCTTTGTTGTTAGGCAGCCAGGAGTGCCTGAGGAATATCCCAGATACCCCACCTTGGGAGGGGGGTGGCGTATGCTAGCTTGTATTTAGCCCTCAGCTTGCCTTATGGTTCCTCATCAGGTACTTTCATGTATTCATTTCACTTAATTTTTTTTCATCACTATGATCCCATCGTGATGCTGCTAAAAGAAAATCCAGAGATGTCCAGGAAACAATAATGACTTTCAAAGGGCTTGCATTTTAGTCAAGGAAGATTATATACTTGTATTTAAATATTTAATTCTACAATAAGTTAAATAAAGTTCTACAATGAGTTCTACAATGACTTAAATAAAAGAAACAATGTTTAACGGAGCAGGTGAGATCTGGAAATCTCTGTCAGTAAGAAACAGCTAAGCAAAAACATAAAAAAATAAGATGAAAGCCAGCTAAAAAATAAGAAGAGTATGCTCCAGGCAGCAAGAAAGAAGGTGAAAGCAGAACTTGGCACGTGGAAAGAACTGAAGGAAACACAGAATGTCACAGAATAAAGTGAAAGTTATTGAGGTGGAACTTGGTAAGAAGCAGCTGAGGAACAAGCAGAAGCCAAACCCTGAAAGGTCAGGAATTTGAACACTTCGGGGAGAGCAAGAAATCTTTAAAAGGTTATAGACAAAGTTGTAACAACAGATTTCTGTTTTCAAAAGGCAGCTCTGGCCGTAGTGTGAAATATGCATTGGAGGACAAGATTAACTAATTAATTATTTCGAAGAATTCATGATGAGGCGGTCGTATCACAGAGAAGAGACCATGGTGATGTGAACGGAAGAATCTGCAATGTGAATGAAGTGAAATTCAAAGGAAGCAATGGCCTTTGAGTTCCTTGATATATTACAGGAACTACCTGAAGTCCACAGATGCAGCTAAACCATGCTATGTGCCTCCCAGGGACATATCTTTTTTAAACTGTGTTTTCAGAACTCTCTGTGATAAAGAGTAAGAACTGCAAAAAAACACAGTATAGGACATGCAGGTGGCAGTACACAGCTTCACCCTAATGATGAGATGTGCAGTGCCCAACAGGTGCACACAGCCCATTAACCCCTAGTTCCAGCTTAAGAATGAAAGAAAAATAACATTTTTTCTTTCCATTTCCTTTTTCTTTTTAAATGTGGCTACTGAGTTATTGGGATATGAATTCTCATTAAGTTTTTTAGACCCACCTATCTAAATAAGTGAAACTGGTAGGTTGGCATAGGGCTGCCATGAAAATGAAACTACTGAGAAACTAATGGCACTGTTTAGTGGATTCAGGTTGCAGCTGCTATGTTTGAACAAACAAACACAAATGCAAAGACTGTCTTCAAAGCAAGAGCTGGTTGAGTTTTGATTTTGAAGGTGAGGCAGTTAGGAGTGAGACTATGAGAGTGACAGTGCTGCCTTCACATTCAACTTGCCCCAAAGCAATTTGCAACTGCGGGTTCTCCATTCAGATCCACATGCTCTGTCAGTAAATGCTATCACCAACCACTCAGCTGGATAAGCCAGAAACTAAAAAGTAAACTTTGCCACCTTCCTCTCACTTACTTTGCAAGTCCTAGCAACCCCCTAGTTCTGAGCATTCAAGCCTCCTCCATATTTCTGGATTGGCTGGTATCCACTTTCTTTCCACTCCCAGTGTCACTATCCTATGTATGCTACCCAGAAGAAAAGGAACCAGAAGAGAAACTTAATGAGAAAGCGTTGGGAATTAAGAGAGAAAACCAGGAGATCTTCCCAAGGACTAAGGTCAGCCCAGTGTGGCTGAATGATGAAAACAGGATACAAAGTATTTATTGAGTTTGGACAGAAGAAGAGTGCTAGTTTGGAAGCACACTTTTACTGGATACTGAAGCAAGATTCTCCTGAGCTGAAGAGTGAATTAAACTACAAACCAACAAAAAACAATAAAGACTAAAAGAGTAAAAAATAAATCTTCCAAGCAGCCTAATAGAGATAGTTGTAGTTCCCGACAAGAGATAGGTCATCAATGGAAGTTCTGGATCTGTGTTGACAGTCATGTTGGGGAAGGGGAAGGCTCTGAGCATATTTAAATGCTGCTAGGGCAAATCAGTAGAAAAGTTTTAGAAACAAGTGAGAAAATGTAATTGAAGAAGATAGAACTAAGAGAAGGTAGAAGTGGGCCAACATGAAAAGGGTAACACTTGGATTGTAGCAGAAAAGAGGAAGAATGGATGGGTGTATTTTTAAGCTGTAACTATCATTTATTCATCTAGAATACAGAGAAATTGTAGGTAAAAGTCATCATAATAGTTATCTTTCTCTTATAATTGATTTAACAGACATACTTGTGTGATATTAAACATGGTACTGGCTAAAATGACTAATAAAATAGAGATATAGATGTTATGACATTTATTCATAGCCCTATTTCATTTTATATTGTTCTTAACATCAATAACGTTTTCTTTGATGAAAAAAAGTCTTGCATTATATTGTTTCTATTTTCATTAACTGCTTTTTTCTTTTTGATTCATGAAAATTTTATTATCTTGATTTTTCATTACCCTGATGAATATAACTTCATAATAAAATTAAACCTTTATATATTGGTATCAAACCATCATGCTGATCACCTTCCTATTTGGCACTGTTCTGAATTTCCACAGAAACACATGAGAAAATTAGAACACATACACATCCACTCAAATTGCACTGTCTTCTAGCGCCTCCCAATTTTTTTTGGTGATAGTATTACTCCTTTTCTTACTAGCGTCTAACTTTACGTACTTTGGTGATAAGTACAATATGATTATATTGGTGAAAATATGGATGCATTTATTTACTTAATACTATAATTTATGTTTAGAGCAGTAACAGGTTTATAAACAAGATTATGCAGAAATTATAGAGTTCTCATATACTTCATTCCCATCCACCCATGCCCACACACAGTTTCCCCTATCATGAACATTCTGCATTCATGTGGTACCTTTGTTATAACTGATGACTCAATGTTGATACATTGTTATTAACTAAGGTCCATAATTTACATTAGAATTCACTCCTTGTGTTATACAGTGCAATGGATTTTGACAAATGCAAGCAGCAATGTGTCTAACATTACTGCTCCACTGTCCTAAAAATCCCCTGTACTCCACCAATTCATCCTTCCTCTCCTTTCCATGAATTCCTGGAAACCACTGATCTTTTCATTGTCTCTAGTTTTGTCATTTCCAGAATGTCATTTTGGAATCATACAGTGTATAGCCTCTTAAGACCGGTTTCTTTCACTTAACAATATGCAGTTAGTATCCTTCATATCTTTTCCTGGCTTAGGAGTTCCTCTCATCTTATCAGTGAATAACATTACATTATATAGATGTAACAAGTTTGCTCATCCATTCACTTATTGAAGGACATCTGGCTGCTTCCCATTTTTGCCAATTAAGAACAAAGCTGCTTTAAACATTCATATGCAGAGTTTTGTATGAACATACGTTTTTAACTCATTTGGGTAAATATTAAGGAATGTGATTACCAGATCATATGGTAAGCCTATACTGAGCTTTTTAAGAAACCACCAAGCTGTCTTCCCAATGGCTTTACCTTTTTACACTCCTACGAGCACTGAAGGAGAGCTGCTCTTGCTCTACATTCTTCCCACCATTTGGTGTTGTCAGTGCTTTGGGTTTCAGCCACTGTCACTGGCGTCTAGTGGTATAGCATTGTTGTTTTAATTTGCAACTCTCTAGTGACATCTTTTCACATACTTATTTACCATCTGTGCATCTTCTTTGGGGAAGTATCTGTTCAGATCTTTTGCCTATTTTTTTTTAAAAATCAGGTTGTTTTCTTATTATTGAGTTTTAAGAGTTCTTTGTATATTTTAGATACAAGTCATTTAATAGATACATGTCTTGCAAATATTTTCACCCATTCTGTGGCCTGTCTTTTCATTCTCCTCAGAGTGCCTTTTGCAAAGCATAAGCTTTAATTTTAATGAAGTCCAATTTATCAATTTTTCCTTTCACAGATTGTGCTTTTGGTGTTGTTTATAAGAAGTCACCACCAAACCCAAAATCACCAAGGTTTTTCTATGTTGTCATTTAGAAATTTTATAGTTCTGAATTTTACATTTAAGTCTATGACACACTTGAGTCAATATTTATGAAAGGTATAAAGTTGTGTCTATATTGATTTTTTTGCATGTGAATATATAGTTGTCCTGAACTATTTATTGAAGAGACCACTGTTTGTTCACTGTATTTCCCTGATTTTTTATCAAAAATCAGTTGACTATACTTGTATAGGTCTATTCCTGGATTCTCTATGCTGCTCCATTAATCTATTTGTCTATTCTTTTCCGAATACTACACTGTATTGATTACTATAGCTTTATAAGTAAGACCTGAATTTGGGTAGTGTCAGTTTTCTGACTTTGTTCTTCTCTTTCTTTTAAATTTTGTGTGTGTGTGTGTTTTTTTTTTTTTTTGAGAGAGAGGGAGTACCAGCAGGGGAGGGACAGAGAGAGGATCCAAAGCAGGCCCCACATTGACAGCAGTGAGCCCAATGTGGGTCTCGAACTCACGAATTCTGAGATCATGCCCTGAGCTGAAGTTGGGCACTCAACTGACCGAGCCACCCAGGCACCCCTTTTCTTCTTTTTCAATATTGTGTTGGATGTTCTGGGTCTTTGATTTTCCATACAAACTTTACAGTCAGTTTGCTAGTATCTACAAAATAACTTGATGAGAATTTGATTAGAAGTGTGTTGAATTTATGCATCAAGTTGAGAAGAACTGACATCTTAATATTAGCTTTTCTGATCCAAGTACATGGAATATTTTTCTATTTATTTAGATCTTAATTTCTTCAAATAGAGGTTTGTATTTTACTTATATACATATATTTGTTAAATTTATATCTGTTTCATTTCCTTTTTGTTGCTAATATAAGTGGCGCTGTGCTTTTAATTTCAAATTCCAATAGTTCTTTCCTGACATGCAGGAATGCAAATGACTTTTGTATATTAACCTTGTATCTTATAACCTTTCGAAATCACTTATCAGTTATAAGAGTTTGTCAATTCTTTCAGATTTTCTAATAGACAATCAGGTCAAATGTGAACAAATGTATTTTTATTTATTTCATATATGTATATGTGTGTGTGTGTGTGTGTGTGTATGTATATATACCTTCTTTCTTTCATTACTTTAGCTAGATCTTTCAGTACATGTTGAATAGGAAGGGTGAGAGCAAACATCCTTACCTTATAACCAATTTTAGGTGGAAACCATCTAGTTTCTCACCATACATATGATGTCAGCTGTAGCTTTTTTGTACAAACTCTTTAAGTTGAGCAAGTTCCCTCTCTATCCTAGTGTGCTGAGACTTTGTCACGAAAGGGTGATGAAATATGTCAAATACTTCTGCGTCTATTGATGTGATCATATGATTTTCTTCTTTAGTGTGTTTATGTAATAAATAACAACTTAAATTCGTTTACCTGTTGAACTAGCCATATATTCCTATAATATATCCCACTTGGTCATAGTATAAAATTATTTTTATACATGACTGGATTCAATTTGTTAACATTTTGTGAGGATTTTTGCATCTATGTTCATGAGAGATCATGGTCTATAATCTTTGCTTTAATGTCTTTGGTTTTGGTGTTCAGATAATTCTGGCTTCATTGAGTGAGTTAAGAAGAATTTCTTCTGTTTTTGCTTGCTGTAAGGTAGAGAATTGGTATCATTTATTCTTTAAATGTTTAATAAAACTAACCATTGAAACCACCTGAGCCCAACACTGTTTGTTTGATAAAGTTATTAATTATTGATCCAATTTCTTTAATCAACATAAGCCTATACAGATTACCTATTTCTGAGTGTGGGCAGATTTTGTCACTCAGGGAGCTGATCTGTTTCATTTACATTATCAAATTTGTGATTGTTCATGAAATTGTTTTTTTTAAGTTTGTTTATTTATTTTGAGGGAGAGAGGTGGAGGGACAGAGAAAGAAGGAGTGAGAGAATGCTGTTAGCATGGAGCCTGATGTGGAGCCTGACCTCACTAACTGTGAGATCATAACCTTAGCTGACATCAAGAGTCATACATACACTCCACTGACTGAGCCACCCAGAAGCCCATGAAATTCGTTTACTATCCTTTTAATGTTCATGGGATCATTAGTGATGGCCTCTCTTTCATTTCTCATATAAGTAATTTTTGTATTCCATTTTTTTTCTTACTTAACTTGGATGAGGTTTTATCAATTTTAATGATCTCTTCCAAGAACCACCTTTTGATTTTTGATTTTCTCTATTAATTTCAAGTTTCCAATTCCATTGATTTCTTCTCTAATTTTTATTATTTTGTATCTTTTGCTTCCTTTGGATTTAATTCATTCTCCTTTTATAGCTCCAGTACGCATTTATGTTTACCTCTAGTCATCTATCATTTCTCTCCTCATTAAAGTCTTACCTCTAAATGGCGTAGAGCAGCAAAGCAGTCATTACTTGTCTCTGACTATAAAAGGAGATTTTGGTACACATGTGATAATGATCTGAAAGCAAGTGATATGGATTTGCGGAAGCGAGTACGAATTGTGAGAAAAAAGAATTTTCTTGAAACTTTTAATCTGGACTCTAGATATCAGTAAAGCTCCCAGGATTAAAGCACAGCAGCTTAAAAAGAGAGTAAATGGACTAGGGTAAGACTTTAGGATGGTTGCTAACACACAAAGAAGGGCAAAACCCTTCCTGGGATGGAGACAGAATCTAGGAGAAAGAAGACTGGAAAGCCAAATTGAGATACACGTCTCCTACCCACCCCATCCCCTTGAACTCAAAGTCCTGAGAGGGGAAGATGCAAAAATACTAAGGTAGGGTTCAGCAAGTCCAAGAAACATGTGGTATCTTTTCATTTCCACAGGTGGAGGTTTAGGAGACAGAAGTTTTTTAAAGAAACCAGATTTTCAAAAGAGCTTCATATCCTACAGGGTTACAAAAAGGGACAGAAGACCAAGAGTTCAGGGAGATTTCTAGGCACAAAAGAAATTGTATGGGCTTGTAAAATCCAGCCCACTGTATACAGAAATTTTCAGACCGATGGAAGAGACTGGGAATACTGAGATGACTGGTAGACCCAGGGAAGCTTGGGCTTAGCAGAGGAGGTAGCAGTATGTGGAAATGGCAAAGACCAGAGTCCCTTGCAGCAAAGACCACCACAATTAAAAGGCCAGTTTGGACCTGTCATCCTTCACCCAATACAACAGGAAAAGATGACATTTCCACAAAACTAAGCAAAATGAGAAACAACTAAAGGCCTCAAAAATCTAATCTAACTTCTTGTTACCAAAACAATACATAAGGCCCTAGTAATTTGGTTTACTAGTGGGAAGAATGGTTGAAGACTTCCTAAAATAACATGTACCCAAATTGACTGAGTTCTGTCCATTATATGTCTCTTGGCATGTGGCTTTAAGTCATGTGATTTTCTGTGTCCAAAGATGTGTGAGTAGATGCAACTTCACTATATGCACATAGAAGGTGTAAGAGCTGCTGCATGCTTCTGTTGGCACTCGTGCTTTTGAAAGAAACATGACAGTGATTTAGGAGAAGCAAATCAAAGATATTGTCACTTTTTTTTTCACAGATTATAATTTTGCAGCCCCAGGTGAGTTCAATGATTGACATAAACTAACACAAATGGTAGGGTACAGAGCAACACGTGAAGGATAAAATTATAAAATATGAAAATGCAGAAGTGGAATCTTACATATGATTTGATCCAAACCCCTATTCTACAGAGTAGAAAAAGCCATAGACCATCTTCACCAACTGCCAAGTAACTGTAGTCCTTATGGAATTAACACTGACACTAAAGGGACAGTGTTCTTGCACTAAAACTTACTGTCTAGAACTAAGCCCTTGATATCCAAGCTTATACCCCTTCCACAGGGAAAGCAAGTATTTCCTTTATTCCATGTTCTTCATCAAATTGATTGTTTTTAAATTTCCAAATGTCACCAGGGAGAATCAAATTCACTCATTCATTCATTCAATCAATCATTCATTTATTCACATATTCATCAATAATTATTACCTACATATTGTATGTCCAGCACAGTTCTCAGCCTTAGGGATACAGGAATAAACAAAACAGATAAAATATCTACCCTCATAAAACTTAGATTCCAGTATGAAAAAGAAGACAGTATATAGGCAAAAAGTAAACATGTGATATATAATATGGTAATAACTACCATGGAACATAAAAAGAGTAGAGGAGATAAGAATCGCTATATAACATAGAGAATCAGGCAAAGCCTGTGTGGTAAGGTAACATTTGAGAAGAGACACAACGGAAGTGAGAAAGTCAATCAGTATCTGCGGAAAGAGCATCCCAGGAAGATGGAACAGGGACTGAAGAAGCCCTAGGTACAATAATGCTTGTTATTTTCAAGAATGCGGAAGAGGTTAGAGTAAATGGGTAGGGCATAGTGAGAACTGAGATCAGATAAGTAGTGGTGGCAAGTGAATGGTCTAAATAGGACTTTGGAACTTGCTCTGAGTGACTGAGGAACCTGTTGACAACCTATAGAAACTGGAGCAGTAGTTAAGAAGCTCCTACAATCAGTCAAGTAAAAAAGAATGGATGGTGGCTTAGGTCACATTTGTAGTGGTGGAATGAATGAGAATTGAGCAAGATTTGGTTGTATTTTGGGGCGCCTGGGTGGCTCAGTCGGTTAAGCGTCCGACTTCAGCTCAGGTCATGATCTCATGGTCTGTGAGTTCGAGCCCCGCGTCAGGCTCTGTGCTGACCGCTCAGAGCCTGGAGCCTGTTTCAGATTCTGTGTCTCCCTCTCTCTCTGACCCTCCCCCATTCATGCTCTGTCTCTCTCTGTCCCAAAAATAAATAAACGTTAAAAAAAATTAAAAAAAAAAAGATTTGGTTGTATTTTGAAGGCATACAGAATCTGTGATCAACACATGAGGACAAGAAGAACAGTCAGAGTCACTAAGCAGGTTTCTGGTTTTTGTTTATATTTCCCTTTTTGTTTGTTTTCTGCAGTAAGGACAGAAAAATCCTATCAGCCATTTCCCCTTTGACTTTATCATTGGTAGGAACAATTATAAATTTCAAGAAACTAGTCTACCCTCCTTCCGCGCGCGCGCGCGCGCACACACACACACACACACACACACACACACACACACACACAGTGTTAGAAAGTATCTATTCAAATATTTCACCATCTCATCACCTTGCCCTCACTTTTCTATCCTGCTCAGTACAAAAGCTAACCACTCGAATCCTAGTCTATCCTTTTCTGTTCTTCTGTAACCTTGAAAATTAAGTTTACACACAGAGACTGAGGAAACACAATCCAGCACAAGCTATTATTTACATTTAAACCACGCTGTGTCCTAGACAAGTTACCTGGCTTTTCCAGAGTGACATCCTGAAGAGAAATCATATAACTTGCACTTCTATATGCTTGTCCTACATTCCATTTACCCTCTTTATCTGAAATAATATATTTTTCAGGGGCACCTGGGTGGCTCATTCAGTTAAGTGTCCAACTTCAGCTCAGGTCATGATCTGACAAATTCAAGTGTTCAAGCTCTGCATCAGGCTGTCAGCACAGATCCCACTTCAGATCCTCTGTCCCTTTCTCTGCCCATTACCCAGTTGTGCGCTCTCTCTCTCCCCCCTCTCAAAAATAAGTAATAAAAATTAAAAAATTGAAATAATCTTTTTTTCAATTCTCCTTCAAAAGTATACAAGGAGTCAGTGTTACCAGAAAGAATATCTGGCTAAAGTTGGTCCTGGGCTGACATTTTCTATTAATTTATACTCCTTTACTTTGAAATTGTTAAGTATCACTTAAAAATAATACATTTGTCTTTAATCATTCAAATCCAAATTCTGATCTAAAACTATCTCTTAATGTACCCTCATCTCTTGTCTCGGTCTTTTGACATAGCAAAATTTCTGTGTATACTATATCTAATTCCTCTCTATTCATAACATCTAACCATACTGCCATCCAATCACTCCACCAAATAACTTCTATTCACAGTTATCAGTGACTTATCATTTGTAAAATCCATTGTCCAGTTCTCAGTCCTCATCTCCCTTGACCCATAAACAATTTTTGGCAGAGTTGTGCATTTTCTGTTCAAAAAAATGCACTCATTAGGCTTCTGAGAAAGTGTCCACTCTTGATTCTCTATCTGCCTAATGGGCTGCATATTCTCAGTATCCTTATCTGGTTCATTCACCTCTAAATGTAGGCACTGCCTGGAGGTGAGTTCCCAGAAATCTTTTCACTATATATATTCACTCTGGAGTCTAGATGAACTCAACTCAGTTCATGACATTAAGTAACAACTATATACTGATGATTCCAAAAATTATGTATTATATCCCATACTTAATTCCTGGATTCCATATTTGTCTGCATATTTCCATTCCACATCTAAGAGACATCTCAAACTTTGCATGTCTGAAACCCAGCTTGCTATTTTACATCCTCAAAATTGCCCTTCTTATAGTCTTCTCCACATCAGTTAATAGCAACTTTATTCTTTCAGTTGTCTAAGCAAAAATGGGCTACTTTTTATTCTCACAGCCACATCTGATCCATTAGCTAACTATACCTGTCATATTTCAGTATGTCCAGAATCTGACCATTTCCTAACTTTCGTCATTACTATCCTGGCCTATGCTAATATCATTTCATCTCGGATTATTGCAACATCCTTCCTCTTCTCTCTGCTTCAGTTTTGTACCTTGCACAAGAGTCAGAGTGATTACTTTACATAATAGAAAAGACATTACTTCTGTGCTCAGAAGCTTTCTATTGGCTCCCGTATCATTCAGAGGAAGCCAAAAGCCTTACCACTGGCCACAAGGTCTTCCTGATCACACATGTCTTCTCCTGGAGCTCTAATCTTAGATGTTCTCCTCTCCTTTCCACTCACTTTGCTTCAACCATACTGAACCCCTTACTGGTCCTAAATACAGCAAGCAGAATCCTGCTTTTTGGAAATGTTCTTTTCCAAGATATCTACTTGGTTTATTTTTTTTTTCTCCATGCTGAACAACACCTCATCAGGATGACAACTCTATATAAAACAGTATGTCTCCACCACTCCAGCTCAGCCAGGAATCATCTATCCCCCCTCCTTTGTCTCCTTTATCTTTTTTTCCATATACCTGACACTATCTAATGTACCCATTTTGCTAGGTTTTATATTTATTGTATGCCTTTGACATTAGAAAGTGAACTCTGGACAGGGACTTTGCTTTGTTCTTGCTATGTCCAAGCACCTAGAATAAAGCCTGACACATAGTAGGTGCTCACTAAGCAGAACATCTAAATGAAAGACAAAATATAAAGCCAAATGTTGACAGCAACAAAAGATAATTTAGACAAAATTCATTTTGTTTAAGTACCAGAGTCCATTTACAAACTTGGAAGATCTAGTTGACAAGCCACATTTGGGAGATGTAAATCTTTCTTTCCACTCCTTTATAGACTTTAAAATAGTCACAGTATTTTGAAAATGCACAATTCATACTGAAAACCAATTGGGAAAAAATGTGTTATAAAAGTTTTCTAGGGTTTATGTTTGTAGTAAAATAAATTTTAGAGTACAATCATAATTCCTGTCTCCTGACAACTGCCATCTATATATAAATCTGTTTTAGAAATGGGCCAAAGGATACATTGTAGAGTATCACAATGAAATTTGATTCAAATGAGTTTTCATTAAAATATACTCCTTAATATATTTTATTCTGACTGTGACAGTATATTTTTAAATCTTATATCAGATAACTACTTATTAAGTCAATTATTATTTTAATGTACAATTAGACAAAGCTTTAAAAATTGTACATGACAGGAGTGCTTTCAAACTGTGTCAAACAAAAGCTTGTATGTCTTAGTTGACATATAATTCAGTGGCTAATATAAACAGATTCCACCCTAAGAATGAAAAATATTAGCTCTTAAATCTTCATTTCAGGAACCAGAACCGTATGTTCAGTTGATGGCAGTAAAAGTTTTAGTACATGCACTTCTAAATTAGAAATATCTCACTGTAGCAGATTTTGTGACTATGAAATGGATCTAAATGAGAGGATTTGAAATATTTGGTTTCACAAGTGAGAAGAATTATGGGTTTTTTTTTAAGTTGATTGCTTTTATATGAAATGGAAAACCTTTAGCCAAGTATTTGCTATAATTCCTTGAAGGACTTTGAAAAATAGGCAAAGCTAGTAGTGCTACTCCCCACAGAAAGCTGGAAGAGGGCATCAACCCGCCCTTCTCATGAGCTGTATATTGAGAGATAGTTGCCAAATAAGGAGCATGAGGGGATGGGAAGGGTTTTGGGCAGGT
This sequence comes from Prionailurus viverrinus, assembly GCF_022837055.1. Lineage (NCBI taxonomy): Eukaryota > Metazoa > Chordata > Mammalia > Carnivora > Felidae > Prionailurus > Prionailurus viverrinus. The sequence goes on from NC_062564.1 coordinate 19,806,218, forward strand.
GGAATCAGGCTCCTAGATGAAGGGTAAACGTAGAAAAATTCTGCCAGTTGCCCCCAAGGCCATATATGGCCAACCTGACTCTTTTTGCCAGAAACCTCTACATCTTCAGTAACAATAAGTAGATAGATAGATAAATACAAAATTATTATGCCTGATATAAGAGAAGTTTGTACCCAAAGCTGAACTTGTGGTAGAAGGAGATGGTCTGTGTGGTTGTGTAACCAACTAGAAGCAAAATCCTTGATAAAGTAAGCTCTAATATCAGAGGTTTGAACTGTGGATTATGTATATCTAAATATTGGAGAAGCAGGGAGTCTTGTAATTGAAATCTGCATTGTATTTGGGGATTCTCATAAGGGAGCTGTGAACTGAGCTATAATTCCCAGTAACACTTTAGGTTGAATTTTAACTTAGTGTAAAGTGTATTTCCTCCATGCCTGTCAAACTATTAGATGCATAGTACATAGAACAATGGTGATAAGCTGGCATGAAAAATGATGCTCCTTATAATACTCTTGGATAGGCATTATAGATCTGATGGAGAAGAATAGGAAAAGAATTAAAAATTGATTTTTGCATAATATATCAGTCATACAGATCATTATATGATTTTACTAGAACAATTAAGTCTTTGGGATTTCTTCATGAAATAAGTGGCAAGAGAATATTTTGGATGTTAGTGTTTAATACAGCTTCAACTGACTCACAAAGTCTTTTAAAATTGAGTCTTTGGAAGAAAAAGAAAGGAGACTTATTTGAGCTCATTAGGCCCTTGTACTTTGATTCAGTGTTGAGAAAGATTTTCTGTTAGAGATTCGAATTTGTGTGAAAATTGGAGAATAGCTATTAAGTCCACCTTGGAGCTACTGAATGAAACCACACAATAGCTGAGTCCAAAATGTATCTTCTTGGAGCCCACTAGTTATATTCATGACAGCAATAATTGTAGAAAAGAGAGGGGATCCAATATGGCAGCATAAGAAGATCCCAAACTCACCTCCTCCCATGGACACACATTGATAAATCTATAGCTATATCTAGATGATTTCCCTCTGAAAAAAAAAGATGTGAAAACTAGATAAAACTCCTCTTCTGTGGAGGATAAAAGGGCCACTTCTACTTGGTTAGGAGAGACAGAGACATGGTCTTCGGTGGTGGGGGAAGAAAAAACACATACCGGATGGGGCAAAACACAATGGGTAGGGATTTAACTAAGTAAGTACTTCTCCTGAATAAGTGAGAGGCTAGTGCACTACATCAGACATCCCAGATCCTGGGATCTATGCCACAGAGATGAGCTCCCAGAATGCCTGGCTTGGAAAACCAACGGGGTTGACGTCCAGGGGTCTCCAAGTGCTAGGAAATTGAGATTCCCCTCTGTGAGGGCTTGTATGTAGTCTCTCTGACTCCAAAGCACAGCAAAAAGAAAAAGGTGCAGTTTAAAAAGTGCTTAGACTATATGTGATGGAAATTAATTTGCTGATCTTGGGGGCATCAGCTGGAAGGCAGGGGACAGTTGATACACTGTCTTTAGATAGAGATGCTGGCAGACAACACTGTTACACTGTTCATATAGCCTGCTAACACAGGCAAGTGAACTCAGATCCCATAACCTAGAGCTGCCTTGTTGGGATGTTTGGGGGTAAGCAGTTGTAGCACTTGCTGAGGCAAGACAGCATGGGCAATTGCAGTATTCCCCTACTGCTTAACTAGGGTGGGAGAGCACCAAAGTCTAGGAAGTTCTCCCGTTCCCTAGCTAAAGTCTGATAGCTCAAGCCACTGTGAGAGTTGCTCACTCCCTTGCTAGGACCAGCAAGTGTGAGTGGTGGCAGCATTCTCCCACTCCCAGCCTAAAGCCAGTGCACATGCACAGACAAGTCACTCTCCTGCGCACTGCTGAAGCCCACAGCCAACACAATCAAGACATTTTCCCACTACCTCCTGAAGCCAGCAAGCATGTCCCACCTGGGACAATCTTCAGCTGAAGAATACATAACTGAAATGAAAGATAAACCGGAAGGAATCCACAGCAGACTAGATGAAGCAGAATAACAAACTAATAAGCTGGAAGACAAAACAATGGAATTCACCCAGACAGAGCAGCAAAAAGAAAAAGAATTTTAAAAAATGAAAATAATGTAAGGATCCTCTGGAATAACATCAAATGGAATGACATTTGCATTAGAGGGGCCCCAGAAAGAGGAGAGAGAGAGAAAGGGGCAGATAACTTATTTGAAAAAAAAAATAGATTAAAACTTCCTTAACCTGGAGAAGAAAATAGACATCCAGGCCCAAGAAATACAGAAAATTCCAAACAAGATGAACCTAAAAAGAGGCACACCAAGACATATTATAATTAAAATGTCAAAGTTCAAGATAAAAAAAAAAATTTAAGAGCAGCAAGAGAAAAACAAATTATTACATACAAGGAAAACCCCATAAGACTATAAGCAGATCTTCAACAGAAATTCTCAATTCCAGAATGGAGTGTCATGATCAATTCAAAATACTGAGAAAAGAAAAGCAAACAAAAAACAATTTCCAACCAAGAATACTCAACCAACCAAGTTACCATTCAGATCTCAAAAGGGGTCAAGAGACAAGCAAAAACTAAAGTTCATTGCTACTAAACTGACCTCATAAGAAAATAATAAAGGGACCTCTTTAAGGTGCAAAGAAATAGCAATAATTAATAACAAAAAAATCCAAACGTAAAAGTCTCAATGGAAAAGGTAAATATAAAGACAGTAAATTAATCACTTATAAGGCTACTGAGAAAGTTGAAAGACAATAGTAGGAACGTTAATCAAAACTATAATAATTAGTTAAGGGATACATAAATAAAAAGATGTAAAAAGTAACATCAAAAACATATAATGTGTGTGGGTATGTAAAAATGTAATTTTGCAATGTGTTTAATTTGCTATCAACTTATAATAGATTATATATGTAGGATAATATATGTGAACCTCGTGGTAACTCCAAAGCAAAAGCTTATAGTAAATACAAAATAGTAACAATAAAAACGAGAAAAGAACGTAAGCATGCCATTAAAGAAAACAAACCACAAGGAAGAAAAGAAAGCATAAGAGAGGAATTACAAAAACAGTGAAAAAAAATGAACAAAATGGCAATAAGTACATACTTATCAATAATTACCTTAAATGTAAGTGGAGTCAATTAGCCAATCAAAAGACACAGTGGCTAAATGGATAAGAAAAAGAAAGACATATATACACTCCCTATAAGAGACTCAATTCAGGTATAAGGACACATAGGGACTGAAAGTGAAGGAATAGAAAAAGATACTGCATGCAAATGGAAATGAAAAAAAGGTGGTGTAGCTATAGTTATATCAAAGTAGACATTAAAACAAAGACTATAAGGGGCACCTGGATGGCTCAGTCAGTTGGGCATCTGGCTTTGGCTCAGGTCGCGATCTTGCAGTTTGTGAGCTCGAGCCCCACGTTGGGCTCTGTGTGGACAGTTCGGAGCTTGGAGCCTGCTTAGGATTCTGCACCTCCCTCTCTCTCTGCTCCTCTCCTCTCTGTCCCTCCAAATTAAACATTAAAGAAAAATTAAAAAAAGAAAAAGACTATAAGAAAAGATACCAAAAGAGAGCACTACGTAATAAGAAAGGGGATAATCCAGCAAGAGGATACAACATACAAATTTACATCCAACATACACGGGGGCACTAAAATATATAAAGCAAACGTTAACAGGTGCAAAGGGAGAAATTGACAACAACACAGTAATAGGGGATTTTAATATCCTACTTATATTATTGGATAAATCATCTGGACCGAAAATCAATAAGGAAACATGGGCCTTAAATGACGCATTAGGTCAGAAGGACTTAACAAATATATACAGAACATTCCATCCAAAAACAACAGAGTACACATTCTTCTCAAGTGCACATGGAATATTCTCTAGCATAGATCATATGTTTGGCCACAAAAAAAAACCTCAATGATTCAAGATTTAAACCATATTGAGTATCTTTTCCAACCACAATAATATGAAACTAGCAGTCAATTACAAGAAGAAAATTGGAAAAACTACAAGTATGTAGATATTAAACAACATGCTACTGAACAACTACTGGGTCATACAAGAAATCAAAAAATACTTATATGGGTTTCTAGGTGGCTCAGTTGGTTGAACATCCAACTTTGGCTCAGGTCATGATCTCATGGTTTGTGAGTTTGAGCCCTGAGTCAGGCTATGTGCTGACAACTGAGAGTCTGGAGACTGCTTCAGATTCTGTGTCTCCATCTCTCTCTGCCCCTTCCCCTGCTCACGCTCTCTATCAAAAATAAATAAACATTAAAAAAAATTTTAAAAACTACCTATATACAAATGAAAACAGAATACTTTATACTAAAATCTATGAGATACAAAAAAGCTATTCTAAGAAGAAAGTTCATATCTATATAGGACTAAACACAAAATTCTCATATAAGCAACCTAACTTTATACCTCAAGAAACTAGAAAAGGAAAGATAAAGCCCAACGTTAGTAAAAGGAAGGAAATAACAACAATTAATGCAAAAATAAACTAAACAGAAACTAAACAGACAATAGAAAATATCAATGAAATTAAGAGTTGGTTTGGGGCGCCTGGGTGGTTCAGTTGGTTAAGCGGCCAACTTCGGCTCAGGTCATGATCTCACGGTCCGTGGGTTCGAGCCCCGCGTTGGGCTCTGTGCTGACAGCTCAGAGCCAGGAGATTTCGGATTCTGTGTCTCCCTCTCTCTGACCCTCCCCTGTTCATGCTCTCTCTCTCTCTGTCTCAAAAATAAATAAATGTTAAAAAAAAAATTTAAAAAAAAGGAAATTAAGAGTTGGTTTATTAAAAAGATGAACAAAATTGACATTTAGCTAGATTCATCAAAAAAGAGAGAGACTTAAAACAAATAAAAAATGCAGCAGGAAAAATTACAACTGAACCACAGAAATACAAAGGATCATAAGAGACTGTTATGAATAATCATACACCAAGAAATTGGAGAACCTGAAAGAAACAGATAAATTCCTAGAAATTTATCATCTCCTGAGACTGAATCATGAAGAGAATGAAAATCTAAATAGAGTAATTACTAGTAGGTGGTTAAATTAAGTAATCAAAAAACCTCCTAATAACAAAGTCCAACACCAGAAGTCTTCACTGGTGAATTCTTCTAACATCAACAAATATTTAATACATATTCTTCCCAAACTCTTCCAAAAATTAAAGAGGAGGGAAACTTCCAAACTCTCAAATTCATTTTACAAGGCTATCATTACCCAGATACCAAAACTAGACAAGGACACAACAAAAAATTATAGGCCAAATATCCCTGATGAACAGAGATACAAAATTCCTCCACAAAATATTAAGAAGCCAAGTTCAATAATACATTAAAAGAATCATACACCACGATCAAGTAAAATTTATTCCAGGGAGGCAAGGATGGTTCAGCATCTGCAATTCAATCAATATTATACACCATATTAACAAAATGAAACACAAAAACAATATTATTATGTCAATAAATACAGAAAAAGCCTTTGACAAAATTCAATATCCATTTATGATAAAAACTCTTAAAATAGATATAGAGGGAACAAGCTAACTCAATAGAATAAATGCTATATATGACAAACCCACAGCTAATATACTCAACAGTGAAAAGCTCAAAGCTTTTCATCTAAGAACAGGAAATGCCACACTCCTCACTTTTAGTCAACATACTATTAAAATTCCTAGCCAAGGCATCCATATTGTAAATGAAGAAGTAAAACTGTCAATATTTGAAGATGACATGATACTATATAAAGAAAACCCTAAAGACTCCACCAAAGAAAATAAATAAAAACTAATAAATGAATTCAGCAAAGTTTCAGAATACAAAATGAATATGCAAAAAAACCTGTTTTGCTTCTACATACTAATAACAAACTATAAAAAAGAGAAATCAATAAAAAAATCCCATTACAACCATATCAAAAATAATAAAATAACCAGGAATAAACTTAACCAAAGAGGTAAAAGACCTGCACACTGAAAACTGTAAGAAAGGGATGAAAGAAACTGAAGACATAAATAAATGCCAAGATATTTTTTGCTCATGGATGGAAGAATATTGTCAAAATATCCATACTACCTAAAGCAGTCTATTATTATTCAATATATCCCCTATAAAAACTTCAAAGACACTTTTCATAGAACTAGAACAAATAATTCTAAAATTTATATGCAACCATAAAAGATCCCAAATAGCCAAAGCATTCTTACAAAAGAACAAAGCCAAAGTTATTATGCTCCCTGATTTCAAATGATACCATAAGCTGTAGTAATCAAAACAGTATCGTATTAGAATAAAAACAGACATACATCAATAGAACAGAATAGAGATCCCCAAAATAAACTCAAGCATAAATGTCAATTAATTGATGACAAAGGAGGCTAGAATATACAGTGGGGAAAGGACAACCTCTTCAATAAATGGTTTTAGAGAAATTGGACAGCTATGTGCAGAAGAATGAAATAGAACCACTATCTTACATATCCAAAAATTAACTCAAAATAGATTGAAGACTTGAATATAAGATCTGAACCCATAAAACTCCTAGAAGAAATCACAGGCAGTAAGATCCTTGATACAAGCCTTAGCAATGTTTCTTTTTTTTTTTACAATCTGATTACAAAAGAAAGAGAAATGAAACCAAAATTAAACATTAAGACTATATCAAACTATTATTCTTCTGTCCAGTGAGGAAACCATCAACAAAACAAAAGGGCAATCTACTGAAAGGAGAAGATAAAGGGTTAACAACCAAAATATATAAAGTACTCATACAACTCAGAAGCAGAAAAAAAAAAAAAACCCAAAAACAATTCAATTAAAAAGTGGACAAAGGAAAAAAAAGTGGACAAAAGATTTGAATACACATTTTTCCAAAGAAGACTTAGAAATGGCCAATAGGCAAGTTAATACACGCAAAACATCACTAATCATCAGGAAAATGTAAATCAAAAGTAAAAAGCAATATCACCCTACACCCATCATAATGGCTATTATCAGAAAGACTAAAAATAACAAGTGTTGGCAAGGATGTGGAGAAAAGGAAACCTTTGTGCAGTGTTGACAGGAATGTAAAATGGTTCAGTCACTATGGAGAAAAGGAGGGAAGTTCCTCAAAACAGGTACAAATGAGCTGACATATAATCCAGCAATTCCACTACTGGGTGTCTATGTTATAAAAACAAAAACACTAATTGGAAAAGATACATATACGCCTATATTCATTTCAGCATTATTTACAATCTCCAAGATATGGAAGAAATCAAAATATCCATCAATGGATGAATGGATAAAGAATATGTGTTATATATATGCAATGAAATAGCACTCAGCCATAAAAAGAAAAAAATAAAATCTTGACATTTGTGACAACATATATGGACCTTAACGTTAAATAAGTGAAATAAGTTAGAGAGAGAAAGAAAAATACTGCATAGTTTCACTTATAGGTGAAATCTAAATATCAATACAAACAAACAAAACAAAACAAAACAAAACATAACATAACCCAGACTTACAGATGCAGAGAACACGTTAGTGGTTATTAGAGGGGAAGGGTTTTTGGAGATGGACAAAATGAGCGAAGTTTTTAAAAAGTACAAACTTCCATATATAAAATAAGTAAGTCATGGGGATGTAATGTACAGCATGGAGAAAATAATGCCTGTTGTGGTGATCATTTCACAATGTATATAAATGTCATATCAGTATGTTGTTGCACACCTGAAGCTAATATGGTAAGTTAATTATACCTCAATGAATTTAGGAAAACAATGGTGAAAAATTTCAAGTGTTTTTTAAACAAAAGTACAATTAGAAGGATTGAAAATTAAAATTGGTTTTGCTATTTTAAGGGAGGGGACAAGATGGAGGAGCAGCATGGAAGTTTGTTTTGTGTCTTGTCCCTGAAATGCAGCTAAATCAACACCAAACTACCTTGTACACCTAGAAAATTGATCTAAGGGTCAAACCTGAACCACTGAACTTGGCAGGAATTCACCCCAAAGGAAAGAACAGGAAGAAATGACAGCCATGGACTTAATCAATACAGATATAAGCAAGATCTCTGAACCAGAATTTAGAATCACGATATTAAGAATACTAGCTGGGGTTGAAAAAAGCATAGAATCCCTCTCTGCATAGATAAAAGAAGTAAAATCTAGTCAGGACAAAATTAAAAATGCTGTAAGTGACATGCAATTTTGAATGGATGCCATGGCAGCAAGGATGGATGAAGCAGAGCAGTGAATCTGTGATATAGAGGACAAACTTCTGGAGAATGATGAAGCAGAAAAAAGAGGGAAACTAAGGCAAAAGAGCAGAATATAAGAATTAGAGAACTCAGTGACTCATTAAAAAGGAACAACATCAGAATCATAGGGGTCCCAGAAGATGAAGAGAAAGAAAAGGGGTAGAAGGTTTATGTGAGCAAATCATAGCAAGAAACTTTTCTAACCAGGGAAAAAGACACAGACATCAAAATCCAGGAAGCACAGACAACTGCCATTAGATTCAACCAAAACTGAACATCAGCAAGGCATATCATAGTTAAATTAACAAAATACACAGACAAGGAAAGAATCATAAAAGCAGCAAGGGAAAAAAAAGTCCTTAACCTACAAGGGAAGACAGATCGGGTTTGCAGCAGACCTACGCACAAAAACTTGGCAGGCCAGAAAGGAGTGGCAGGATATATTCAATGTGCTGAATCAGAAAAATATGCAGCCAAGATTTCTTTATGCAGCAGAGATGTCATTCAGAAGAGAATAGATAAAAAGTTTCCCAGACAAACAAAAACTAAAGGAGTTCATGTCCACTAAACCAGCCCTGCAAGAAATTTTAAGGGTACTCTATGAGGGGAGAAAATTTGAAACAAAACAAAAAGACCAAAAGCAACAAAAACTAGAAAGGACCAGAGAACACCACTAGAAACTCCCAGTATATAGCCAACACAATGGCAATAAATTCCTATCTTTCTCTACTCACCCTAAACGTCAATGGAATAAATGCTCCCAACAAAGACATAGGGTAACAGAATGGATAAGAAAACAAGATCCATCTATATGCTTTTTACAACAGACCCATTTTAGACCTAACGACACCTTCAGATTTAAAGTAAGTGGATGAAGAACCATCTGTCATGATAACAGCCGCCAAAAGAAAGCCAGAGTAGCCAATACTTATATCAGACAATCTATATTTTAAAATAAAGACTGTAACAAGAGATGAAGAAGGGCACTGTATCATAACCAAGGGGTATATCCACCAAGAAAACCTAACAATTGTAAACATCTATGCCTCGAATGTGGAGGAACCCAAATATAAAATCAATTAATCACAAACATACAGAAACTCACTGATAATAATACCATAATAGTAGGGGACTTCAACACCCCACTTACAACAGTGTAAAGATAATCTAAACAGAAAATCAATGAGGAAACAATGGCTTTGAATGAAACACTGAACTGAATGGACTTAACATATATTCAGAACATTCTGTTCTAAAGCAACAAAATACACATTCTTCTTGAGTACACATGGGACACTCTCCAGAATATGTCACATACTGGGACACAAATCAGCCCTCAACAAGTACAAAAAGATTGAGATCATACCATTCATGTCTTTGGACCACAATGCTATGAAACTCAAAATCAACTACAAGAAAAAATGTGGAAAGACAACAAATACATGGAGACTGAAGAACATCCTACTAAAGAATGAATGGGCCAATAAAATAAAGAATAAATTAAAAAGTACATGGAATCCAATGAAAATGATAACATCACAGCCTAAAACTTCTGGGACATGGCAAAGGCTGTCATAAGAAAGAAGTATATAGCAATCCAGGTATTCTTAAAGATGGAAGAAAGATCTCAGATACACAACCTAACCTTACACCTTAAAGAGCTGGAAAAAGAACAGCAAATAAAACCCAAAACCAGCAGAAAATGGGAAATAATAAAGATTAGAGCAGGAATCAATGCTTTAAAAATCAAAAAAAAACAAAAAACAAAAAACACCACGATAGAACAGATCAATGAAACCAGGAGCTGGTTCTTTGAAAAAATTAACAAATTGATAAACCCTGGCTAGTTTTATCAAAAAGAAAAAACAAAGGATGCAAATAAAATCAAGAATGAAAAACGAGGGATCCCAACCAACACGACAGAAATACAACCAATAATAGGAGAATACTATGAACAATTATACACCAATAAATTTGGCACTCTGGAAGAAATGGACACATTCCTGGAAATATATAAACTACCAAAACTGAAACAGGAAGAAACAGAAAATGTTAACGATACTAAAATTTTAACAAGATACTAGCCAATTGGATCCAACAATACATTAAAGGAATTATTCACCACGAGCAAGTGGTAATTATACCTGGGATGCAGGGCTGATTCAATATGCGCAAAATAATCAATGTGATACATCACATCAATAAAAGAAAGGACAAGAACCACATGATCCTCTCAACAGATGCAGAAAAAGCATTTGACAAACTAAAGCATCCTTTCTTGACAAAAACCCTCAAGAAAGTAGGGATAGAAGGATCATAACTCAAGACTGTAAAAGCCATATATGAAAGACCCACTGCTAATATCATCCTCAATGGAGAAAAACTGAGAGCTTTCCGCCTAAGGTCAGGAACAAGACAGGGATGTCCACGCTCGCCACTGTTATTGAACACAGTATTGGAAGTCTTAGCCTCTGCAATCAGGCAACACAAAGAAATAAAAGGCACCCAAATCACTCTTCACAGATGACATGATCTCTATATGGAAAACCCAGATTTCACCAAAAAAACTGCTCGAACTGATCCATGAATTCAACAAAGTTGCAAGATACAAAATCAATACACAGAAATCAGTTGCATTCCTATACACTAATAAGGAAGCAACAGAAAGGGAAATGAAGGAATTGATCCCATTTACAATTGCACCAAAACCCATAAAATACCTAGGAATAATCTTAACTAAAGAGGTGAAAAATCTATACACTGAAAACTATAGAAAGCTTATGAAAGAAGTTGAAGAAAACACACACAAAAAAATGGAAATATATATACACACAAACAATACATACAATGGAGTATTACCTGGCAGTCAAAAGAATGAAATCTTGCCATTTGAAACAATGTGGATGGAACTAGAGGGTATTATGCTAAGCAAAATAAGTTAATCAGAGAAAGACAAATATCACATGACTTCACTCATATGTGGAATTTAAGATACAAAACAGAGGAACATAGGGAAGGGAAGCAAAAATAATATTAAAACAGGGAGGAGGACAAACCATAATAGACTCTTAAATACAGAGAAGAAACTGAAGGTTGCTGGAGGGGCTTGTGAGTAGGGGGATGGGCTAAATGGGTAAGGGGCATTAAGGAAGACACTTGTTGGGATGAGCACTGGGTGTAATTACACATAGGGGATGAACCACTGGCATCTACTCCTGAAAACATTATTACACTGTATGCTAACTAACTTGCATATAAATTATAAATAAATAAGTAAATAAATAATACAATGGGTTTTGATAAATACTCTGTGCTCTGTCTATTCATCCCTCCCTCCCCACTAAACTCCAACAACCAATGAACTTTTTAGTGTTTCCAGAGTTGTACCTTTTCCAGAATATCACACAGTTGGAATCATACACTATGTAGTCTTTTTGAGATTCTCTTCTTTCATTTAGTAATATGCATTTAAGTTTGCTCTGCCTTCTCATGGTTTGATAGATTATTTCTATCTAAATAATAATTTATTTTTGTTAAACATTTGTCAAAATGCAGAATGTGTATCTCTAAGAATGATCCCCAATGACTTTAGGTGATAATTATGTGTTAATTAAGTTTCATTGATTATATCAAATGTGCCCCTGTGTTGCAAGATATCAATAACAGAGGAGATTCTACATGTATAAATGGAAAGGATAAATAGGAACTCAGCACACTTTACAATAAATTAGGCTATAAACCTAAAACTGATTAAAAAACTGTATATTCATTTAAAAATTTTTTTTATTATATTTATGTATTTTCAAGAGAGACAGAGACAGATCACAAGCAGGGGAAAGGCATAGAGAGAGGGAAACACAGTATCTCAAGCAGGTGCCAGGCTCTGAGCTGTCGACACACAGCCCGACATGGGGCTTGAATTCACGAACCATGAGATCATGACCTGAGCTGAAGTCAGACTTGTAACCAACTAAGCCATCCAGCCACCCCAACATATATTCATTTCATTTCAAATTTTAAATCTCACTGGGCTATATATTTTCCAGTTCACTAGAAAGAAAAGATGCAAAACCATAATAAAAAAATAAAATTTATAAAAATATAAATAAAATATAGAAAACAGAAAAGGCAATAGAAGTCATAAAATGTAAAATCAGAGCCAAATATACTTATTTTGACTACATGTTATAAAAGGGAGTTTGAATGAAAGGATTTACTCATCACATTAGTGATAACACTATTCCAGCAAGAATATTTCAGAACATGACAAATTACCTCTAAATTTATCTGATGATGACCAAGCAATAAGAACCAGTATTAGAAAATAACAATTTAAGACATTTAAAATAAATATGATTTTAAAATTGAGCAAATTTAAAATGGCCCAAGAATTCACATATAAATGGAAAAGAATTGAAAGCACAAAACCAGTCCCAGGTGGAAGAATTTACTATAATAACACAGTACGTTTCATATTAGTAAAACCAGAACAATTGTTCCATTCATGGTGTTAGCATAAATATTCATAATCAAAGACAGAGTTAGATCAAGATCTTGTACCTTATATTGAAATTAACTCCAGTAAGAAATACAAAAAAAATGAAACAAAATAAGAAAATTGTGTTTGTTTTTTTTTCTTTCTGATCTTAGAAGAAGATGCCTTTTAAATTATTTATGAGAGGGCCACCTAGGTGGCTCAGCCAGTTAAGCATCAGACTCTTGATTTTGGCTCAGGTCATGATTTCACATTTCGTGGTTTCAAGTCCTGAGTTGGGATCTGTGCTAATGGTGCAGAGATTAGCTTACTTACGATTCTGTCTCTGCCCCCTATGCTTGCATGCTGCCCTTCCTCTGCTTGCATGCTCTCTCTCATTCTCTCAAAATAAACATTAAAAAAAAGTTTTAATAAAATTATGTATTAGAGAAAAACCATATAAAGAAGGGTGATAAACTATAAAATATAAAATTATTACACATTACACCACCATGTAAAGCAAAAGACAAATGATGGAAAAATTATTAGAAAGTAAGTTACATAAAGGTTAGTGTCCTTATAATATACAAAATATACTTTTTATTGTTATTATTATTATTATTATTATTGCCTGTCTTCCAGCATTCCATTTCTTTACTGATGCCCTATATTAAAACATAACCCTGCCTCTGTAGCCACAGTGATTGATTCAGGGAAAGGAATCTGAGCCAAGGTAGACTCCAACCCCTAAACACTGACCATGAATCAAAAAGGGTGCTGGCCAACCAGGACTATCAACTTCTCTCCTGGAATGTCTCAAACACCTAATGGAACTGAGCTTCAGTCTCTCTACGGAAAGATTATGAAACACCTGTTGCAGAAACTATAATTTTCTATGTTCACAAACAGAGACAAAGCTGATCTGAGAGCATGATGCGCTCTCTCTCTCTCTCTCTCTCTCTCTCTCTCACATACATACACACACACACACACACACACACACACACACACACACAGAACACACGCAGTCCTAATTTTTAGAAATTAACCCAGTTTTTAAGGAACCTACAGGGTAAAATATTGGCATTTGAATGACCCAAGAAAATACATATAATACATATAAATATAAAATACATATAATACATATAAATACATATAAAGTACATTTATCTGTATTTATACACATATATATATATGCACACATGCTAGTTATTAAATCATGCTAGTTATTTAACATTTTTAAGAAATCAATTGTTTCTCATTTCACTGAAAAAGTATTCACCAGAGTGGGAAATCCCTAATCAGGTCAAAAAGAATTTTTGGAAAAACATCCTGTTCATGAAATTTCACTTAATAAACTTCATTTACATTGTACAGCACTTTTAAGATTTTTTTGTATGTTTTTGGCTTCTTGCCTGTTATGTACAGCTGCCAATGCCATCTTTAGAAAAATTTTTTAAGTTTTTTACTTTGAGAGAGAGAGAGACAGCATGAGTAGGGGTGGGGCAGAAAGCGAGGGAGAGAGAGAGAATCTCAAGTAGACTCTGCACTGTCAGCACAGAGCCTGATTCGGGGCTTGAACTCACAAAGTTGCCAGATCATGACCTGAGCCGAAACTGAGTCGGACACTTAAGAGAATGAGCCACCCAGGCACCCCAAGCCAATGCCATCTTTTTTTTTTTTAATTTTTTTTTCAACGTTTATTTATTTTTGGGACAGAGAGAGACAGAGCATGAACGGGGGAGGGGCAGAGAAAGAGGGAGACACAGAATCAGAAACAGGCTCCAGGCTCTGAGCCATCAGCCCAGAGCCCGACGCGGGGCTCGAACTCACGGACCGCGAGATCGTGACCTGGCTGAAGTCGGACGCTTAACCGACTGCGCCACCCAGGTGCCCCAGCCAATGCCATCTTAAAAGGGAATGTTGAGTTATTTTCTGTGGGGGATAAGTTTAGGAATTCCCTGAGGTTGCACCAATGGGATAACAAGGCATAAAGAATTACAAAGCCACAGGATGAACACACCCAAGTTCGGGTAAACAAGATTAGATAAACAGAGCAAAGGCCCCCAGTATAGGACAAAGGTATAGGAATAGGAAGGCCTCAGGATGAAAGCATCCAAGATTAGGTAAACAAGATTAGGTACTCAGGGCAGAAGAACCCCCCAACTTAGTACAATAGCAGAAAGCTTTCATAGGGAAGGAAGGACAAAAACAGGAAAACAGGGCTTTAGACCTTAGCAGGGTAAAGTTGCCCAGAGCAGAGCTAATTAGCAAAAGAAAGATGTCTCATTGACCCTGAGGTAGCACAGTCTTTCTTGTCCCCTAGGCCAGTTTAGGTAAAAAGAGGTGGTGCCTCATGCCTGCTGTAAACAACCTTCTGCCCAGCACCATGATTCTGTTTTGTATTGACCCAACCCCCTAACACTACATATCTTCAAAACTCCCTTTCCCCCACACCCATGAGTTAATGTTCACGGTTTCATTGTCTCTTTGTGCACGTCCATCACACTTGTAAGCCTTCTGATCCTAATAAAAACAGAGCAAGGACCCTTATTCAGGGCTCTTGTCTCCTTCTGGACATTAGCCTCTCTTGCATTTCAATCCTGTGTCCACTCTCTTGCTGGACAAGAGAGAACTCCAGACCCAGAGTCTATGACAATTTTCTACCTATTGTTTCTAAACTCTTGCAGGAGGGTTTTAATTGTATTATCTCTGATTAGGCTGTATAAATCAAATACCTTACTTTGTACTGACAAGCTTTCTCTTCTGAAGCATACATAATATCATTGTTAATAATTACTAAAGACATTTATTCCACAAAATTTTTATTTGCTTTATATAGAATTGAAATTTAATTATTATCATAGACATAAAAAGTAATCCTTTCAAGATACAGATGTCTAAATAATTTACCAAAGCACTCTAATTTTAAGTTGCATTTATCAAGTGTATCTATATTTCTCTACTAATTCAGATGAGTACATATTTTACATCACTGCAAGTCTTGTGGTTTAAGGACTTTTGATAGACATTAATATTTTTATCACATTTTCCCCGAAGCAAGCTAATTAATGCTATTATTTTCAGTTAGAAATATAAAATGTATTTCCTGTTTTTGATGACTTTGAAACATAACTCTTGGGATATAATCTCTGTGTGAAAGGCATAAAATGAATTGTCTGCCAAACAGTATGCATTTTTCCTGTAATGAAAATTTCCTTGACAATATCATCCATCTTCTATTGCCTGATGGGCACATAGAAGTCAAGCTTTCTAACATTGTTAGACGTTATTTATCTTGAACTTGTGCCAGCTTCAAGTATCACAGAAACTGGGCAAGAGGCCACAAAATGCGCACACAAACACAAAATTTGTATCATTGTACCTCGGGAAGTAGGTAAATATGTTAGCCTTTTCTAAAACAAATACTTTTTTTATGAGGTATACTGAAAAGTAGACTGTAGCTTGAGTGCGATGCCAGTAAGAGAGATCCTAATTCCATTTAGCCATTATTTGTTATCTAATTTCAAAAGTACTGGCAGAAGGTCCTTATAATAGGAAGTCCATTTGAAGTGTGTGATTCATGTACTTCTAGATATTAGAGTAGGGAAAGTTGTGTGGTAATTTGTAAAACCAATCTAAATACCTATACATGTTTCCTTACTTGTGATGACCATGTGTGTTGATTTGAATCTTCCTATTTATGAAAATAGGTTAAATAAATACATGCCTCTGTAAGATTAATAACTGACTTTAGTGCACAGGTGCTATATAGGCATATCTTATTGCACTTCTTTAATTGTGCTTTGCAGTAGTGCATTTGTACAAATTGAAGATGTGTCTTGGCAACATTTTTTTTCCGACAGCATTTGCTTACTTTATGTTCATGTCACATTCTGAGGCTTGTAATATTTCAAACATTTTATTATTATTACATTTGTTATAGTGATCTGTGATCAGTGATCTTTGATGCTACTATTGTAATTGTTCTGGGGTGCCACTAACTGCATTTAAGTTTGTAAGATGCCAAACTTAATCCAGGAATGTGTGTGTTCCGACTATTCCATGGACCAGTCATTTCCCATCTCTCTCCCTGTCTCTGGGCCTCCCTATTCTCTGAGACACAAAATTAAAAGCTATAAATGATTAAACTCAGTGAGGAAGGCACATCCAAAGTCAGGATATGGCCAAAGCTAGGCCTCTTGGGCCAGACAATTCATCAAATTGTTAACTCTAAGGAAAAGTTCGTGAAAGAAATTTAAAGTGCTACTCCAGTTAACACATGAATGATAAGAAAAAAAAAAACAGTTGTCTTGCTCATATGGAAAAAGTTGTAGGTGTCTGGACATATAATCAAACAAACCACAACATTCCCCTAAGCCAAAGCCTAATCCAGAGCCTCAGTTCTATGAAGGCTAAGAGAGGTGAGAAAGCTGTATAAGAAAAGTTGGGACCTTCAAAGGTTGGGTTATGGGGCTCAGGAAAGATGTCATCTCCATAACATATAAGCATAAGGTGAAGGAGTAAGAGTGGATGTAGAAGCTTCAACAAGTTATCCATAAGATGTAGCTAAGACAAATCATGAAAGGAGGTAAACTAAACAATGAATTTTCAATGTAGACAAAATAGCCTTCTAATGGAAGAAGATGTCACCCAGGACTTTCATAGCTAGAAAGGAGAAGTCAAATATTAGATTCAAAGCTTCAAAGGACACGGTGACTCTCTTGTTAGGCCCTAATGAAGCCGTTTTACTATTCTGAAAATCCTAGGGCTCTAAAGAATCATGTTAAATCTATTCTGCCTGTGCTCTATAAATGAAAAAACAAACAAACAAAAAAAGCCTGGATGACAACACATCTGTTTACAACATAGTTTACTGAATACTTTAAGCACACTATTGAGACCAACTGCTAAAGAGAAAGAAAGAAGAAGGAAAGGAAAAGAAAGGAAAGGAAAAAGGAAAAAAAGAAAAGATAAGAGAATAAAAGAAAAGAGAAAAGAAAAGGAAAAGAAAAGAAAAGAAAGTAAAGAAAAGAAAACGAAAGAAAAGAATTCCTTTCAAAATATCAGAGTTCCCTGACAATATACTTGGTCACCCAAGACCTGTGATGAAGATGTACAATAAGATTAATGTTTTCATGCCTGCTAACACAACATCTATTCAGCAGCCCATGGATCAAGGAATAATTCTGACTTTCCATTATTATTATTTAAGAAACGGATTTGGCAATGCCACAGTGATTTCTCTGATGGATCTGGGCAAAGTAAATTGAAAACCTTTTGGAAAAGATTCACCATTCCAGATGCCGTTAAGAACTTCATGATTTATGGGAAGAGGTCAAAATGTCAACATGAACAGGAGTTTGGAGGAAGTTGATTCCAACCGTCATGGATGACTGTCAGGGGTTCAAGACACCAGGGGAGGAATGAACTACAGATGTGGTAGAAACAACAAGAGAACTAAATTAGAAGTGAAGCCTGAAGATGTGACCACATTTGCTGCCATTTCATGGTAAAACTTAAATGGGTGAGCGAATGCTTCTTATGGATGAGCAAAGTGGTTCCTTGAGATGGAAACTACTGGGAAGATGAGTTTGTTGTTGAAGTGAGAATGAAGATTCAGAAAATTATGTAAACTTAGTTGATAAAGCAACAGCTTTTAATTGAGAGGACCAGCTCCAATGTTGGAAAAAATTCTACTGTGGGTGATATGCTATCCAACAGCATCCCATGCTACACAGAAATCGTCCATGAAAGGAAAAGTCAATCAATGCAGCAAACTCCATTGTCCTTATTTTTTAAAAATTCCACAGCCACCCCAACCTTCAGCAACCACCACCCTGATCAGTCAGCAGCCATCAACTTTGAGTCAAGAACCTTAACCAGCAAAAAGATTGTAACTTGCTGAAAGCTCAAATGATAGTTAGCATTTTTAGCAGTATTTTTAAAATAAGGTATCCACATTGTGTTTTAAGACATAACGCTATTGCACACTTAATAGGCTACAGTATAATGTAACCATAACTTTTATATGCACTGGGAAACCAAAAGCCTCATTTGACTTGCTTAACTGAGATACTCATTTTACTGTGGTGGTTTGGAACTGAAGCCATAATATCTCTGAGGTATGCCCGTACATTTCTCTAAAGCTGTGTTCACTTTCACATTGGATTATTGTATTTATGATTTGATATCAGCGTTGAACCCCATGATGCCATAGATTTTTCCAGCACCTGCTAGAACAATTGATTTTGCTGCTGGAATTATGAAACTACCTATGGCGTGTATTTCATCCTCTTCTGTCCATAAACCAGATAGGAATGATCTGAACTTAACCACCTTAGTTCAGATTTTTCTGTGTAGTTTATGTTTGTGAGCTTTTTTACAATTCAGTTTTGAATTTATAAATTTGTATTCATTCTTAGAGTTACTGACTTACTATTCTACTTCACACGATGTCAGTAGTCTTAATTCACTAGCTGTCTTATTCATCTAAGTTTGTAGCCTAATTAATAAAAGCTAGAGGGAAGAAATGGTAGTATGAGTCTAGAATACAAATTTTAGAACAGCTTAAATTTTGAAACAGTTCATAGAGTATATTATGAAGTAGCAGATATGCATAGTTAAAATCCATTCTTATGAACCAATGTATTCTATAAACTGGGAGAAAATTTTAATGTGTGAAAAGTAATGACTGTGTCATTCAACAGAAATACATAATTAATATGTCAAGAATGCTGTTTATATTTGTGTTTTTGTAAAATTTAGAGACATATGGAAAGAAGAAGGAAATGTTTACTATCACAGAGGTGTATATAATGCTGGAGGGTGGTTTTAGACAAGAGAGAGGACTTGCATCATCTAGATATGCTACTGTCGGGTGTGTGGAAACACAACTAGTCATGTGGTCTTCCCCCTCAAACTCACTGGGCAATAGTCAGTTCACCATCGCTGAGAGCACTTACCCACTCTTAGAGGAGAAACTGTATGCTGCATTCAGAGTCCATCACATAGGAAGCTCCTGTAGGATAGAGACAATGGATTATTTGACATTTTATCTACAGTGTCTAGTACAAAGCCCAGGACACAAGAGATACTCTATGTAGATATTCACATTCACTGTATGTATATATATGTATGTATGCATATGTATGTATATACTCTATATAGATATTCAATATAGAAATTCACATTTGAGTCTGTGCCCAAATCAGCAGCAGAATCTCAGAACTGTCATTTAGCCACTCATTTCAATGCTCTGATTCCCTATCCTTGCTAGTCAAAGCGTGGTCTGTGGGTCTGAATTTCAATGGGATACCCATGTGAATCATGGGAACATGAAAGTTGAAGTAGTGCCTTACCTCACGTATGACAGGCTCTCTACTACACACAATCACAAACAATGGTTGCATGTCGAGCATTTAGGTATATTGGCTCTGCAGTCAGATAATTGGGACTTGCCTCTACTTTTTTTTACTAAGCATAGAATTTTGGGGCAAGTTATTAAATTTTGCTATATCTTGGTTTTCTCACATCTACACTAGAGGCAAGGGGTAATAATAACCTCTTCCATACTTAATTTCCATTAAGTATTAAATGAAGTAGTACTTACGACACTATTGCCATATGCTATGTACAGAATAAGCATTATCAACTTCTTTAACGTGAATCAGAGACCCACAAATGTGTACACAAAGATTTTTCTATGTTCCACAATTAATGTCAATTGAAAATCATGGAACCCTCTCATCTCTAGCTGTCAATTAATATGATCTACAAGAATTATGTGTATGTAAGTGTATTATTTGTTGGTAGGGAAGATCTCTCTCTCTCTCTCTCCCTCTCTCTCTCTCTCTGTCTCTCTCTCTCCCTCCCTCCCTCCCTCTCATCTATCTCTTTCTTTGCTTTCATTCTCCCTACCCATTTTGTCACTGGACAAACCTGAGGTGGGGGGGGGGGTCTCTTCATCCAGATTACTTATTGATTTCTTCTTTAAACAGCCCCAAATCAGTATCCTGGAGGTAAGGGCCACCCTCACAGCAATAACTGCATGACTGAAGTACCCTGGACTTAGGTTTGAATGAATCCCTCCACTGTGCACAGGGGTACAACAGATCAGTGGGTGTTTTTCTCTATAACTCTCAGAATTAGGCCACAACAGAATGGGGCCACAGCCCAGAGGCCCATAGATTGACACCATTCTCTGCTGCAGCCCCATCTTCTGCCGGGAGGACTTTCCTCTTTTCTTTTTACTGTCTTGGGTATCTCGCCTCATTGCCCTCATAGTTCTCTGTTTTTGTCTTCATCTGATCATTCATTCTGGGTGGTTATGGAGAAAAGGGAACTCAGTGGTTTCCTACTTCCTCTGGGGAATGCTAGTCAATTTTCCTGGGATCAGTGTCTCACAACCACTTAGGTCATTTTATCTATGGCCCAGGTGTGGGTATTCAAGACCTAGAGTGGGAAGATTAGTCCTTGGGCATGGTATTAAGCAGCAACACTAAATAAAGCCCAGGCACATTGGTTAAGTATCTTGCAAGGGGGAGAGAAGAGGAGTACCAAATACTCCTCCTTGCCCCCTTTATTTCTCATAGTGCTGGGGCCACTGGCCACCATGATGTGCAACTCAATACCATTGGGGTTTAGGAGAGCACACAACAGCAGCACGGCAAGCAGCAGCACAAGAGAAGGGCTAGGTCCCTACCCTTGTCACTACCCCTGCCTTTACTCTGATGACACAATGGGAAATCATTCTTAATTTTTCTCTTGATGACCTGAAACTCAGCCTTTCTGCAAAACCTTAAGTCAACAAGCTACCTTCCTGAATGATGGCTGGGTGATTGCCCCAAATGAAGATCTCCATTCACATGCTAGGCACAGTATCCTGGAATATTTATCTTTGAGAGCTCTAGCCTGCTCAAGTGCAAACAGGACTCAAGAGCCCACCGGTTAAGACACAATGTTGTCATTGCCCCCAGTTCTTATTGACAGATCAGGTTCTCATCATACTCTGTATGAGCTTGTCAGGCCCCTGCCTCAGATTTGGTGGCAGGAGTCCCAGAGACCACCTGGCAGACACAGGCCTTACCCAGCATCATCTCATGCCATGATACAGTCAAATTACAATAGTTCTCACATTGCGGGGAAGAATGATGCTATAGAATGGAAGATGGCAGCACTGAGAAGGACAACAGAATACTGCACAAGCGAAAGCACGAGCCAGCCAGCAATTGGTTCTGTCCCAGGAAGCCTTCCCCAGTTAGGGGAAGTTAGGAACCAGTTAGTTAGCTAAGGCGCATCAGGTAAAGCTGTCTGGGTGCCCTCTGTCATGACTGGACCATGCTGCTCATGACCCCAGTTGTTTTGTTCAACTCTTCACTCCCTTGGTGAAGTACAAAGTCTTGCCCTGGGGTTCTAGAGATGGGTGAACACATGTCACTTAAAGCTGGAGAGATTAAACAGACAACAGTTTATTAGTCACATATACACACAGACCAGGGAGCAGGCCATTACATTACATGCAGGGCCACACTGGAATATCACTTAAGAATAGAATGAATGAACCAGCAGGGGCTGTGGGATGTCCTACAGTAGTAACAAGATGCCAACGTTCCCCACAAGAATATGTTTATTTGAAAATTCCTCACATTGGCAAGGAGCTGAAAATCAACAGGGTGACAACTAGGTAGGGTGTAGCTGGTCCAGCTGATTCAGGGAAAGTAGCCAGGTGATGAGCCTTTCCCATCTAACATTGGGCATCCAGAGCTGACAAGGGCAGAAGAACTCACAATGAAGTCTTTGGGACCTTATGGGACTCAAAGATATCAAGGTAGTACTTAAATTTTTAGGACGTACAATACATCCCCTCAGTGGATTTCTAAAAGAATTTTAGAGCTAAGAATGTTAGCAATTGCTACTAGAAATAGAATTTATGGCAAGATTCTAGATGAGAATCCAAGAAAAGGAAACATTCTTATCCTCTCATTTTACTCCACTTCTAAGAAATGTTGAAGAGGAAGAGAAGCCCCATTTGGTCTCTATGATTGGCATTTCTATAAATATAGGGACAGGCATCATGTGCTTGTAATACAGGGTATACTTCCTAACAAGTACTCTAACACAGTCTTCTAGATGGCTGGGACTGACATCAGTCTTAGAAAATTAGGCACCTATTTTTATTTATAATACATAAATTTACAATTACACAAAATTATTCTTTTTTATGTAGGTATTAAAAACTGGGTTCATCTTAGTGACTCTTAGGTGGCAAGACAAATATGAAGGAAGCGGAAGAGGAAAGAGGAAGAAAAAAGAATAGAGAAATGCTTTTAAATTATGCATATGAAAATGTTTACCTTTAAAATGCTATTTCTATCAGCAGTGTTTTGCATTTTGACCAAAGAACTTGGCAATTATAATTTCTGCATAAGGAATATATTAAGGTTCTAATACTGTATTATATTTAGATTTTTCTAAAGAAGAATCAATGAAGCTGCCTGGGAGGAACACTCGTAAAACAAGTGTGGCGCTATTGCAATATTTTCACAGTTTGAAGGTCAAGCGAAGGCCAATACTATGGGTGGGTCGAAATCTTCATTCACAGTGCATCTCAATGGCAGCATTGTCATAATTTGGCTTCACATTTATCTATGATTGAGGACTGTCCCACATACTGTAGGATTTTTAGTGTCCTTAGTTTCAGGTGTCCAATATCAGTGGCATCCTGCAGCCATGGTGGTACCCAAACAATTCTCCCTCCCTACACACACACACACACACACACACACACACCCATTTCTAAATAAATGAAGGACAGACAGTAGTATAATGTTTGAAAGACACTGTCTGGAGCCACTGCTTTGCCCAAGTTCCTTTTGGGTGTTTTAGTTTACATTCCTCCTAACTTCTGGCAGGTCATAGACTAATAAGCCTAGTTTATAGTCCTACTGTATATTCACATATCTTCTATGTTTCCATATTTCAATGAGAAGGCAAAGGATTTCAAATCGGTTATCTCAAGCAAGAATGACATTAAGCAAGAAACCAAAAAACTTAAAAGAAGTTTTCTAATTCTAATGTTTACTGAACACAAGTGGTAACAACTTTCTAAGGCAAGACACAGATTTAATCACCGTTTATTATTTCACTGTCACAACAAATAACATCTTCAAGTGATACGCCTAGCTTTTAGTATAGAAGATATCTTAGACCATTTGAAAACAATATTTGACCTCTTCTATATCAGATCCTTTTCAGAACTGAAAGGTGTTTTATTAATGGCTCTATTATTCTTTATTTTCCATAGAAGCCTCAGACCACATTTAAAGTAAGTGCTAAAATGTTCTTAAGAAAAGCTGGATCCCGAGGTTTGGTGTGTGAATGTAGGACCTAAATAAATGATGTGTTAACTGAATACTTTCATTATCACATTGTACTTGTCGTTTCATTCAGCAAAGACTCCCTCACCTCTGGACATTCCATTTTGGTGATTTTAGAAGAAAATTACTGTTTTTGTGGTGTTTTATGTTTCTTCACACCCCTGAGGTTATTACTTTACAAACTGAGTATAAATAGAATCATAGATTTGCAATACCATTAATATTCATTTTCTATATTGCCACCATTTATCAGATGAGAAAGCTCTGTTACTGCAATTGTGAGACAACACTGAGATGTGGATGATTACCAAAAAAATAAAGGGACTTGGTCCTTACTAATGGAGTCTTTAATGAGGTCAGAGTTACTGATACTGAATAAAAGTTTAAATTTTAATTGTGCCTAATACATTGTGACTGAGTTTGCTATCCCTAAACGGATCAATTCTATTCATTTCAACTTCTGCCCATTAAGTAGAAAACTCAGAACACTATCACATTTTTTTGTGCATTTATGATAACACGATGAGACCATATTTGGCTGGGATTTGCATCTTGCAATCTTCTATTAGCCCCTAAAAGTGCCCCAGATATTCAATATAAATACATCAGTGAGACATCTTAGGATAATTTACCTGATATGTAAGTAGAACTTTATGGTGTCACGGTGAAGCATGCTGAGGTTTGTACTACTTAGTACATTCCAAATGCTCAACAGCCACATGGGGCTATTGGCTACCTTATTGGACAGTGTGACTCTAGATTTTACTACTATAAAGATGAGGAAAAGGAAACCAAAGAATAAAAATCAAAGGGAAGGAGAGAGAAATAAAACCAATAGAGCCAAATCTATTTCCAACATCTACATCATTGAAAAGTAGTTCAGTTTCCTTCATAGACTAATAAACCTGATGGATTCAAATCAGCTTTTCTCAGGGATTTAGGAGATAGTGAGTGGAAACAGGTGCAGGAAGGGAGAAGAGATTTGAGCTGCCCTAAAAGGCAACACATTATACTGAATACATTGGATAAGAATAAGACAAACTAACAACCCTCCAAGAGATCACAATCAAAACTGTTTTAGTTGATTTACAAGATAATAAGAAACTCAAACTTTAGAAACAAGAATGAAAACTCCATTTCAAAGTTCAAGAATAAATGACAGTTTAATACCTACAGATTTTAGGCAAATTATAGAGCTCAAATACCCAAATGTGTCATGAAAAAAACACAGGCAAAAATTTTCAAATTCAAATGCATGTTAAACAAAAATTAGTTTAGAAGAAAAACTTTACCTAGTGGAATCCTACTCCCATCTTTTAAATATTCAGAATACAATTCCCAGATTCTATTCTGTCTTGTTTCCGTGAAATGCAATGCCTGTTATACCTTAGCAGTACAGAAATTGAGAAGACTTTGCAGATTTATCTCTGTAGTTTTCACCAAATAACAATAAATCTATATTCTCTGAAGGAAGTACAATTGAAGACAATGCCAATTTTTTTTTAAGAATTTTACCAGAGCACATA
This sequence comes from Prionailurus viverrinus, assembly GCF_022837055.1. NCBI lineage: Eukaryota > Metazoa > Chordata > Mammalia > Carnivora > Felidae > Prionailurus > Prionailurus viverrinus. Next base: position 19,831,921 of record NC_062564.1, read on the forward strand.
AAAGCCCATGAAAAGTTCCTGTCTACTATTTAAAATGTTTTTCTACTACTGATTAAAAAGTTATAAATAAAAAATGCCAAGATACTGAACAGAGAATAGAGATCTGGCTTACAGAGTTCAGACACAAATGACAACAGAATTCCCAAATGACCGATTAAAAGAGATAGCATTGATTAAACCCTTAGAAATAACTGAGTATGTCCAGGTTCCTAAGTGACTTATCATTGGATGAGCATCAAAAAATGAAAAGTGACATTTTCCCCTAAAGGGAAAATATATACCTCTAAATATAGAACATGCATTCAAATAACTACTGTAAAACATTTACCAAGCTACTTTATATAAGTCATAAAATAATTTAGCAGTTATACTTGGAACTTCCTATAACAAGATCATGACACTAGTGAAGTTTTTCAATATCTCCAAACCTCTTCCTAAAAAAACAAAAATAAAAAATTGGACTTAAAGCACACACAAAAAAAACACAAAACAGCACAAATGAGCCCTTTGACCAACATAAATGACAGAAAATAACCCAAAGTCCTAAGGTGCTCATGGCTGTGGTTGACTTAGCACCCACATCAGGACCTGGGCAAGATCAGATATTTTATAGCAACAGAAGAGGCAGTTAAAGGACACGACCGACTTACCCAGAAGCCTGAGAAGGAAAAAAAATGTCAATGAGTATTCATCCTAAAAAGAGAGGACCCCTATCTAAGTCTGAGAATACCACCCGATGAGGAACATTCCCTATTTTTTCAATAAGTGCAAAAAATTATACACAACCCCCATATAACTAATAGAATGGCTGAAATCCAGAACAATGACAACACCAAATGCAAGAAACAGCTCTCATTTATTGTCGATAGGAATGCAAAGTGGCACAGTTACTTTGGAAGACACTTTGGTAGTTTCTCATAAAGTTAAACATACTCTTACCAAGCAATTATGCTGTTTTGAATTACCAAAACAAGGTAAAAACTTATGTCCACACCAAAATTTACACACATATATACGAACAAGCTTTATTCATTACTCCCCAAATTTGGAAGCAATCAAGAAGTCCTCCACTAGGTGAATGGATAAACTGTGATACATCCAGATAATGGAATAATATTCAACCCCCCCAAAAATGAGCAATCAAGTCATCAAGTCATGAAAAACATGGATAAAACTTAAATACTGGTAAGTGATAGAAGCCAAGCTGACAATAGCTACACATTTTGTGAATGTAATTATGTGACATTTTAGAAAAGGCACAACTATGGACACACCAAAAAGATAAGCAGTTTCCAAGGGTTGAGGCAGAGAGGTAAGGGATGGGTAGGTGGAGCACAAAGGAGTTTGAAGGCAGTGAAACTACTCTGTATGATACCAGAATGATGGAACATGTCATTATATATGCACAACCCCAAAGGGAACCCTAAAGTAAACTATGGTCTTTGGGTGATAGTGATAACATGGTCTCTGGGTCAATGTATGCTCATCAGTTGTGACAAGTGTACCACTCTGGTGGGAGTTATCAGTTATGGAGGAGGCTAAAACAATGAGTGAGGGCAGGAGGCCATCTGCAACTTCCTCTCAATTTTGTTATGAACCTATGATCACTCAAAAAGAATAAAACCTATTAAAACCAAACTACACACAGACTTGTGAGGATCATGCTGTAGAGGGTCAATGAGAAATTCAGAGAGATGCGTGGGTGCCTCAGTCAGTTAAGTGGCAGACTCTTGATTTCGGCTCAGGTCACGATCTCATGGTTCTTGGGTTCGAGTCCCACTATCAGTGCAGAGATTCTCTATCTCCATTTCTCCCTTTCTCCCTTTCTCCCTTTCTCCCTTTCTCCCTTTCTCTCTCTCTCTCTCTCTCTCTCTCTCTCTCTCTCTCTCTCTCTCTCCCCCTCTCTCTCCCTCTCAAAAAAAATAATAATTCAGAAGTAAATATTACCTTGAGAAGGACACAACCTAACAAGGGTAAACTACTGGGAATAAAAACCCAATGGTGTGGGCACAGCACTAGAGATAACAAAGCAAAAATGTTTAGAGAATGAACACGGGAAAGAACTTGGGGAAAACAAATACTAGAAAGTTCAGAAATAACAAAATAGCACATCTACACCTAAGGGCACTGCCTTGAAAGACAAGGCTCAGAGAGGTCTATAGTAGATAGGACATTTTGTCCTAAAGCTGTTTTAGCTCAGAGAGATACATCAGGGCTGTAGAAGAAAAATTGATTTCAATCATTCATGTTCACATTTTAAAAGTGAAGAAAGTTACCCTATTGCATCTCCCTCTCGTGTCCATAGGACCTGGAAAGTCCAATTCATTATGCAGTGGTGCATGTATAGGGGGCAGGGATATTATCTAATAACATATAAATTTATGACCAGAAAAAACAGAAGAAAATGAACTAATTTCTGATAGAAAACAGCAACACACCAGCTCTCATTCATTGTGGGAATGAAACAACAAAGAAGATGAATAATTACAATACCGCAAAATGAGCTAAAGTAAATTAAGGAAATGATACAAGTTTGGAAATAACTGGATAATCAAAAATAAATAAGCTCAGAAAGGAAATGGTTAGACAAAGAAAGATACAAAATGAGAACTGATGGATCATATGAAATAATTAAGACAGAACCAAATTTATAATGACTTAATTTTAAAAAGCTGAAGGCTGAATAACATCATGGAAAATTCAGGAATGAAATTAGAAGTATAAAAGGATAAAAATTTAAAAAATGAATATATTTGGAGTGTTAAACAGCCAAAGAAATGGGACAGAAACAAAATATGAAAAACTATCCTGAAAATTCTTAAATCTACATGTAGTCATACCAAGTAGCTGGAAAATTTGACCAGAATACTAATCATGATATATAACCTAATATAACACTTGGATTTTAAAGTTAAGGAGAAAAAAATGCTTTTGTCATCCACTCACCTCCCTCAAAAAAATTTATATTATTTATAAAGGAGAGAAAATCAAATTGGCATCAGATTTCTGAGAACCATATTAAATGCTACAAAAACAATGGAGCAACGTTTATAATATTCTCAATGAAAGGGAAGATGAACTGAGATTTTTTATATCTAGTTGAATTATCCTTGGGTTTTTGTCAATGAGAAGAATGTTAAGAATATATAACAATTCAGGAAATAATACTGTATTCACCAGCCCATTCTGAAGAATCTATTTTAAACCATGAAATGAGTAGAGATTTTCAAGTACAAATGCCTGCGGTAAACATCGAATATACTTAATTATAGAACTCATACTTTAAAAAAAGGTAGATAAGGGGCGCCTGGGTGGCTCAGTCAGTTAAGTGTCTGACTTCAGCTCAGATCACGATCTCATGGTTTGTGGGTTTGAGCCCACATCGGGCTCTGTGCTGATGGCTCAGAGCCTGGAGCCTGCTTCAGATTCTGTGTCTCCCTCTCTTTCTGCTCCTCTCTGCTCGTGCTCTGTCTCTGTCTCTCAAAAATAAATAAACATTGAAAAAAATTAAAAAAAAAATAAGGTAGATAAGAGCAAAAAAAATAGTGGGCTTCTACAACTCAACAACAAAAGACAAACATCCCAATGAAAAAAATGGGTAAAGGACTTAGACATTTCTAAAAGGATACACAAGTAGCCAATGGGAACATTAAAAGATGCTCAACAGTATCCTCACATCATCAGTCATTAGGGAAATGCAAATCAAAACCACAAATAGATATCCCTTCAGGACTTCACAACTACTAGGATGGCTCTACTCAAGATAAACACACAAAAGCAATAGCAACTCCCAGAAACAGAAAATAACAAGCATTGGGGAGGATGTAGTGAAATCAGAACCTTGTAAATTTTTGTGGGAATGTAAAATGGTACAGCGACTATGAAAAACAATTTGATGATTCCTCAAAAAAGCAGCACATGAGATTACTATATGACCCAGCTGTTCCACTCTTAGGGATATACCCAAAGGATTGAAAAAAATGGACATAAACAGATACTTGTACACCACTGTTTGTTGCAATATTACTCACAATAGCCAAAAAGGTGAAAAAAGCCTAAGTGTTCATCAATGGATGGATAGAATTTTCAAATGCAGTATACACATACAACAGAAAATTATTAAGCCACAAAAAGGAATAAAGTTCTGCCATGTGCTACAATATGGATGAACCTTGAAAACATGCTAAGTTAAATCAACCAAGCACAAAGGAAAAACGTTGGTATGATTTCACTTTCAGGCAATCCTTGTAACAGAAAAATTTATAGAAACAGAAAGATTAAAGTTGGAGAGGGGTCAGGGAGAGGGAGAAATGAAGAGCTACTGTTTAATCGTTATAGCGTTTCTGCCTGGGATGATGGAAAAGTTTTAGAAATAGTTGTGATGGCTGCACAATGTTGTGAATGGACTTAATGTCAATGAATTATACGTTTACAAATGGTTAAAATGATCCATTTTTAAATATATATATTTATGGCAATAAAGTTTTGTAAATAGTGGGTATTATAAACTCTGTTAATGTAGAAATAATAAAGTTATTAAAATACAGAATGAGAAGTAGTAGAACTAAAATAAGGTTATGGATTGCAGGGTAGGTGTTAGCTGGCCGGAAAGGATCACCTGTTGCATCTGGCGAATCAAGTCATAGGAGCATAAATAAATTTAATGGACCAAAAATGTCTAGGCCTGCTGCTCAGCTCTTGTCTTGCTTATCACTAGAATCCCAGGTGTGGGCTGCCTTTCCCTTTATCTGCCTTCTTTGTCTCCTTTGGCTGTTATGAGCATTTTCTTGGCTGTCATTCTTAAAAATGGATTCATTACAAGAATGAGTTATTTTCGAACATCTAAAAATACCTTTTTCCTGTCATATTGGATTAATAGTTTTTTTTTATTTTCAAATTTCTGGGCTTCAAAGAATTTTCACTTGGGGCGCCTGGGTGGCTCAGCAGCCTACTCTTGGTTTCGGCTCAGGTCATGATCTCAAGGTTTCCTGAGCAGGGCATCAGTCTCTGAGCCGAGAGTGCCAGGTCTGTTTGGGATTCTCAGTCTCCCTCGCTTTCTGCCCTTCCCCCACTGGCACTGTCTCTGTCACAAAATAAATAAATTAAAAAACAAACAGAATTTTCATTCAAACTTTGGATTTGCTCTACTTCAAGCTAGCATGTGTTTTTGCCAATAAGAAGTCTGATGCCAGCCAAATGTGTATGTATTTGTAAGTGGCCTGTTTTGTCATTTTTTGTTTTGCTTTGTTTGGTTTCCCTCTCCTGTCAGGATGCCTTGAGAATCTTCTATTTACAATGGGTACATGGTTTGCATTTTTTTCCCTCCTTCTCCCTTTTCATTTTGAAGCCTCAGTTGTCTCTGAACTCTGAGAAAATAGTGTTTTCTTCTTTTTCTTTCTCTTTTCTTCCAGTATTTCCTTCCCTTCATTTTCTTTTTTTTTCCCTGAAATTTCTATGAATTAAATGTTGAATCTTTTGGATTGTTCCTCTTTTTTTTTCTTTTCTTCCCCCCACTTCCCTTTATTTTTTTATACACAACTTTGCAACTCTTTTATTAACTTTTTGGAAATTACATTTTTAATTACCAAGAGCTCTTTCCAGCCCTCTATGGCTTTAATTTTTGTATGTAAAACAATATTTTTTATAAGTATAAAATCTTCTTAAATTTTTCTGAGGTTACTTAACGGAAGTGTTTTCAGCTTTGTTGAGGTTGTGTTCTCTGACTTATTCTTGGTTATGTGGATATGGGTTATCAATTAGTAAGTGTTAATTTACAGCAATCAGGTAGAGACCTGGGTATTGTATTACCCTCTCCCCCACACCACTAAAATGGTGATATTCTACTCTGAGAAATAAAACTGAAGAGCTTTATTAAAAGTTTACTAAAAGCATTACTATCTGAACTTCACCTCTAAATGTTCAGATGCATGTGGCTTAAGTACTCAAAAGAAGACTAATTTTTAAGATAATATTCAAGGTGATTCTTACAATAAGCCAGATTTGGTAATTTGATTCCAAGCTCCTAGATTCAGGTAAAGTGAAGGAATCTAAACACTGGGCCACTACTGCTCAGACTGCATTCCAGAATTACTAAAGCACACTTTCTATTGCTTGTGCTTGTATATCTAACCTTTAATAAGTTCCTTAAGAAAATCTTAAGCACACAGATATCTAAGGACTACTAGTCTAATACAATTCAAAGTTTATCCCAACCTCAAGTTTACACCATCTTACCCTAAAGAACACACAGAACATAAGTCAAGGCCAACCAGCCTGGGCCATGCTGCTTGAGAGGTGCTTTCAGAGTGAGCAGGAAAGACAATGAAGATTATTTGCTTGTTTATCATGTCCTATGGACTCATTTCATAGGATTCTGATTTTAGATAATGGCTATTTGCTTCTTCTTTCAAGTCCATGCTATTTTGGAACTCCCTTCTCATCTGTTGATATGATAAGAGAAATGTGAGTTCTTACTCTACTCTCATTCAACACTGAGAAGCCAAGTAAATTCCATGGTCAGGTGAACAGGAAAGGAAGAATATTCAGTCTAGCTTCTAGTTTACACACACACACACACACACACACACACACACACACACACACACAGGAATTCTGTGGCTCAACAGAATGCAGCAAAACTCATCAGAGCTATAGATCTCTAAAGCAATTGGTTTTCACAGTAATAAGTTTAATAAAAAGCATGCATTTACTTCTCTACATAAAATGTCACTGCCCACCCCCATCCGTCTGTAATCTCTCATGCTGATCCATTCTTCTTCATAGCACATATTACCACTTTAAAGAGTATATAATCATTTATTTTTATTGTCTTCTCCCTAAGTAGAGTTTAAATTCTATTCAAAATGGACATTTGTTTCCTCTCTACCATATCCCTAACGTGATAGGTTAGGGATATAAATAAATATATACTGAGTAACTTAATTTATCTTCGTATCTTTTATTATGTCTCCTGGCATCCTAACCGGAGATAATACGTAGGTTTAAGAATGGCTACCGATTGTGCCCCCAAAACTTGACTTTGGAACAAGATACAGAAGTCCTGATTCTAGCAATAAGCATTGTAACCAACAATATTAACACTAAAATAAAAGTCAAAGGTGAAAAATTCAATTCAATAAAAGTTTCTTTGAAAAAATTTTTCAGCTTCTGGGGTACCCAACAAGAGACAATTCAACAAGCTTGTTGACTTAAGAAACCAAAGGGTACACATAAAAGCTTTTAAGTCTTTTGGGAGGATTATATATGTGTATACCAAATCTAGAACCAGTATGTCTGTGAAGAATATCAAAAGTGATTTTATTTCCATTTCTTTATGTCTGAATTATTGGGCTTCATTTTGGTAGTCATTTGGAATAATGGATATTTAGTATGAAGTAATTCATTACAGAAGCACTGTGGTAGTCTAATGAGATACTTTTGAAAAAAAAAGTGCTCGACAGTTCAACTTCATTACTGCTGACACTAGCAGCTTAGATTAGTATGTACTCTCACACCGAAAATGGTATTTGAAGCCAGGTGTACAACTTAAAAACCAGAGATCATAGGTTGTTCCCCCCTGAAAAAGGGGGAGGGATTGAATTATTGGTTTATTCCTTTGTAGATCAATACAAGTAGAATTTCTAATTTACAGAGGTTTAATATGCAACGAGGTACATGCATGTAGCTTGAATTTCTGCAGTTGTGGTCAGCCATGTCTAAACTTTACGGGCTACTTGACACAGTCCCTTCCTGTGGTTCCTCATTTAACCTCCTACTGGCATCTGTTTCTCTTCTCTAATTCCAGAAAATTAAAATCCCTCTCTAGCAATACTAGTGTGTTCTGTATCTTAGGTAGGTCAAGGTCTATCCTCACTCTCAGTGTCCCTGGCCAGGAGAAAAAGACTCTTTATTGAGAAACTGAGATACAGCCACTGATTCTGAGACTTGGCCTCTGAGGAGAAAATATTTGCAACAGGGTATGTGAGGTAAATATTAGAGGATATACTGTACGAAGGCACAGGCCCTGTAGCAGCAATTTATTGAACGCATACAGACAAAACGTACAAGCCAATTCACTGAGAGTAAGAGCCAGAGACCTAGCATTGTCCTTCCTACTCCCCCAACACAACTGCCTCTCTGCCTTAACCCCCATCCTGTCAGGCACTCTCCTCACTGACCCTCCACTCCAGACACCACGTCAAACACACTGAGGTCCCATCTTAGAGTCTTTGCCCTTATGCTTTGTAGAATGCTTTTCCCCTTGTTTCTATGCACGACTAATTTCCTCACCAATTTTAAGACTTTGCTTAAACATCACCTGCTCTTGAGACCCAGCTTGACCACCCTATTTAATATTGCCCCTGTTCACCTCTATCCTGGATCCTGTTATAGTTTTTCCATAACACTTATCACCTTCTAACATATTATATAATAAATTTATTTATTCTTATTATTGCTTTATGAACTGAATGGTTGTACCTCCCCAAAACTTACAGTTTAAATCCTAACCCCCAAAGTGATGGTATTAAAAAGCAATTTGCTCATGAAAATAAAGTCCTCATGAATGAGATCGGGGCCCTTATGAGAAAAGACAGGGGAAACTTATTCCATCTCTGCTCTCCACCACATGAGGATATGAGAGACGAGGAGGACCACCTGCAAACTAGGAAGTAGGTCCTCATGAGAACCTGACCATGCTGGTGCCCTGATATCTGACTTCTAGACTCCAGAGCTGTGAGAAATTTAAGTTACTGATAAGGTCCTCAGTTTATGGTATTTTTTTAATCCTAGCCTGAGATAATTAAAACTAGTGCATATTGTTGTTTTCCCACAAAAGATTGTAAGTTACATTAGGCCATTTTAGGGATTTTTGTTGTAATGGAATCAAGAAAACCTTTTATTATTCTTAACATGTTTCACAAATCTCAGGTCGGTTTACACCTTTTGATTTGCAGACACTCTTACAAAATCTAACCATTATTTTACGTAAGTCTTTACGTTTTTGGGTTACATTCATATATGTGTGTGTGTGTGTGTGTGTGTGTACACACACACACACATATATATATATATACATACATATATATATACACATACACACACACACACACACACACACACACATATATATATATGTAAATTAAAGTCTAATTTAATAGGAAGGTCTCCATGCAAGCATTCTTGTTTCTTTATAAGCTTTTTTTCCCTCTCTCTTTCTCTTTCTCTCTTTTTTTCCCCTACTAGAATTATCTTCAACTGAACTGTCAGCGTTATGCATTTACATAGCTTCTCATTACCCTTTAGCTGACTGATGGAGGAGCCTTATCTTTTGAAGACAACTTTCTAAGTTATATGTCCAAACATACCCTACCTCAGACAAATTCCAAGGACTGTCAACATATTTATCATTTATTTTTTTTTTTTTTTTTTTTTAATTTTTTTTTTTTTTTCAACGTTTATTTATTTTTGGGACAGAGAGAGACAGAGTATGAACGGGGGAGGGGCAGAGAGAGAGGGAGACACAGAATTGGAAACAGGCTCCAGGCTCTGAGCCATCAGCCCAGAGCCCGACGCGGGGCTCGAACTCCCGGACCGCGAGATCGTGACCTGGCTGAAGTCGGACGCTTAACCGACTGCGCCACCCAGGCGCCCCTATCATTTATATTTTAACAGGAAGCTCTCATTAGCATAAGTTAAGCGTGGATGAGAAGTGTCCCCAATTATTTACACTAACCAAGGAATGAACTGTCAAAAGGAAGGCAAACATTCCTCCTGTGTTCAGTTTTAGCAGAATAAGACTTCCAGGAAATAGCTTAATGTGTGAGGTCAATCATCAGCATAATATTTTTTTTGTTTTTGAGCTATATTAGAAAAACACGAAGCTTCTCCTCCATCTAGCAATTTCTCCTGGGCAATTTCTACTATTATCTCAACTACTTGGGTTTGTCTCATCATGGCTCCTCAATCATGACCAGTCCATTATGGTTCTACATGTATTTGTGTCTGCCACCCTGTGTTCCTTTCAGATCAGATTCTTTTGAAAAATGATTACATCCTCCTGCTGACAGGTCATCATCATGATTTTCATCTCAACATGTACTAGTATCACATAATATATCATGATCATTTTCCTTTCTTAAATTTTAACGCTTCCTCATCTGTTCTGAGACCATATTCTTTGCAGTGTTCTTCTGAAAACTACCGGGCACTCACCTGCCAATCGTCCTCTTTTCTGAAAAGCAGCTTCTAAAAAGAATTCTTCAGAAAAGAATATATCTCCATCTGTAGCTATACATCATTTTATAGTAAAGCAGAATTCATGTCCACAAAGCCAAATTGTATTATTTGACATTGGCTATGTAGATAATTGCTTGATCCCAGTCTCTTCTTTGTATTTTACTAGCTTAAACTTTAACTTGGAAAGAGATTCAAATACCACTTATTTACCTAAATTCTCTAGTTCTCATTTTAAGACATCAAGGATGTAGACAAAAATAGTTAAAGGAGATAAGCCAGCACCATGAAAACACGTTCATAAACAGAAAGAAGTATAATTTTTAATAATTGCTCAAAAACTATTCTAATATAATGAAATACAAATGCAATAGGTGTGCAAATGGAAGTATTTATATTCTGAAAAATCTTTTAGAGATTTGCCTTTTACTTAGACTAAATCATGATGAAACTATCAGACATGGGAGGAAACTAATTCTGGGTGGTAAGATATAATGCCAATATTTCTCCAATTTTGCTTCAGAGAATAATGAAGCAAAGATCATCATTCATAAAAGCAGTCTATTAAAGACATGTTTAAATGTCTCAGTTGTTAAAGAGTAACTGATGAAATGACAGGCCTTTAAGTTTCTATCTACTTGTGCTCCCTTGATCTTTCAAATTTCAAATCTAGTATCTCAAACACATGGCTTATTTCATTTTATTCAGAATTCAGCAAGCTATAACAACACTAAACATTTTGTTCTGCTTCATTGAATTGAATATACTAGTTTAATTAGTTTGTTAATAAATTTTACAGACTCATAATTTCTGGAAAGAATCAAAGACATTTGTCTACTCCACCAAAATGTATGGCTTTCCCTAAACACACTGCATTTTGACATTGATATATGGTGGGAATGAGGGGAAAAGACTCATGAGTGACCTTGAAAGGCTTCTCAAGATAGCTTACACTATTGAATTTCTGAGCAAGTTAGACACTAGCATGCTTCAAGAGTTCCTCGATGTTTTCCTGGTGACAGATATACCTCTGGTTGCTTGCTACATACTGTGAGATATGAAAGTGCACAGGGACTGGAATCCTTTGCTACCAAACATATTGGAAAACCACAGACATGATTACACTTGGTGGTTTTATGTGTTTTATCAGCCAGTGACATCATGACAGATGAGAACGTTCTGCCAAGAAAAGTCAAAATTTCCTAACATTAAGGATTTCGCAGACAAATCACATGTACTAAATGTCATTTAATATATACAATGCTTTGAATATAATCCAGACCCAAGACAGGAAAAAAAATTCTTAATCACCGAGCTTGTTATAGCAAGACATTTGATTCAGAGCAAAACACTCAGTCAAGATTTGCAAACTATTAAAAGTTAAATAAAATAGTTTGATACCTACAAAAAGGACTGTGTTCTTTTGTTTTTCCACTATTATCTCATTTGATGAAGCATCAAATTCCCTACTGGGAGAAACAGATGAAAGCCAGTAAATAGTAACTTGCTTTTAATGTTCTTCTTTTATCTGCCAATTGCAAAAGGAATACAGCAAGAAGTAAATGAAATGAAAGATGTATGCAGAGAACAGAGCGTTCCATCAAAATTGCTTCTCTTAGAGGTAAAAACTCTAGGATAAGTGTGTCCAAGGGGAGATTAAAGCAAGTCAGCAGTGTTTCTCTAAGACAAATTGGCATTACACTTCCCAAGGAAGGGCCTTTTATCAAACACAGTCATTTAGATAAAGTGTAATCAAACAAATATAAGCCTGATACACGCTTCCCAATTTTTCTAACACCAAGCTAATCTTTAAAGGATCATATCCAAAAAATAAGTTCCTTAAAAGCTACACTCTGTGGACAACTGCCTAAGAGAACAATGACCCAATACTCATAAAAGGGGGGTTAATAAAGCAGAATGAAGCCATTATTGGGCTCTTTATTTATGAGACATGGAGGAGCAGCTGTGTGCTGTGTGCTACTTTCGAAATGGGTTCCGCCTCCAGCAGTTGTCTGGACCAGATGGAAACCTGACAAGCTCCACTTAATATGTCACAGCATCAGCATGGTCATAAAAGAGTCCCAAGCAATTCTCTTTTGAACAGAAGCCACCTGTTTACTATAAACACACCTCTTATTTCTCAAACTGCAATTTTAATTTGTAACTTGCACCTGAAAGGTAGCATACCTTTGAGTTCAAAGCTGCCAGGCTGCAAGTCAATCATGAGTGTTTGAAGACTTCAAATCTCTGTGGTAGAATTTAGGCAGTTTTAAAATTTGAATGTGTCCAAAGCTTGCTTGTAAATGAGCCAATCCATCTTTTCTTAGAAGGGAGTTTTGTCATAATTATAATTTCAGTTGGCATTTTATTTGGCGCTTGCTTTATCCTAGAACTTCGCTTATTAGAAACAGACTCATTACCCTTTTGGTTATTAGAAACAGATTCATTATGCCTTCTACTTTATCTCAGTAGCAGAGAGTTAGGCTAAAAAACTGAAGATCTGGCTCTAGCCTGTGGCTATTACTTCTTCACAGAAAGAAGGAGTGTTTCATCAGGCATCTGGGGCCCCTTGCCATTCATTACGGGAGATCATTGGTGTCTCTAGGTGTATATGATGGCTTAGCAACAATCATACATCTCATAGGAGGGAAAGAAAAAATTACTTTAAAAAAGTGGAGCTAATGCATAAATCTAAAATCAAAGATAACAGGCATTGCTAGAGCATCAATTTATATTACTGTGTTATAAATCTATTACAGTAGACACAATCTCTCTCCGAACCAAGACATTCAGCACAGGAATGAAGCAAAAATAGAAAAAGAAAATCTTGCTTGGATGATGAATTCCACAAGAAATTTATGGTATAGCTCAGTTTTTCTATTACAGGTTTTATTAGGAGCCTGGGATTAAACTTGGATCCCTTCAGGATCTAATGCACAGATAATTTTTCTTGCCCTTTTTCATTTTGGCTACAAACTCACCCACTAAGTTAATAATACTAAATCCAGAGCATGTAAAGGATTCTTCATGTAGCAATATTTTCTAAAAGGTGTAAGAGGAAGGTTCATCTGTGGGGTTGGAGCATAACACAGGTTAATTGGGAATTTTTCTAGCTGCTCATTTTTTAGGGGGAAAAATCCACAAATGCAGACAACAACTCATGTTGTGTCCCTGTTTCATGTTGATCTGTCTGATTATGTTAGAGGGTCTGAACATACACATATATATATATATATATATATATATATACACACACATATATACACATATATGTTTTCTTTTATGGAACCAACTTTTCTGGTTTGTACTTACAAAGAAAAAGCCACAGAAATCACTGGGATTGTTAAAGGGACAACTGATCGCTTAGAATATGTGTAACGCAGTGCTGCTCTGGGAACTCAGGGTACTCTAAGGCAATCCACATCACCATGTCACCCATACCATGCCACTCATTTACAGAGATATCTCACTAGAGACAAGATATTTCAGAAGACAGAAGTGTATCAAGTTTAATGTAAATTATTACAGTGATCACACATATACACACACAAAAAAACACTTTCTTGCTCAGGTCCTCTCCCAAACTCCCACCATAAATAGTCACAAGTCCAGGAGGAAAGACAAATGAGCAAAGACTCTAATGTAGGCATGCAAGTCACATAGTCGATTGCATTTTGATCTCCAGGATCCATCAGCTTTCTATGTTTGACCATATTTTCATCTTCTCAGCTAAGCGACTCCTACAGGGGGACCACAGCCATCATTTTGTACAAATGGGCTTGTGGTAACTCACTTGTCATCCTTCACAGCAAGCCCTGCAGTGCTATTGCCCAGCTTGTAAGAAACAGAAGGATCTCATCAAGCATATATTCAGAGTAAGTGGTGAAAAGTAAAATGTTTCTGACTTTATGCATTTGACCAAATAATGCTCAAGTATTTCTGAATATTTTATCACATCGATTCAAAGAATAAAAGTAAAGGTACATCTATTTTGTGGAAAATAGGCAATCTCTCACTTCAGAGAGGAAAACATAAAATAGCATTTCTTTTTACAAAAGAAATTACCTTAATATTGGGCATGGTAGTCAGAGTGTTTTCCCTAATACCCATAGCATGATCTCATCATTTGTCAGAACACTTCTAACAAATCTTTCTTCAAAATGTAGATGTGCTCCCACAATTAAACATCATTTGTTGCTAATACATCTACTTGGTTAACTACTGATAAGAAAAGGGATAATTTGTATTTTTCAAAAATATAAAAGTGACACTCTTATTTTTATAACATTTTACTGTTTGCTCTTTACAAGGTGTTCTACAAGCGGTTAGCATTTCCTTGTGGTATTTGTCACTATTAACATTCCAATCTTACAGCCAGGAAAGCACAAAATAAAAGATGTAATGCAGGATTATTCTTGAATTGAGGTAACTGACTACTTTTAATTCAAAAGTTTTATCAAAATAGGTAAGATATGGCAAAATGAAACTTGCTCAAATTGCTTTTTTTCTGGTCCCTAATATGATATTACCAGTTTATGGTAGAGTAAGTTTTGCCTTAACATTTCAAACTAAAAAATTGGAGTCATTTAGAAAAGTATTTATTATGTGTGTTATACCTTTATATAATTAGAAATAAACATCATATTTTCATTTAATTATTCATGTCATTTTGGGGGAGGGTTAAAAAAATTAAATGATTTCCAAGTAGTTTTTAGGGTCTACATTTATGCAGTACCCACATGAGAATCCTTAATGCTACATAACTTAATAAAGTTTTTTATACTGTTGTTTATGTCAACTGAGATAAATAGAGCAAAAATAATTACAACTCTAAAATATTAATTTCCATTACCTTAGTAATTTAATGGGTAACTATTATCAATATTATTTAAAATATTTGTAAACATAGTATTTTAAATTTTTATGCTAAAATATGCATTAATTCTTGACATTAAGAATTTATGTTTTTTAATGATTATTCCTTTTTAGAGAGAAAGAAAGGGAGAGAGGGGCAGACAGAGAGGGAGACCCAGAATTTGAAGAAGGCTCCAGGCTCTCAGCCATCAGCACAGAGCCCAGTGCAGGACTTGAACCCATAAGCCATGAAATCATAACTTGAGCTGAAGTCAGATGCTTACCGACTGAGCCACCAGGCGCCCCTTGATATGAAGAATTTAAACAGTAGACAATAATATAGAGTAAAATAAAAGTCCCTTTTCATTGACTTATTCTCACCTAAAACTCAACCAATTCACAAGTTGGTATTGTTATTTCATTTTACAGATAAAGAAACTGAGGTATAGATTGGTTCAGTAAATTGCATGAGTATCAATGATTGAGTAGCAGACTGAGAACTCAATTCAAAGCTCTGAAGCCAAAAAGTTCAGATAATTATGATTCTCAAAGTTTAATGAGCATAAAAGACACCAGGTTCTGGCCAAGGTGGAATAAAAGTTTACAGATTTATCCTCCTGTCTGAATCAATTAAAAAGATGGGAAAAATATATGAAAAAACATTTTTCAAGATACTAGACATTAGGCAGCAAAGGACAGTGGTCCCTGAGAGAGGAGAAACAAATGAGACAAACCCTATACTTATGCCAGCTGCCTGGGGAGGGTTTCTAGGTTGAAATGCAGCACAAGGAGCTATTTGTGAAGATCATCAGTCAGCCACAGTTGAGGAGGCAGAAGTGGAAGATTATACCCCTAGAATTCATAGGACAGAATACTAGAAACGAGAGATTGGCAAAAACAAAAGTCTAGAGAACTTTGGAAGGTGGTCCTTATATATCCAGCTATTTAGTGATGCACGCATATTAAAAAACTATGCCAGGGAAAGAACAACCAGAAATAAGAGCTAAAGAACACAGAACAGTGGAAATAATGTCCATTCCCACCAACCAGGCTGGAAATCTTCATAATTCACTGGGCACTGAGTAAAATACTCAAAGGGTCTTGTCTTGGTAACAGAGCAAAAATCGCCCTAGACTAAATGCTAACAAAGCTGAAAAGCAAGACCCAATAGATCATATTCTTTCTGTATAAATTAACAATGTTTTTTTCAGGTCTAAAAAAACACAAGGTATCTTTACTGTACCAGGAAAAAGTCATGTGCTCCAAACCAGCATTTCCAACCCAAAGGACAGAAAGTTTAATTTCTGTGTTAAAAAACAAAACAAAAACCCCTGAAAATGCCACAGTTTTGGATTCATTTTCCAATTGTTCTTAGGAATGAAATAATTTTGGACCCCCCCCCCCCCGAGCACATACACCCCCTCCTAGACATGAGAACTGTGTGCTAGACAGGATCCCAGGAATCGGAGAGTGACCAGGAGAGAGGCTTGATTGAGGATATCTCTGAGAAGCTGGTTACTAACTTCATAGCTGAGGTCCCTGACATGAGAGGGGTACACCTAGTAAAAATTCTCCAGCAAGAGACTAGTAGTAGCTGAGCCAGAAGAAGAGTCAAGATGGAGGGTGGGACTTTCTAGGGTACCAAGACATTCCCAAGGTGACCAGAGTGGAAGGAGGGATGGGTGTCCTAGCTGGAGCACCTTCTCTCAGCCTTTCCACCTGCAGAGCACAGGGGTGGGTGAACAGTACTAAGTGCTGGGACACCTGGGGGGCTCAGTCAGTTAAGCATTTGTCTTTGGCTCAGGTCATGATCTCGAGGTTCATGAATTCAAGCCCCAGTTCCGGCTCTGTGCTGTCAGCTCAGAGCCTGGAGCCTGCTTAAGGTTCTGTGTCTCCCTCTCTCTGGTCCCCTTCCACTCATGCTCTGCCTCTGTCAAAAAGAAATAAAACATAAAACAAACAAACAAACCAGTACTTAGTGCTGTGCCACGGCCCTTGTACAGAAGTTACACCCTTCAGTGACCTTCTAGAACTGTCTAGCTCACTGCATGCATGTCTTCAGAATCCAGACACATACAAAACACACCATCTATCTAGAGAAGGCCAGGATTGTCTTTGTGTAGTCACTGGAAATCAGGACAGGGAAAAGGTATATGCACCACAATAGCAACAGAAGTAAAACTAGGTCCAACATAAAAAAAAAGAAAGAAAGAAAGAAAGAAAGAATAAACAAAAACTAGGTCCAACATAAATAAATAAATAAACAAACAAACAAACAAACAAAGAAGTCAGGAGAAAAATGGGGGACTGTGGGGCAGAGTTACTGAGGCTGGGAGTAGGCAAGCTACAGCACATGCTCTTGGTACCTGGCATGAGATGAGTGCATGCACTCGTGGTTTCTGGGGCCAGGGTTCTGTTTTTGATATTAAAATAAGTGACTTCAATGGGGTGGGGGAGGCATCCTACAAAATGTATGGAATGTAATGAAGACAGGCAGGGGCAGGGTGAAACCACGGGCCAGGAGCTCAAGAATATTTTTGGAAAAGTATTCAGTGACCAAAAAGTTAAAACTTACAGTCTGGTATCCACACAAAGATTATGACATATTCAAAGAAACAAAAATATACCACCCATAATGAGGAGAAAATAATTCATTCAAAATTGGCTTATAACTAGCACAAATATAAGCAGAAAAAGATATTAAAACTGTAATCCACATGGCTAACATTGTCCTTAATGGTGAAACACTAGATGCTTTTCCTCAAAGATCAAGAACAAGAAAAGGGTGTCCATTTGACCACTTGGAATCTATACATGTCCTGGAGGTTCCTGCCAGGGCAATTAGGCAAGAAAAAGAAATAAAAGGTATCCAGACTGAAACCCAGATGGCAGAACAGCATGGAAGTTTCTTTGTGTCTCACGTCCATAAAATACGGCAGATCAACACTAAATAATCCTTCACATGTAGAAAACTGATTTGAGGATTAACACAACAATCTGCACAACTGGAACCAGAGAACTCAGCAGGAATTCACCCGAAAAGAAAGAGCTGAAAAAAACCTAAAATCAGGGACTAAATCAACACAGATACAGGCACGATTTCTGAACAAGAATTTAGAATCATGATAATAAGACTACTAGCTGGAGTCAAAAATAGATTAGAATCCCTCTCTGTGGAAATAAAAAAGTAAAAGCCCATCAGAATGAAATAAAAAATGCTGTAACTGAGCTGCAATCTGGAATAGATGCCATAGCAGCAAGGATGGATGAAGCAGAGCAAAGAATCAGCAAAATAGAGGACAGACTTATGGAGAATAATGAAGCAGAAAAAAAGAGGTAGACTAAGGCAAAAGAGCACGATTTAACAATTAGAGAAATCAGTGACTCTAAAAAGGGACAACATCAGAATCATAGGGGTCCCAGAGGAGGAAGAGAGAGAAATAGGGGTAGAAGGGTTATGAAAGCAAATCATAGTGGAAAACTTTCCTAACCTGGGGAAAGACACAGACATCAAAATCCAGGAAGCACAGAGGACTACCAGAAGATTCAACAAAAACCGACCAACAGCAAAGCATATCATAGTCAAATTAACAAAATACTCAGGCAAAGAAAGAATCGTGAAGCAGCTAAGGGAAAAAAAAAGTCCTTAACCTACAAGGGAAGACAGCAGGTTTGCAGCAGAGCTATCCACAGAAACTTGGCAGGCCAGAAAGGAGTAGCAGGATATATTCAATGTGCTGAATCAGAAAAATATGCAGCCAAGAATTCTTTATCCAACAAAGCTGTCATTCAAAATAGGAGAGATAAAAATTTTCCCAAACAAAAATTAAAGTAGTTTGTGACCACTAAACCAGCCTCACAAGAAATTTTTAAGGGGAACTGTCTAAGGGGAGAAAGATGAAACAAAACAAAAAAGAGCAAAAGCAAGAAAGACTAGAAAGGACCAGAGAACACCACCAGAATCTCCAACTTTCCAAGAAACATAATGGCAATAAGCTCATATGTTTCAGTACTCACTCTAAAAAATCAGTGGAATAAATGCTCCAATCAAAAGACAAATGGTAACAGAATGGATAAGAAAACAAGATCCATCTATATGCTGTTTACAAGAGACACACTTTAGAC
Organism: Prionailurus viverrinus; assembly: GCF_022837055.1. Taxonomy (NCBI): domain Eukaryota; kingdom Metazoa; phylum Chordata; class Mammalia; order Carnivora; family Felidae; genus Prionailurus; species Prionailurus viverrinus. The sequence goes on from NC_062564.1 coordinate 19,851,133, forward strand.
CTATAGACACCTTCAGATTGCAAGTAAGGGGATGGAGAACCATCTATTATGCTAATGGTTGCCAAAAGAAAGCCAGAGTAGCCATACTTTTATCAGACAACCAAGACTTTAAAATAGACTGTAACAAGCGATGAAAAGGGGTATTATGTCATAATTAAGGGGTCTATCCACCAAGAACACCTAACAATTGTAAACATTTATGTTCCAAATGTGGTACAACTCAAATATGCAAATAAATTAATCAAAAACATAAAGAAATTCATTGATCATAATACCAAAATAGTAGGGGACTTCAACACCCCACTTAAAATTAATGGAAAGATCATCTAAGCAGAAAACCAACAAGGAAACAATGGCTTTGAATGACACACTGGACCAGATAGACTTAACAGATATATTCAGAACATGTCATCCTAAAGCAGCAGATATACATTCTCATCCATTCACATGGAAGGTTCTTCAGAAAAGATCACATACTGGGACACAAGTCAGCCCTCAGCAAGTACAAAAAGATAGAGATCATACCGTGCATATTTTCAGACCACAATGCTATGAAACTCGAAATCAACTACAAGAAAAATGTGGAAAGGTAACAAATACTTGGAGACTGAAGAACATCCTACTCAAGAATGAATAGGCTAACCAAGAAGTTAAAGAGGAAATTAAAAAGTACATGGAAGCCAATTAAAATGATAACACCACAGCCCAAAACCTCTGGGATGCAGCAAAGGCAGTCATAAGAGGAAAGTATGTAGCAATCCAGGCCTTCCTAAAGGAGGAAGAAATGTCTCAGATACACAACCTAACCTTACACCTTAAAGAGCTGGAAAAAGAAGAGCAAATAAAACCAAAAACCAGCAGAAGGCAGGAAATAATAAAGGTTAGAGCAGAAATCAAGGCTATCAAAACCAAAAACAAACAAACAAAACCCCAAACAAACAAATGAACAAACAAAAAACCAGAAGCTGGTTCTTTGAAAGAATTAACAATTGATAAACCACTAGTAGTTGGATCAAAAAGAAATAAGAAAGGACTCAAATAAGATCAAGAATGAAAGAGGAGAGATCACAACCAACACAGAAGAAATACAAACAATAATAAGAGGATATTATGAGCAACTATACACCAATAAAATGGGCAATCTGGAAGAAATGGACAAATTTGTAGAAACATATACACTACCAAAACTGAAACAGTAAGAAATAGAAAATTTAAACAGTCCCATAACCAGAAAAGAAATTGAATTAGTAATCAAAAATCTCCTAACAAGAGTCCTGGGCCAGATGGCTTTCCAGGAGACTTCTACCAAACATTTAAGGAAGAGTTAAAACCTATTCTCTTGAAGCTGTTCCAAAAAATAGAAATGGAAGGAAATTTTTCAAACTCTTTCTATGAAGCCAGAATTACCTGGATTCCAAAACCAAAGACTCCACTAAAAAGGAGAACAATAGACCAATTTCCCTGATGAACATGGATGCAAACATCCTTAACAAGATATTAGCCAACTGGATCCAACTATCCATTAAAAAAATTATTCACCACGACCAAGTGGGATTTATACCTGGGATGCAGGGCTGGTTCAATACCCACAAAATGATCAATGTGATTCATCACATCAATAAAAGAAAGGACAAGAACCATATGATCCTCTCAATAGATGCAGAGAAAGGATCTGACAAAACAGCATCCTTTCTTGATAAAAACCCTCAAGAAAGTGGGGATAGAAGGATCATATCTCGAGATCACAAAAGCCATATATGAAAGACCCAACAGTAATATCATCCTCAATGGAGAAAAACTGAGAGCTTTCCCCCTAAGGTGAGGAATAAGACAGGCATGTCCACTCTCGCCACTGTTATTCAACATAGTATTGGAAGTCTTAACCTCAGCAATCAGACAACACAAAGAAATAAAAGGCATCCAAATTGGCCAGGAAGAAGTCAAACTTTCACTCTTCACAGATGACATGACACTATATATGGAAAATCCAAAAGATTCCACCAAAAAAACCCCTGCTAGAACGGATGTATGAATTCAGCAAAGTCACAGGATATAAAGTCAATGCACAGAAATTGGTTGCATTCTCTACACCAATAATGAAGCAACAGAAAGAGAAATCAAGGAATCGATCACATTTTCTTTTTTTTTTTAACATTTATTTATTTTTGAGACAGAGAGAGACAGAGCATGAACGGGGGAGGGGCAGAGAGAGAGGGAGACACAGAATCGGAAACAGGCTCCAAGCTCTGAGCCATCAGCCCAGAGCCCGACGCGGGGCTCGAACTCACGGACCGCGAGATCGTGACCTGGCTGAAGTCGGACACTCAACCGACTGCGCCACCCAGGCGCCCCACGATCACATTTTCAATTGAACCAAAAATCATAAAATATCTAGGAATAAATCTAATGAAAGAGGTGAAAAAATCTATACAATGCAAACTATAGAAGGCTTATGAAAGAAATTGAGGAAGATACAGAAAAATGGAAAAATATTCCATGTTCCTGGATAGGAAGAACAAATATTGTTAAAATGTCAATACTACCCAAAGCAATCTACATATTCAATGCAATCCCTATCAGAATAACACCAGCATTCTTCACAGAGCTAGAACAAACAATCCTAAATTTGTATGGAACCAGAAAAGACCCCTAATAGCCAAAGCAATCTTGAAAAAGAAAACCAAAGCAGGAGGCATCACAATACCGGACTTCAAGCTATACTACAAAGCTGTAATCATCATGCCAGTATGGTACTGGCACAAGAACAGATACTCAGATCAATGGAACAGAATAGAGAACCCAGAAATGGACCCACAAACGTATGGCCAATGAATCTTTGACCGAGCAGGAAATATTCCATGGAATAGAGAACACTCCCTTTGGCAAGTGGTGCTGGGAAAACTGGACAGCAACATGCAGAAAAATGAACCTGGACCACTTTATTACACCATACACAAAGTAAACTCAAAATGGATGAAAGACCTAAATGTAAGACAAGGAGCCATCAAAATACTGAAGGAGAAAGCAGGAAAAAAACCTCTTTGACCTCAGCCACAGCAGCTTCTTACTCAACATTTCTCTGGAGGCAAAGGAAACAAAAGGAAAAATGAACTACTGGGACCTCATCAAAATAAAAAGCTTCAGCACAGCAAAGGAAACTATCAGCAAAACTAAAAGACAACCAACAGAATGGGAGAAGATATTTGCAAACAGCATATCAGATAAAAGGTTAGTATCCAAAATCTATAAAGAACTTATCAAACTCAACCCCCCAAAAACAAATAAGGGCAAGAGGAAGAAATGGGCAAAAGACATGAATAGACACTTCTCCAAAGGAGACATCCAGATAGCCAACCGACACATGAAAAAATGCTCAACATCACTCATCATCATCTGGGAAATACAGTCCAAAACCACAATGAGATATCACCTCACAGCTGTCAGAATGGCTACCACTAACAACTCAGGCAACATAAGATGTTGTTGGCGAGAATACAAACAAAGAGGATCTCTTTTGCAGTGCTGGTGGGTATGCAAACTGGTGCAGTTGCTCTGGAAAACAGTATGGAGGTTCCTCAAAAAACTAAAAATAGAACTACCCTATGACCCAGAAATTGCACTGTTAGGTATTTATCCAAGGGATACAGGTATGCTGTTTCAAAGGGGCATATGCACCCCAATGTTTATAGCAGCACTATCAACAATAGCCAAGGTATGGAAAGAGCCCAAAAGTCCATCGATGGATGAATGGATAAAGAAGATGTGGTAGATATATATACAGTGGTGTATTACTTGGCAATCAAAAAGAATGAAACCTTGCCATTCACAACTATGTGGATAGAACTAGAGGGTATTATGCTAAGTGAATTAGTCAATCAGAGAAAGACCAATATCGTATGACTTCACTCATATGAGGACTTTAAGATACAAAACAGATGAACACAAGGGAAGTGAAGCCAAAATAATATAAAAACAGGGAGGGGGACAAAAACATAAGAGACTCTTAAATATGGAGAACAAACAGAGGGTTACTAGAGGGGTTGTGGGAGGGGGGATGGGCTAAATGGGTAAGGGGCATTAAGGAATGAACTCCTGAAATCATTATTGCACTATATACTAACTAACTAGCATGTAAATTAAAAGAAATAAATAAAAATTAAAGAACATATATTTTTAAACATTCTAAAAAAAAAGAAAAAGAAAGAAAGAAATAAAAGGTATCCAGACTGGAGAGGAAGAAGTAAACTGTGGTGGACCCTTGAACAACATGGGGTCAGGGCTTCTGACTCCTTGCACTGTCAAAAATCCATGTATAACTTTTGACTCCCCTGAAATTTAATTACTTATAGCCTACTGTTGACCAAAAGCCTTATCAGTAAAGCTAATTAACACATATTTAGTATGCTATTTATATATTGTTTTCTTACAATAAAGCTAGAAAAAAAGAAATGTTAAGAAACCCTAAGGAAATGAAAATACATTTACAGTAGTGTGCTGCATTTATAAAAAAGTAAAAAATAAAAGTCTGTATATAAGTAGACCTGCACAGTTCATATCTATGTTGTTCAAGGGTCAACTGTATATCTATTAATACATGATAGGAACTTCTCTATTAAAAATTCCTAAGGAATCTATTAAAAAACCCTTGTACACTATTGCTAGAAATATACATTAGCATAAACATCATGGAAAACAATATGGAGGTTACTCAAACATAGAACTAGCTTGTATTCAGCAACATCTTTTCTGGGTATATATCTGAAGGAAATGAAAACAGGATCTCAAAGACATATCTGCATATTCATATTCATTGCAGCACTATTCACAATAACCAAGGCATGGAAACAACCTACAGTTCAATGATAGATGAATGGATAAAGAAAATGAGGTATACATACACAACAGACTATTACCAATAAGAAAGAAGGAAATGCTGCCATTTGCAACAAAACAGATGAATCTTGACGGCATTATGCTAAACGAAATATGTCAGAGAAAGACAAACACTGTATGATTCAGTTATATATGGAATTTTAAAAAGCACCACTCATAGAAGAAGAGAGTATAAAAGTGGTTATGGGATAAAGTTAATGAGATGCTGGTCAAAGGGTACAAATTTCCATTCATAAGATGAATAACTTCTGGAGATCTAATGTACAGCATGGTGAGTATAGTTAACAGTATTTCATTGTATACTTGAAAGCTGCTAAGATATCTTAAATCTTCTCACCACAATAACAAGAATAATGGTAATTATGTGAGGTAAAATATGTGTAAAATAACCTTATTGTGATAATTTTGCAATAAATATATATATATATACACATGTATCAAATCATCACATTGTATACCTTTAACATACATAATGTTAGATGTCAATGGTATCTTAATAAAGCTGTAAAAAATGGGTATCTTATATGCCTATATCTATTATAATTTATCTATATTCATATAATGTCAAAATTTATCAAATAGTACACTTTCTGCAAAGTTTATTGTGTATCAATTATATCTCATTAAAGCTATTTTAAAGAAATCTAGGTGGAGCAAAGAATATGATGGAAGTAGAATGTGGTAGAAATGACACTGTTGACTTTTTAAATCTAGGTCATAAAATGTGATTTATCTTCCAATTTATTACTTGAAAATTCACTTGTAGAATCCTGAGCCATCATGTAGGATCTGATTACCTTGAGACCACCTGTGAGAAAAACCAAGCCACAATGGAGGAGCCTCACGTAGGTGTTCCTGTCAACAGCTCTAGGTGAGGTCCCAACAGCAGCATGCATTGACCAAACTGCATGTGAGTAAAAATACTTCCAGATGACTCTAGGCTTCAATCATCATATCAATCTCAGGAATCAAGTTCCAAGAGGCTCAGTCATGATGGTATAAAGACAAGTCATTTAGACCTCATCTTCATTCTTGAATTAAGTATCTATGAGCACAATAACATTGTTGCTTTAAGCTGATGAATTCTGGATTAATTATTTTGTACAATAATTACTGGGGACACTTTAAGTTTCCTGTAGATAACAATCATCAAATCTGTATAACATTTAAGAAAAGGCAGCTATTTGAGGACACTGTCGGAGAACAAAAAAATTAGGCCGAAGCTAGAGACAAGGCCACCTTTAGATAATTGCATCGGGTGTGATTTCCATATTTGCAGTTTTTGCCTATGGCTCGTTCCAAACTAGACAGTTCAGGGTGACAGAAAGCTAAATTTTCACTGAATCCAAGCTCTAGGTAACAGAGTTTCAAGCTGACAAAATGGCTGGAATATTGAAGGCAATAAGGAGTTACAGAGGGATGAACTTCAAAATCTGTGTTTAATAACTGCTCCGATTCTCTTAATCAGTTTCTAGGTCTTCTTTCCCACTCTCAGCCCTGACCTAAAGAGAATTCACCATCCACCACTTACCCCAACATAAACGTTTTGTTCACCTTTCTAGTAAAGGATGCTTTTAGGGACAAAGAGAAGGGATTGATGAGTGAGCCACACATGATTAGTTCCCTGCACTATCCCTGTATTTCTACTACTGTCAAACTCCTTCCTTTATATCAAGACATAAATAGTAGGTTAACTTCATTTGATAAAGTCCTCTATCTAGTCCAGGATACAGCTACTGTCTGTGAGTCAACAGAGGTGCTCCCAGCTGTCTGAGCTGCCAAAAGGAGAACTGGATTTCTGGTGAGAGTGCTCATGTTGATAAGTCCACCGGGACAAGAAGCTAGGCTTCTCTTTCCCTGAAAAAATGAGGATGAGCATCAGAAGAAATAGTTCCTCATGTATTTCCCAGATTTTTATAGTGAAGATGAGCACAATCTTTGCCTTTCCGCTGTTATACCACTCATTTCCCAGGTCTGACTCCGTAATTGGCTCCTTGGGGCATGCTAGAATTTGGAAGCAATGAGGTGTGGTTGGATAGCACATTAGGAGAAATAGCTTCTTGCCGAGTTGCTTCTTCCTGCCAGGTTGTCAAAGGATTTTCAGGCAAGTCAGAACAGTTTCATCAGACAGGGGAGGAGAGACTATTTCTGCTGATAAGGGAGGTGTGGTTGGATTCAAGACTTTGGGTCATCCTCACTCATTTGAATCTTCTCAAACGTTCCCAGTCTATTCATTATATCCTCACTCTTTCCCAACCTATAATCTGGCTTTGATTTTTTGTTATATCCATCCTTCTCTGTCTGCCAGCAATATTACAAAGTGGTCACAGAGACTGCTTTTTTTTTTTAAACTATGCGTTGATATTTTACAGTTTTAACCTTGCTAATTTGTTTCCAGATAGCCATAGCCAGCACACCACACATCCCTAGCATTCTTCATGCCCTTTTACACGACTCCAGGGACTCCAGTGTGCCATTGCACATTACAGACTACCAGAATGCCTTCCAAGATAACCAAACTCTAGTTCCCAATTTCTCTGAAGTCCATTACTGTACCATGAAGTTTCACTGATGAAAGCAACAGAAAGAAAAATTTTGAATTTCACAATTTATTAAAAATTTCAAATTGGAACATATAATCCCCAGAAAAACCTGAGAATCCGCTGAAAGTTAACCAGGTAGAGACAATTCCCAAACTGTCCCCTGGCCTGGTTTCAGGTTAATCTCAAACCCCTGGGTCATTGGCACCACTGCTGCTGGGACATCTACTTCTGCTGTCTCTAAAAGCTTATTATCTCTTCCCTATTCTCTGCCAAATAGAGTATTTCCCGGCCTTTCTCTCTTGTGAATCCATCTTGATCCAAGTACATGATGGAAATTGTCACGTGTCAGCATCCTGGCTTCCAAGAAGGCTGGGGAATTAGTTCTACTGGAGTTATCATCAGAAGTGAAGTGAGAATGCTTCAGATATGAAAAAGCAACTCAAAAAGGGGACAGCTACACTGTAGCAAATTCCTCTAATCTATGTGACCCCATAATCTGCATATACTTGTTCTATTAAATTATCTTGTTTAGACAGTATCTGTAGAAGAGGTGAGTGAATATGAAGTTGTAGACAGGCTTCTGACCAGTTTCCATTACTCTGGGAGTAGAGGACATGAGTATTTCCTTCTTTTTCTTTCTTTTTTTTAAAAATTTCCTCCCACTTATGCATTTTATCATTTACTATGCTCTTCTTTCACTTTTCCCCAAACTTACAAGATGAGCTCTTGCCAAGCAAATTGTTCCCATGTTTTCTAGTGCAGCTCTGGGTCTTATCTGTGGTCCACCCCCACTGCCTGTGCAGCCGAGTACAAAGGGCTGGTGTGCAAGGACAGAGTCCATGTGGTCTGCCAGTCCGTTTACCTGATTGCCCAAGTTCCCTCTAAATCTTTATTTATTTATTTTACTTCACCTCTAGTGACTTTCTGAATATGTTTTCACTTTTACTCAGGTAAAACATAATGTTCTCATGTTTTTGCTTTTATTTTCCAATCAATTCTATCCCTGGTGCCTTCTATCTTCCAAAAACGTTTGACAACTTAACTACTGAGGGCACCCATTTGTGCATTAGATCTAGGAATTAGGTATTACCATCCACACTTTAAATAAAAGAAACGTGAGGTTTGGAAAAGTGAAGCTGTTTGCCAAAGGGTGATAAGAAAGGAAGTCAAGATTTTAACTCAATTCTGTTTAATCCAGAGCTCAAGATCTTTACTACTGGAAAAGATATTTCCCACACATTACATAACAGTTTGTTGCTCTAAGCAAATCATTATTTTCCTTACCATCTCTAGTCAGCATTCTAAAGATACTTGTTCATTTGAAATTGTGATCATTTTTATAATTTGAGGTTGCCATAATTAGTATTGTACCTAGTTAATGCCCATCTATTTTTCACGGAATGATGTTTCCCAAATGTCAGTCTCATTCTTCTCAAACAGGAAAATTTTCCATTTGGAAACTTATTCTTCTCTATGATTTTTCCATTATAAATTTGAATGTGATGCACAGAATGTAACAGCTTGCCTTCACCCCAAGAGTATGAGAGGAAACCACTTTCCTCTGTTACAGCAGGACGAGATTCTGTTAAAGAGTCCAGATTTAGTATATGGTATCAGTAGAAAGTAAAGGAATCTCTAATTTTCACTAGCAAGAAGCTCTAATTACTCCAACAGAGTAATTTCTCTGTTACTGAAAATTGAGCTGGTAAAGCAGAAAGGAAAGTGATACTTTGGTTTGCTAATCCTAAATAAACTACCAAAGTGAGTTGACTTGGAATGGAATGAGCATTGGGACCTTAGGCATACAACTCAAAGCAGAACATCTTGTCTAGTGGGTGTCAGGGTATAAACCTCTTTAGTCAATGTTTTTATTACTAGATACACTAAAACAGTTAACAGCTTGTACTGTAATCTATCAAAGAGTCACAGACTTAAGAAGGGATTTGAAAAGTGCACTTCTGAGAGAAGCCTTGAAAGTCAACTCTCATGAAAAAAAGCCAACTACCTATTCAGACATATTTAATATATAAATAAATATATGCCTTAAAATGTCACTTGCAAATTTATGTCTATTAAGCCTATTACCCTATTTGCATCAAAAATCAATGATGATGGGGCACCTGGGTGGCTCAGTCAGTTAAGGGTCCTACTCTTGATATAGGCTCAGGTCATGATCTTGTGGTTTGTGAGCTCAAGCCCTGCATTGAACTCTGCACTACCGGCATATATGCTGCCTGGGATTCTCTCTCTCTCTCTCTCTCTCTCTCTCTCTCTCTCTCTCTCTCTCTCCCCCTCCCTCCCTCCCTCTTTCCCTCCCTCTTTCTCTGCCCCTCCCCCATCACTATCTCTCACTCTCTCTCTTAAAATAAATAAATAAAATTTAAAAATAAAATCAACAATGCATAATACAGGGGGGAAATGTCATTGAAACAAAATTAAGGGTGTGTGTTAACCATTAAAATAAGTTTTAGTAAAGAGAAACAATATTTCTGCAAGCAACTGAGTACATAAGTAACATGTAATAGCATAATAGAATTTTAGCCTTTAGAGGTCCAATAATCATGACTTTATGACTGGAAATACTGAAACAACTTAAGTTTGAAAATATCACTATTAATAAGCAAATGTATTTTATTTCAGGAAAAAAGTAGATGCCAAAACCTGAAAATTACAAAAAAATAAAATTGAAAGTAAAATGGATAATGCTATAAGACACACTTAAAAGGGAAACCTGTATTCAGAGTTTTAAATCATACATAGATATACATGTTTATCATCTAATAATTCTGGAATATTTCTGAATCCTATAAAATTTCATCACAACTTTCAAGATTAAAGTATGGGTTTAACAAAATCAAAAAAGAGGATATTTTAGTAGTTCAAGAGATTTCATCCATAATGATAAGTTACAACCTCTAAATTTAAAGGTCTTAATCATGTCAATGACACAGCCTTTAGAGACAGCTTATACATAATGAGAAAAAGATTACTTCTTCATTCAAAAAAAAAAATGGGGGGTGGAGAAAAGGAAGTGCTATTGGATATAAATACCTACCAACAGTTTTAACCTAAGGCCTTTCTTACAATTTCAACTATCAAAATCTTTCAGCTTCATGCCTGCTAAATTCACTGCAAGGTGCAAGCTGTTTGATACACACAATGAAGACTTTTAGAAATATAGAAGTAATGTTTTCACCGGGTTCTTGTAATGGATCTGTTCCAGGTGTGGGAATCACATCTCTGGTTCCTGAATATCCAAACAGGATTTAAGGTCCACCAGATCAAAAATGGAAAATTTTCTAAATCATTGGTTTTAACTTTTCTTTAAAACACCTCACTTTCCTCATCAGATAGAGCTATTCATGGTAACTACCTCACAGAGTGGTAAGAATTAAATAAAATACTTAGAATAGCACTCCATAAGATGTGAAGATAATAACAATGAGACATTGATGATTATTAAATTCTACCTCCTTTTTGAATCCATATCAACAAGATTAGATAACTGTGCCTAGCACAGGATAGTGTATTTAGCCAATAAAAGTTTAGGACACCTAGGGGCACCTGGGTGGCTCAGTCAGTTAAGCATCAGACTTCTGCTCAGGTCATAATCTTGAGGCCAGAGAGTTTGAACCCCACATGGGGGTCTGTGCTCACAGCTTAGAGCCTGGAGCCTGCTTCAGATTCTTGGGTCTTCCCCTCTCTCTGCCCCTCCCCTGCTCATACTGTGTTTCTCTCTCCTTCAGAAATAAACATTAAAAAAATTAGAACAAAAATTCAGGACACCCAATTAAACTTGTATTTCAGATAAACAATAATTTTTTAGTGTAAGTAGGCAATATTTGGAACATAGTTTAACTGACTTTCAGGTAATTGATAAGTTTTGTTTTGTTTTGTTGTAGAAGAATGTCCCAAAGATTGCATGGGGCATACTTATTCTAAAAAAATTATCCATTGCTTAACAGAAATTCAAATTTAACTGGGTTTTCTGCAATTTATCTGGATATTTTGTTGAAGTATAACTGACAAAGTTATATTAGTTTCAGAAGCGTAACAGAATGAATCGCCAATTCCTTATTTACTTAATGCTCACTGCATTAAGTACAGTCACCACTTATCACCATACAACATTATTACAATATTATCAACTATATTCCTATGCTGTATTTTTCATCTCTGTGATTTATTTTATAACTAGAAGTATTTCTCTCTTCATCTCTTTTATTTCACCTGTCACTTCACTTACCTCCCCTCTGACAACCACCAATTTGTTCTCTGCATTTAAATGTCTTGTTTTTGTTTATTTATTTTTTTTAGATTCCATATATAAGTGAATCATGTGGTATTTGTCTTATTTCACTTAGCATAATATGGGCAAGATCCACCCATGTTGTCACATATGGCAAGATTTCATTCTTTTTAATGGCTAATATACCAGTGTGTGTGTGTGTGTGTGTGTGTGTGTGTGTGTGTGTGTGTGTGTGTGTAAACCGCATTTCTATATCCATTCATCTATCAGTGGACACTCTGTTGCTTCCATTCCTTGGCCATTATAAATAATGCTGAAATAAACATAAGAATGCATCTATCTCTTCAAGTTACAATCCTCATTTTCTTCAGATAAATACCCAGAAGTGGAAATGCTGGATCAAAATATTAAATATTAAAATAGTTCTATTTTTAATATTTTAAGGAACCTCCATAGTGTTTTCCAAAGTGGTTATACTAATTTATATCCCTACCAGCAGTAGGCAAGGATTCCCTTTTCTCCACATCCTTACCAACACTTGTTATTTCCTGTCTTTTTGATACTGGCCATGCTGAGCCATGTGTGGTGATATCTCATTGTGGTTTTGATTTTTGTTTCCCCGAAGATTAGTGACTGAGAACATCTTTTCATGTGTCTTGTTGGCCATTTGCGTCTTTTTTGGAAAAATGTCTACATAGTTCCTCCACCCATTGTCAAATCAGATTGTTTTCTTGGTGTTGAGTTGTATAAGCTTTTTATATATTTTGGCTAACATCAGATATATCATTTGCAAATATCTTCTTCCATTTGGCAAATTGTCTTTTTCTTTTGTAGATGGTTTCCTTTGTGTGCAAAAGCTTTTTATATTTGTGTAGTCCTAATAGTTCATTTTTACTTTTGTTTCCCTTGCCAGAGAAGACATATCCATGAATATGAGATTATGCTCATGTTTTCTTTAAGGAATTTTATGGTTTCAGGTGTCACATTTAGGTCTTTAATCCATTTTGATTTTCTTTAGTGTATGGTATAAGAAAGTGATCCACTTTCATTCTTTTGCATGTAGCTGTTCAGTTTTCCCCATTGTTTCTTTCTTTTGAGAGAGAGCATAAGGGATTGAGGGGGAAGACAGAGAGGGAGAAAGATAATCCCATGAGGGACAGAAAGAAAGATGGGGTAGGGGAGAGAGACAAAATCAGGGATCACCCAAAGTGGGGCTCATAGTCACAAACTGTGAGAACATGACCTGAAGTCAGAAGCTTAACCAACTGAGCCACTCAGACTCCCCTCCCCACACCATTTATTGAACAGACTGTCTTTCCCCACTGGATATTCTTGCCTCCTGTCTCATTACATTAATTGGCCATATGGTATAGGTTTAGATCTGGGCTTTCTGTCCTGTTCCATTTAAGTATGTGTCTATTTTTGTGTCAGTACCATACTGTTTTGATTACTACAACTTTGTAATATATCTTGAAACCTGGGATTGTGATACCTCCAGCTTTGTTATTCTTTCTCAAGATTGTTTTGGCTATATTTGAGGGCTTTTGTTATTCTATGTAAAGTTCAGTATTATTTGTTCTAGGTGTGTAAAAATTGCTATTGGTATTTTGATAGGGAGAAAATCAACCAAAAAATCAGTGGCTGTGAATGACACATTAGGCCAGATAGACCTAAGAGACATATACAGAACATTCCATCCCAAAACAGCAGAGTACATAATCTTTTCAAATGCACATGAAAAATTCTCCAAGACACATCACATATTAGGCCACAAAACAGGTCTCAATATAAAACTAAGAAGATTGAAATCATACCAAGCATCTTTTCACAATGGAGTGAAACTTCAAAATAGTGACAAGAAAAAAACAACTGGAAAAAACACAAATACATAGAGGCTCAACAACCTACTACTAAACAACCAATGGGTCCATGAAGAAATCAAAGAGGAAATAAAATATATGGAGATGAAAGAAAACACAAGTCTAAAATCTTGGGGATTCAGCAAAAGCAGTTTTAAGTAGAAAATTTAGAGCAATACAGATATACTCAAGAAATATGAGGAATATCAAATAATCTAAATTTACACTTAAAGGAGCTAGAAAAAGAAAAATAAAGCCCAAAACTAGTAGAAAAAAAGAATTAATATAGACTAGTGCAGAAATAATGAAATTAAAAGATCAATTAAGCCAAGAGCTGGTTCTTTCAAAAGATAAATAGGGGCTCCTGGGTGGCTCAATTAAGCATCCGACCCTTGGTTTCTGCTCAGGTCATGATCTCACAGTTTTGTGAGTTCAAGCCCCATGTCAGGCTCCAAGATGACAGTGCAGAGCCTGCTTGGGCCTCTCTCTCTCTCTCTCTGCCCTCCCCCAACTTGCACTCTCTCTGTCTCTCTCAAAATAAATAAACTTAAAAAAATTTTATGAAAAGATAAAAATGATAAACCTTTAGCCAGACTCATAAAGGGAAAAACAGAAAAGACTCAAATAAATAAAATCAGAAATGAATGAGAAATAACTGATACCCAGAAATATAAAGAATTATAAGAGATTATGAAAAATTATACACCAACAAGTTGGACAACCTGGAAGAAATAGACAAATTCCTAGAAACAAAATCTTCCAAAAACGAATCAGGAAGAAATCTGAACAGACAGATTACTAGTAATGAAATTGAATCAGTAATCAAAACCTCTCAACAAACTAAAGTCCAGGACCAGATGACTTTAATACCTATTCTTCTCAAGGTATTCCAAAGAAGAAGGAGGAAGAGGAGGAGGAGGAGGAAGAGGAGGAGGAGGAGTTGGAGGAGGAGGAGAGAATGAGGAGAAGCAGAGGAGAAGGGGGAAGAAGAGAGAGAGGAGAGAGAGGAGGAAGAGGAGGAGGGAGGAGGATGGGGGGAGAAGGAGTTGGAGAGGGAATGAAAGTTTGCAAATTCATTGTACGGGGTCAACATTACCAATTGTGAAACAAACAAAGATACTAAAAACAAAAAGAAAAAAAAGAAACAAAGAAAGACAAGACTACAGGCATATATCTCTGATGAATATAGATATAAAAATCTTTAGCAAAGTGAATTCAACAATACGTTAAAAAAAAATCATTTACCACAATTAAGTGGGATTCATTCCAGAGATGCAAGTGTGGCTCAATACTCACAAATCAATCAATGTGAAACATCACCTTAACAAGAAGAAGGATAAAAACCACATGATAGCCCAACAGATACAGAAAAAGCATTTCATTAAATGCAACATCAGTTCATAATAAACTCTCAACAAAGTGCATTCAGTAATGTTCTACAATATGATAAGGGCCATCTATGAAAACCCACAGCTAACATCATACTCAATAGTCTAGAATAATGATAAGGTTAATTATTCAGTAAGAATTACATAGACCCTTGAGTGAATCCTGGATCTATCATGTAACAGTTGTGTGACCTTGGCAAACTTATATAATAATCTATATGAGCACAGATTTATTTAAAAGTAAAGCCAAATAAAATGTATAATCGCCCTTCTGTAACATTACTAAGAAGAAAGAAAATGCCCAATGCAATGACTATCCTATACAGAAATTCAACACTGTCCATTTTTTTCCTCCTTCCTCTCTCAAATGTTTCTGGAAACAGAATCTAAATTGCTTTTAAAATTACAATTGTAATTTGCAAAGGTGAATCTTGCAAAGGTGAAACTAATAGACTGATTAAATGAATTATATACTAAAAGGAGAACAATGGAGAGAGGACAGAAATAACTCCAAGGTGTGGGTAATGAAGGCTGAAAAGAATAGTCAACTAGCGAAAGTGAGTGAATATGAAAGAAAGCATGGTTTGAGAGGGAAGATCATGAGTTTTAAACACAATGAGTTTGAAATAATGACAACTTTCTGTGAGAGCCTCCCAGTTGATCTCCTAAAACTTGATCCTTATCTCAATTTCCTTTTTCAATTATCATTATTCATCAATAAATGGACTAATTCATGTAAGGCACTTGAAATACCACCTGGACCATACTAAGTCTCACTTAACATTAGCCATTATTGAATTCATGTTTGCTCTTATTATTTTTACTACCTTTACAAATGACCAATTTCAAATTGTGAAATCATTTTTGCCTCTTAAGATCTCCTGGATTTTCTTTTTATACATATCACCAAAGTCATTTTCTCAAGTTTTGTTCTGATTAAAATAGGAAAACCCCAAATTACCTCTTTTTTCTCATGCCTACAGAAAGGAACTTTGCTCTCTTGATCTCATGTTCAGACCCACAATTATGTGTGTTTACAGAAACATAAACTATTATTTAAATGTACTATATATATATATATATATATATATCTTAAAATGTAGACTTATTAAACTTTGGAAAAAATAGAAAAGCAGGACAAGGATAAAAATTACATTCCTAAAACCATAATATTATCAACTAATATTTTGGTGTTTATCCTTCCTGTATTTTTTTACTTAAATTTTGTACTTTATTGTGTTTATTTTTTAAATTTAAATACAAGTTAGTTAACATACAATGCAGTAATGGCTTCAGGAGAATTTAGTGATTCATCACTTACATATAACACTCAGTGCTCATCCCAACAAGTGCCCTCCTTATTGCCCATTACCTATTTAGCCCATTCCGCACCCATCTCCCCTCCAGCAGCCCTCAGTTTGTTATCTGTATTTAAGAGTCTCTTACGGTTTGCCTCCCTCTCTTTTTATCTTATTTTTCCTTCCCTTCCCTTCCCCTATGTTCATATGTTTTGTTTTTTAAATTCCACATATGACTGAAATGATGTATTTGTCTTTCTATGACTTATTTTGCTTAGCATAATATATTGTAGTTCCATAGACGTTGTTGCAAATGGCAAGATTTCTTTCTTTTTGATCACCAAGTAATATTCCATTCTCTCTATATATACCACATCTTCTTTACCTACTCATCAGTCAATGGACATTTGGGCTCTTTCCATACTTGGGCTATTGTCAATAGTGCTGCTATAAAAATTGGGGCGCAAGTGACCTTTCAAATCAGCATTTTTGTATCCTTTGGATAAATACCTAGTAGTGCGATTTCTGGCTCATAGGAGAGTTCCATTTTTAATGTTTTGAGGAACCTCCATACTGTTTTCCAGAGTGACTACACAAGTTTGCATTCCCACCAACAGGACAAAGTGTTCCTCTTTCTCCACATCCTTGCCAACACCTGTTGTTTCCTGAGTTGTTAATTTTAGCCATTCTGACAGGTGTGAGGTGGTATCTCATTGTGGTTTTGATTTGTATTTCCCTGATGATGAGTGGTGTTGAGCATTTTTTCATGTGTCTGTTAGCTATCTGGATGTCTTCTTTGGAAAAGTACCTGTTGATCTCCTCAGCCCATTTCTTCACTGGATTATTTATTTTGGGGGTAGGTTGAGTTTGATTAGTGCTTTGTAGACTCTGGATACTAACCCTTTATCTTATATGTCATTTATAAATAACTTCTCCCATTCTGTATGCTGTCTTCTAATTTTGTTGATTGTTTCCTTTGTGGTGCAGAAGCTTTTTACTTTGATGAGGTCCCAATAGTTTATGTTTGCTTTTGCTTCCCTTGCATCCAGACACAAGTCTACCAAGAAGTTGCTCTGGCCAAGGTCATAGCAATCTTTCGCTATCTGTTTTATACTCTAGGATTTTGATGATTTCCTGTCTCACATTTAGCTCTTTCATCCATTTTGAGTTTATTTTTGTATATGTTGTAAGAAAGTGGTCCAATTTCATTCTTCTGCATGTCATTGTCCTGGTTTCCCGACACCATCTACTGAAGAGACTGTCTTTTTTCCACTGGATATTCTTTCCTGCTTTGTTGAAGATTACCCGGCCATACATTTGTGGGTCCATTTATGGGTTTTTCATTCTGTTCCACTGACCTATGTGTCCGTTTTTGTGCCAGTACCATACTGTCTTGATGAATATAGCTTTGTAATACAGCTTGAAGTCAGGAATTGTGAAGCCTCCAGCTTTGGTTTTCTTTTTCAACATTACTTTGGCTATTTGGGGTCTTTTGTGGTTCCATACAAATTTAGAATTGTTTGTCCTAGCTCTGTGAATAATGCTGGTGTTATCTTGATTGGGATTGCATTGAATGTGTAGATTACTTTGGGTAATACTGATGTCAACAATATTTGTTCTTCCAATCCATGAGAATGGAATGTTTTTCCATTTCTTTCTATCTTCTTTAAATTCTTTCATGAGCATTCTATAGTTTTTAGTGTACCTTTCAGTATTTTTGTAGTATGAGTTTTATAAAGAGTCCTTCCATAGTTTTGTGGCCACACTGCATATCTAGATTTATATGTGATACAAGCTTCCCCCATTCACAGAGAGATGCTTGTGGGTAGGTGCTAATGTGGATTTATAGAATGTGGGTTTATATAATGACAGGATGTTAAATCTGAGACCTCACCAGATTGAACATTTACAGAAGTTTTTCAAGACCAAGGGCCCTTATTTCTTAGCTTTAGCACACAAAAATTTCTCCCTGAAAGCCTAGACCCTTTCCATTGGAACTCACATGACTAAAATGAGTCAGACTATGCCTGACCTTTTCTAGAGAAATAAGAATATACATAACTACCTGAACTTAGGACTTCCTAAAGACTGTGCATTTGACTCAAACTTAATCCTAATGCTGCTAGTACACTATAGTTCTCCTACTAACCACCAGAGTATTACTGAGAATAATAATCTTGGCAAATCTGTAACTAGCTAAAATTAAGATGTAAGACTATGCTTCCATTTTTCTTCTCCTCTGTGATTTCATTCCCTTGACCAAACTTCCCATATGTCTTCCAAAGTCTTCCACCAGAACTACCACCTCACAGTTAGAATTCCCTGAATGAGGCATGTGTGTCATTGTCACTACATACTCCTATTTCTCTTCATCAGTCAATTTCTTTACCAATTTTAAAATTTATTCAAAGTCAAATATCTTTGTCTTTCCAAGTATAGTTAACTATAAATTCACTTTTCATCTCAGTACAATGCTTGTCAAAATGGGAGGACCAGTTTTATTTAGAACCTATTATACATTGACAATTGTATAAAATATAATAAAAATGAATTATTAACAAAATGAACTTTTAAAAATTACATGTAAAAAAATAAAGACCCATTTTAAACAATCCTGAACATCACAGATACAAAATTATTCTATCAAATTATTTTTAAAATTTCCAATGCTCACTGTTCATTTTGATACTTATCAAGAAAGATAATACTGTCAAACACAAGTCATGGACTTGACTTTGAGTACTCCTATCTTAGTACACACATACAATCTTAAGTACCACCAGTACAGCATGGAGTAACATGCTGTGTCATTTCTTGCAATTCTTATTCTTCGTTGATTTTTTGTTTCATTTCATCCAAATGTATGAGCTAATGAAGATATGAATCTTGTACTTATATATAACCTACAGCATCTATTAAAATGCACTCCATTATCCATTGCCAGTTAAGTGGTACCTGACAGGTATGTGGTTTATTTTATCAGGCATACTTATCATCCTACTCTTTGTACACATTCTAACAATGGTACAATATTACAACAATTTTTCATGTAAAAATACAAAATGATAGAATTAACTCTCAGCTATAAATCAGATTAAACATGGTAAGGGTATTTTTAAAAATGCTTCAGCAGTCATCTTAGATCCTGAGTTCTAAAAAGGACTCTATTGGGGTGTCTGGGTGGCTCAGTCGGTTGAGCGTCTGACCCGCTCAGGTTATGATCTCACAGCTCATGAGTTCGAACCCCGTGTCAGGCTCTGGGCTGACAGCTCGGAGTCTGGCGCCTGCTTCAGATTCTGTGTCTCCCTCTCTCTTCGCCCCTCTCCCATTGTCACTCTGTCTCTCTCTCAAGATAAATAAACATACAAAAATTTTTAAAAAAGGACTCTATCATGCAAAATCACATACAGAAATCTTCCTGAGCAATGTATTACTTGGGCAACATAGCTATGAGGCACCACAGAAGGTAGGATCGGGAAGTGGAAGAAGCTGATCCAGGATGTTGTGACAATTCAAGCCTCCGTGATCCCAAAAGAACTACAGGACTGAAATAGCTCTTAACAGTTTTCCCAGCATATGGCAATGACTCTGGGCCCATGTCACCAATCGTCGGTCAGTCTGTGAGAAGGAAGTCATTGGAGTGTTTTAGGGAGAGGAGTGTCAAAATTTGTCTTATATGTAAAAGGAGCACTCTCAGTGGCATACTGAGTACAGGTTACTGGCTAAGGAGGCAAATGTAGACGCTGGGAGACAGGAGACATGATAATAGTAACCCAGGACCAAGATGACACAGATGAACCTGGTCACAGTGGAGGTGGTGAGAAGCAGGTGCAGTCTGTGTGCATGACTCATAACTAAACAGATTACTAATAGTTTGGATATAGACTGTCAGATTAAAAAAAAAAAAGAATCCTATAAGGTTTGGGTGTAAAACTAGTTGGAGGAAATAGTCATTCACTGAAATGGAAAAGATTACAGAAGAAATTTGTGAGATGAGGTAAAGGAAATTAGGAATTTAATTTTGGACATGTTAAATTTAAGACACCTATGTGATACCAGTGTACAGTTGCAGATGGGTATAAAAATTTAGAATTCAAGAGAGAGAACCATATTGCAGGTATAATTTGGGCAACAATGAGCACACAGACGCTCTCTAAATTGTGAGAGTTAATCTGGTCACTTAAGAAGTAGATGTAGAGGGGTGCGTGGGTGGCTCAGTTGGTTAAGCATCCAACTTCAGCTCAGGTCATGATCTCGTGATTGGTGAATTCAAGCCCCGTGTCAGGTTCTGTGCTGACAGCTCAGAGCCTGGAGCTTGCTTCAGATTCTGTGCCTCCCTCTCTCTCTGCCCCTCCCCTGGTCTCATTCTGCTTCTATCTCAAAAATAAACAAACATTAGGGGAGCCTGGGTGGCTCAGTTGGTTAGGCATCTGTCTTTGGCTCAGGCCATGATCTCATGGTTCATGAGTTTGGGCCCCATGTCAGGCTATGATGGATCAGAACCTGGAGCCTACTTCTGATTCTGTATCTTCCTCTCTCTCTCTGTCATTCCCCTGCTCATGATCTCTGTCTCACTCTCAAAGAATAAACACTAAAAAAATTTTTTTTAATAAACAAACATTTAAAAAAAAGAAAAAGAAGTAGCTATAGAGGGGCCCCTGGCTGGCTCAGTTAGTATAGCATGTGATTCTTGATCTTGGGGTCCTCAGTTGAAGCTCAATGTTGAGCATAGAGTTTATCTACAAAACAAAACAAAACAAAACAAACAAACAAGAAGTAGACTTAAAGACTGAACAGACCTAAGGATTAAAACCTATGGCTTTCCAAGTGTCAGAAAACTGAGGAGGAAATCAGTAAATGTCCAAAAAGGCAGAAGAATCAAGAGTGATCGGTGTCACGGAAGCTAAGGGAAGAAGTATTTCATGAAGGAGAGTGATCATATCTGTGTCAAATGTTGCTTGAAATGTCAAATAAATTAATTATTGGAAATGAATCATTGGACTTAGCAATATTAAAGTAACCTCTACTCTGGAAAGACAAATTTTCCTGAAATAAATGGAAGCAAATGCCACATAGGAATTTCAAAGAGTAGGTATGGCCAGCTTTTCCAAAGAGGTTTACTGTGGAAAAGATGAAAATAACAGGTCTACAGCTGGGAGTATAAACTGAAAAGGTGTTGATTTGTGTGCAGTGGGGTTACTTATGTTGGAAAAAATCAAAGTGTGTTTACATTTTATGTAGAGAGGGGAAAATTAAAGATTAGGAGAAATAGGGAGCAATTACTAAGTGATTGTATTAGTAACAAGGAAAATGAAAGTTAAGATGGCAATAAAATGCTTTTTCACACCAAGCAGGTAAGCAAAATTCAAAAATTCTGATGGCACTAAAAGTTGGCTCGAATGTAGGAAGTCACCAACTCCCCCACATTGCTGGCAGGACTATATATGGTAACAACTACTTAGGAAAAATATTTGACAATATGCAGTGCAGTTGGAAGCATTCATTTCCCGTGATGTCATGATTTCACTTTCTGGTATACCTTCTAAAGCAATGCTTTTCAAATATTAATGTGCACACAAATTCCTGCAGACCTTATTAAAATGCAGACTATGATCCAGGCGGTGTGGGATGAGATCTGAGATTCTGCATTTCTAACAGCTCTCATGTGATGCTGACGCTGCTTGACTGTGAATACACATGGAGTCACAAGGCTCTGTAAGAAGCTCTTGTACATGGACCAGGCAACACCTGTAGTGATGTTCACAGAAGCAGTGAAACCCCTTACACCAACCTGACCATCCATTAATATGAGAAGGGATAAACATTATGGTCTATTCCAAAGAAAATACTGTACTAGGCCTATCCCTAACAAGATGGCGTTGAATGAAAACAAGTCAAAGAATGATACCTACGGTATGTTACTCTTTATGTCAATTTTGTTTCTGAATGTGAAAATATAAAAGTTACAATGGAAGACTAGACACAAAAATGCATGAAAATGCTCGCCTTTGAAGAGGAAGAGGAATGCAATCAGATGAGCAAGGCACTTGATCTTTGTAACATAAAAGAAATGGGCAAAGAGTTAACATGTGTCAATATAGTATGATGGGTATACACTGTATTTGTTCTTTTTAATTTATGGATTTTTAAATGCTTAACTTTTAATCTTATGTAAATATTTTAAAAGAAAATGTTTGGAAGGGAGATATTCATAGAATAATTATGGGACTACTTCTGTGCACCTGGGTTATTTTTAAAAATATCACTCTACATGCTATTCTGTATAGTTGTGGATCCCATACAGGTTTGTGTGCACAGAACAGAGTGGAAAATTATACATCGAACTCAAAGTTCCAGAAATGAAGTAGAAATGACAGAAAATTCCTTCCATTTTGTTATATAATCTTTGTCTTATTTTTTCATTTCAAATAATATTCATGCAATATTTTAATACGAACACAAAATCTAAAGTAAAATAAATATAACATCAAATAAATTTCAAAATATTAAAGCAAATTAGCCTAAGAATAAAAAGTATATGTCAGTTTAGGAGATAAATGGGAAATTTTAAAAACAAAAACAAGTAACTATTATGACCTACTATCCAGTACTCAGTGCAATTTACAAAGAACCATATTGTTTCTAATCAAGAACTTTTATTGCAACATGGGGATAGAAGATATTTAATTTCTACCTCGAAACATGGTAAAAGACATGTCATGGATTTCCAGCTTCCCTACTTCCTCTGCCTTGCTTTCTTCTTGACTCAACTGCTGAGCCCCAAGCTGTATCCCATAGCAAGTCATACTTATTAGCACATCTTATTCTGATGAAGTCACCACAGGTAAGTCTATTCAATAATTTAACCCACTCAAATCAACAGAACACCTGATTGAAATTCTCTTGTAAAATCACTGCCTTTGCAAGGAATTGCATTGTTATCAGTATAAAAGATAGAAATCAGTATTAGCCTCCATTTTTTTTTTCAAAAAAGCCTACGCACTACCTAATGGCCAGTTCAAACTGATCATCATGAAATCAGCCATCTACAGCAATCCAGGCCTCGAATTCATTCATGTGGATCAAAAGCAGAATCTGATATATAAAATGACAGAAATGTAAAACAGAGTCATTCACATAAAAATATATTATTCCCCTGCCATGTCCCAGGTGCTGTGTTAGACTCAGGAAAACAAAAGCATGACAAAGGTCAGCTTCACATTTTATCTTTTAGTTAGGCCCATGCCACTTCCCCAGTGTATGCTATAGCTTAGACACATTGCTCAGAACTATCGAGTATGTCTGTAAGAGAAGGAAAAAGAGATATCAATCCATGGTAGCGTTTTCTCTACAGACCCTGATGAAACAGAATGTGTCAATCTTTCCCCTGGTGCTAAAGACATTGATGGTTCCATACGAGGAATTCTACCATTGCCTTTGTTCTTTCTTTTACAATCTCTTCCACTCAAGTATCCATTTCACAGACCTCGTCCTTGTTCAATTTAAATGCTCCAAATGGATTTAAACACCAGTCAGTATTGAAAATACTTAACAAGGGTAGTGAAGGCGGCTTTCAGTTTGGGTTCCTGCCTTTATTATCACCATATCACCAGGGTCCCTTGTAGCTGAGATTATCTAAAAGTGGATAATAACACAGAAAACTGGAGAGGGGAGGGGGAAAAAAGAATCCTATACTCAGCAAGCATGTAAAAGACTGGAAGATATATCAAATGAGATGACATTTTCATGGCAGTGCATGTTCGTCTTTCATCAGAACTGTTTTGTATGTGCTACGATGACCTTATTTCTTATAGAGATGTATTTGCAGAAAGTCTCTGATTTTCTTTAATTTTAAGACATTAGAAACACTGTGTTAGCAATTTTAGGCGATCTTTGCTAAAAGTAGCAGTTGGCAGGACTCCGTACTGATGATTCAGCACCACTAACATCTATTCAACACAGACTATTTTGCTTTATTAACCTATCAGCAAAACCACCTCATATACATGTTATTGCAAAAATAAAACATAAGATAGCAATTAAAGGAAGAATAGGGAAATATTTCCAATTTTCTCACCTAACTCCAAAATGAAAAGAAAAAGAATCTTAACAGAAAAATATGGAGGACACTTTCTTAGACCTCACACCTGTAATGCCTAGAAAATGCTTTCCACCTTCCCTGAGTATCAATGTGTGGTCCCTGTGATCCTGTGCTGAAAGCTCCCTTTTGCCTGTGGATCTTATCAAGTAGACTCTCGTGAGAGCCATTTGTTTGATAAGCCCTATGCTTCTACTGAAGTCCTCAGTCTCAGTCTATAACACTAAGCCAACAATGCCCATTAAGAAAGTCTTCCTAAGATCCAATCTTATATACAATTCTATTAAATTCTCCAAAGATTTGTTAACGGCTTACCATCAGGACCCTATTTTTAAGGAGCTCATAGTCCAGAAAGAGAGAGAAACATAAAAGGAAGTGATTGCAGTGCAGTATGGTAGGTACAATAAACAGAAGTTTGTATCAAAAGGTAAAGGAGAATGTGAGTGGCCAGAGAAACGTTTCTCAGAGGAACTGCTGCTTAATCTTAGTTTTGAAGGATGCATAAGCTCTTGTCAAGGGGTCAGGAAAGAGACTTGACAAAAAGAGAGAACGATGCTATATTTTCCATTGCAGAAGCATAGAAGTGTTAATCCATGTAAATTAAATGGAAAACTAAGAGTCTAAAATGAAGGAAGTGGGGGCTGAGGAGTGAAATATGAGATGAAAAAGCAAATATGATGAAACCTGAACCCTGCTCTTTTGATTGGGTGTCAGTAAACTGTGGCTGGTGGCTAAGTCTGGCCCACCACCTGTTTTTGAAAATAAAGTTTTACTGTAATACAGACACACTTGTTCATTTATATATTGTCTTCAGCTGCTTTCAAGGAGTTGCAACAGAGGCTCTAAGGCCCACAAAGCTTAAAGTAGTCACTATCTGACCCTTTAGAGAGAAAGTTTACCAACACCTGACCTGAGTAATGGGAATTTGGTGACATATCCAATGACATATTAACAAGAACAGATTTGTGTGTCGTCAGAGGGACAGAAGCTAAGGTCAGAGAGCCAGGAAGATCACTGAAGAAGGAGAAATAATGAGAATCTAAACTAAGGCAGTGACCATGACAATGAAGATGCAGAGTAGACTCTGAAACCAATTCAAGTTCGAAAGATACTGTAAGGACCTGACAAAGCTTTGTGTGTGGCAGATAAGGTAAACGAAGATTTTTCTGCCACGCTACTGAGATGGGGGAAGGACAACAGAAAAAAGTGTAGCTTAGGGTATGGGAATATCCAGGTAACAGGAGAGGATCCAGAGACTAGGTCTGACTGCTCCCTTGAGTCAGAGCAAAACTATCTTTATCTTTTTAAAATCAACATACATTTTTACTCTTGTTACAAAAAGTAACATGGTACATGTTTGTCGAATAAAAGTGTAAAAAAAAGAAAAAAGAACACAAAACTGTAAAAGTAATCCAAGATGACATATAACACTCTTAATAGTTTTTGAGTGTCTATTGTTTCTATGAACATACATGCACTTTAATTTTTACTAAAATAGATACCGTTCTCAGAGTGCCTGGGCAGCTCAGCAGATTAAGCTACCAACTCTTGATTTCAGCTGTGGTCACTATCTCACAGTTTCTGAGATTGAGTCCTGCATGGGGCTTGCTGGCAGCACTGGAACCTGCTTGGGTTCCCTCCCCCTCTCCCCCTCCCCCTGCATGTGCACATGCGGGGGCACTTGCCCTCAAAATAAATAAATACACTTTTAAAAAAATCATGCCATACTTTTATGTTGTTTCATAAAATCCAATAAAGGATGAATAGTTAGGGTATTTTCAAATTTTGCTTTTATAAACAGTGCTCTAATTACATTGTTAGATTAATTTTTTATCATGTATTTATTTCCTTAGGAGAAATTCCTATATATGGAATTGATAGGTCAAAGACAATGCACATTTTTAGAAGTACTCTTACTTTACAAGTGTCTTGTAATTATTTGTTTGCAGAATGTTAAAATCCAGGCAAACCCATGCCAGAAGAAAGAGAATTTATTAACAAAATACTATTAAACTCTAATTATAGAAACAGAACAGTGCCTCCTGAGAAATGTACTGG
This sequence comes from Prionailurus viverrinus, assembly GCF_022837055.1. NCBI lineage: Eukaryota > Metazoa > Chordata > Mammalia > Carnivora > Felidae > Prionailurus > Prionailurus viverrinus. Next base: position 19,877,519 of record NC_062564.1, read on the forward strand.
GAACTTGAAAGTTAGGCATAAAACATCTTCTGTTCTTGTTCTCATCTTGTTTTTTCTCTTTCTGATGGCCTGAGTTTTCTTTTATATTCTCTGAGCTACTACCTCAGGATTTTTAATCACTAGCACTTATTTGGCTCACCCATCTGATTACGTATGGCTCATTACAGTG